>NC_079218.1:17918884-18248884 GCF_029633865.1 Lampris incognitus
GGGTCTGAATGAAACGCTTGAATTTAATGATTAAGAGGTGTATCTCAATACTTTTGTCCATATATCCATCCATCCATTATCTGAACCACTTATCCTGCTCTCAGGGTCGCGAGATGCTCTAGCGTATCCCAGCAGTCATTGGGCGGCAGGCAGGGAGACACCCTGGACAAGGCCGCCAGGCCATCACACAGGGTTCACACACACACACACACACACACACATTCATACCTAGGGACAATTTAGTACAGCCGATTCACCCAACCTACATGTCTTTGGACTGTGGGAGGAAACCGGGGCACCCACACAGACATGGGGAGAACATGCAAACTCCACACAGAGGATGACCCGGGACGACCCCCAAGGTTGGAGTATCCTGTGGCTGAGGCTCGAACCCAGGACCTTCTTGCTGTGAGGCAACTGCGCTAACCACTGTGCTACCGTGCCCCCCCCCCCCCCCCCCCCTCTCTCTCTCTCTCTCTCTCTCTCTCTCTCTCTCTCTCTCTCTCTCTCTCTCTATATATATATATATATATATATATATATATATATATATATATATATACAGTGTAATAGGATGCGCCTACCCACTTTCAGCTAAGATTAGATATTTAACCCCACTGATATTGTTTTGTTTGGTTTTTTTTGGTTGACATTTTGCAATTTTGCATAGCAAAGACTTAATTGGGATTTAGTATCATCTTCCTGTCTTTGTCAGATTTAACTTTTCATGTCTGAAAAGTATGAAGATGGCATAAAAAAACATTCAGCAACAATAATTCATCTGTAAATGCCTGTTTTGTTTATCCGTAACTGTTCAAGATCTGTAAAGAAGGTTGAATCAGTTCATCTGGATACGTTTATCGACATATGTTTCATCACTCATCTACGTGACCTCTTCAGTCTAAGATGGCAGAAGTGGTTGGGTCCTCATTAATATTCATGAGCTGACCTTTGAGTGACAAGTATGTACAAGGGTTGATGGTAAGGGTGGGCAGTGCTTCATCGTTTGATGATTTGATCTGATAGGCTGTATGTAAATGAATGTGTACGATGAAGTCACGAGAATCAGAAAAGAGATTGGCTGAGGGACGCTGATCTGGGGTGGCTCTTGTAAATAGAGAAAAAAAGAAATACTGAATTCTACTTTACTTGATACACTTATAGTTTTTCTTTAAAGTAACCAATAATTAACATAATAAGTGATGCTAGAAAATATTTGTGTTTCAATTTCTATCTCAATTTCTATCAGGGACCGCAGATGCAAACCAGGGACTGCAGATGCAAATTAGCTGCCGGCTAACTCTGGTGCAATTGTAAAATTGTGCGTTGTCCCTGTCAAATAAACAATAAACTAAACTAAGCTAAACTATCTGACTTTAAAAACTGTAGACTCATGCTTTTCTTAAACAAATGAGGGAAAGTAATGTGATGACATGGTTGAATCCGTCTTTGGACTCCATGAGCTGTGCCTGAAGTTAGAAAAAAAGAAAAAAAGAAAAGAAGACCCGCAAGTAAACAACATAAAAGTAGATTTTTGTGTAATTTCCCTTTAAAGTTGCCACAGGGCAGTTGGTATGAGATCACAAGGCTATCTTCAAGAGGCCGTCGAGGCTTACGCAGAATAGAAGCTAAATAAACAGAAATTGCTCCATGTGAACTAAGTAGCTCATCTGACCTTTCCATTGCTTGGTAAGACACGGATTAACAGTGACGGATGTGAAATGCTGCGTTAAAAATCAAACAGAACACAACATCAGTACAGTGGCCTCTGTTTGCAGTATTCACAACCATATGGCCTGACTTGATTAGTGAATCAGTGGTTTAATTGGTTATTAAAGGCAAGATGGTCAATGTCATCAAGGAACCATTAAACGGAAACCACTGGTTGAAGATCAAGTAGCAAGGTTGGTTAGTACTATAATCCATGTTCACCTAAATGCTGACCTTCGTTGTTCATCGATGCGAACAACAACCACAATCTGAAACGGGCGAGGCTTTGCTTCTCCTCAAGCAAGACAAATGAGAATATAAAGGTCGCAGATACCCCACACATTTGCAGACATCTGCCATTTTTGAATGCCTTCTGCAGACATCAGTTTGCTGCGATCTCTGCGTAGTTGTCCTCTGAGGGCTGGAAGAGCAAGCCAATTTTTTTATTTCTTTTGGCTGGTGGGCATCAAAAACACTCATCCGGCCTGGCACCTGTGTTGCTGAATGTAGAAATACGGGCAGTCCCAAGTCGTTCATGCTTCAGAGAAGCCGAAAATACTCAACAGATAGCCCCTTGGATTTGAGAATTAATGTATATAATTGCTCTGGTTTGGAACAGTCTTATCAATATTTGTGAATGCAAACAACTCTCCACTAAACCCAAAACGGGTAAAACGACATTTTAAGTTCCCAAGAGTTGAATACAACATGGGTGAGAGGGAGACACATGACATGGGTCAAGAGTTTAAATCTGAACCAAGAGCATTTGATACTGAGCTACCAAGATGCTTTCAAATCTCGGACTTAAATCTCTGCGCCATTAAGTCTTTGAGCAAACAACGGAGGATTTTACTTGAAGTTTTCATAGAAAATTATGAGCTTTGTGCCAGAGAGTGTACTCTTTTCCAGAGAAATCTCCTCTGCATGCACTCACTGTCATCTGCTATTCATTCTCGATGGAGCAATTCCAGGTTTTACGTCTATATGATGGCACAGGTTCAAGATTTCTGCCCTCCGGTTCTGATGGAGAATTGTTAATGTTCTAAAACTATTGGACGGCCTGTCCCTGACCACTGGATCCGTATTTGTCTTTAACTTTCCCCCCGTTTCCACGGCATAGTCTCTACTATCTCTCTCACAAGCAGAGGGGGAAAGGGGGAAAGGTTTATGGGGCCCAGCCGCTAGGGGGGGGGGCATAGAGGCCAGCAATAATCATGTTCGTCCTTTAAGCAATGATAATGACAATACTTGCCACTGAGTGTGAACTGGCTAAACAGAGGGACTTTAAAGACACCATAAAGCACTCTGCATTCAGTCAGACAAGGAAGATGGCGGTATAAGAGGCAAAGATGAAGCCATAAGGTAAGAAATTGCATTTTCTACTAAGACACTTGTGGTGTAAGTGTAGCAGATCTTTGTTGACCTTGGTGTGTTTAAGTGTGTCCCCATTATTACGTCTCTCACAGTTTACATGTATACGTGTTTAGTAGGAGAGAGCGAACACACATTGGTTGATATGAAGCAGGTTTGGTGGAGGGGGGGTGCCAATTCACTTGAGCTTTTCAGGGGCCCTGCCATTTCCAACGGCGGGCCTGCTCACAAGAAAACATTTTGGTGCTATGACAAGTTAGTCCGATGACAAGGGAATAGTCTGATTGTGTCTATGTAGAATAGATATAGACATAAGTAATTATATATCTAACCAGCACAGAAGTGCATTACAGAATTATATGTTGACTCCACAATGTTGTGGGGGCACACTGTCATGTCTTGGGAACATTTCTAATGAACGTTGGATTCTGAGGCCTAATATCTATTCTATTGTCATAATATTACCTCTAATCCAGATGATTTCCTTCCATCTCCTCAGACCATTTATCTAACCCCAGTGCGGATTTAATTAATTGCTATTGGCACACTCCGAGCATTCTTCCTTATCCGGCTCTCTGGCCCTGTGACTCGGGGACTCTCTGTCTAAAAAGGCTGCGATCTCCGATTAAAGCTTCTCCCCAAAGATGTCCTACCAGTCTGTTGTACTGTCAAAGCTGACATACGAGAGTGCATCATGATTCAATCAAATCCAATCCAATCCAAGCTCACATTCTCGCTTGTCTCACCTGCAGGTCTCAAATGGAGGTCGGGGGTTTGGTTTCAGTCTCCCCCTTCCCCTCCCCTCCTGAAATAACCCTGAGAGCAAAGCATCTGCATACGTAACACTAACACCTCCTGCTCCCAAGAGGGACTCGTCAGACCAGTTTCCAGCCAGTGTCTGTGAGCATAACAAAGTGTTTAGACAGACCTTCCGCCCAGGACTGGAAAAATTCGGGGAAATTGGATTCACTTGTGAGGGAAGTGCTGCAAGTTGCTGCCATATGGAGAGGACATTATGATGGATATGACAGGAAGACGTTATTAAGACATCGTAGCAGACTTTAACAGGACTGTGAATGCGTGTAGCCTCCACACTGCCAGAATCAGAGGACTCACAGTAGGTGAATGATGCTTTTAAGACACTATGGTTGAAATCAAGTTTTCTCTTAATGTGATTTCTGGTGTTCTTTGATATTTTCTGTCTGTAAGATCCATAGTTTCATCCGTAGTTGATAGATGATACATAGTCTAAAAAAGAAAAAAAATCTAATGCAACTACTGCATTCCTATATTAAGGTACATTTATAGATATTTTAGTTTTTGCAAATAATTTGATCTATTTTGTTACTTAAAGATAAACGTAAGAATGCATTTTTTCATTTTTAGTCAGACATAATCACAGTTTATTAAATTGGCACATAAATTCCCGCAGAATTATTTTTTTTAACACGTCAGATTCAAAGGACTGTAACACTGCCTTAGTCTGCTTCTCACCTTTTGAACTTTTATACACAGCTCATCAATACCACATCATATCTCAAAGGAAGAAACATGTTCGATCAAAATACCACGATTACAGCATCTGTGTGCTACTCACTGAGCCCCTTTCAGTGAAATGTGGCCTATTAAAACATGGCAGCATGCTCTCTGCAGTCTTATCTGATTTTGTTCGGTCATTCTGCTGTGACGTTGAGAGACTAATGTGGTCAATCAAAACCTTTTTAAAACAACAATCACATCGGCTACCCGTTCACTCCCAGCTATTTTTCAACTTTGCACATGCTATACTGCACCGTTCTGCAAAACGGAGGGTCAATTATTCAAAATTCTTTCAGACTGTGTACACTTTGCAAGGCAGAAACCTTTACTAGTGTAGTATGCTTTTACCCGGACGTCATTGTAATTTTCTGATTTCAAAGATATTATGCACTCAGTTGTGGCTAGTGCATAATAATCAACCAAAAACAACTTGCTAGACCGCATCTACCGGAAACACCGATACGTTCTCTCTCTCTCGACGTCTCTCGCTCTCTCTCACTTTCTGTATTCTCAACAAAACACACGCATGCAGGAATGCATGCACGTGTGCACACATACACACACAGAAAGAGATTAAAGACAAATCTGGTTTGCTGGCTTGCGTGTCATCAAGACATCAGTCAATAAAATGTATTTATAGGCAGGTGTTAATAAACCTTCTTTATAGTGCCACATTTCTGGGACAATACATAACGTAACACAATGAGACATTTCAAACTAATGCACAGTAACAGGGGAAGAGAAGCCCTGTGCAGATAGCTGCGGTGAATGGGTGTGTCTCTGAGCATGCTCAGACAAACACTGGGTCACAGGGTTGTTGCATAGGTGAGCGACACAGACAGGTAGAAATACCTGAAAACACCCTCTTCCTGCTTCAGAGCTGAAAGGAGGAGTCCCGCCGCAAATGCTGCCCGGAATCAGGGAGGACTCGGTCTTTAGAATTGTACTTTCTCCATCCTGCTCTCTGCTAGGACGTCAGGTAGTTACCAGAGGATTCAGTGAACAAAATGTCTTCTGTGCATTTAACGTCCTCTTCCTCATCTTTTTGCAGATATACTTGCTGAGCTGCTGTGTGATGGGCACTCCAGTCACCTCTAATGTAGTATCTGCTCTGCGGTCAGACGCTATCAGCTCCATTCACAATGGTTGTTTTTCACACGTCTAATTTGGTTTTCAAAGGACTACAGGTCGCAGACTAGGACTCCGTGACTGATGAGACCTCTTGGTCTATATATATTTTAACCTGCTGGAGTTTGAAAGTCAAAGGTTTCCAGACGCCTTACAAGTTGTTCATTGTGCGTCGTATTATTGCCATTCCTTACTGTCAGTTTGGGTCGGGGAAATGGACTAATGTTTGTTTTGTACGCAGTGCCATGCCATTCCTGGCAAACAAAGCCATAAAATGCAGAGTCATTTTGGATTGACACATCATTGTAGGGTTTGGGCCAGGGAGCCGAGCAAACAACACTCCCAAATTACAAAGCCATTCAGTTGGCCTGAAGGCATACCAGCTATGCTGGTCATCACAAGCCATCTTTGGAGTACCCCACTTCCATAGAAAACCCTCCGAACTCCCATCACTCATATGGTCTCGATTAATGAAGGTCAGTGTTTGTGTATATGAGCGAGACGATGAATGCGTGAGGATAGCGTGGTATATTCTCACAGTTTTTACTCGTTCTAGCAGATGTTCTGGAAATAGTGTTTTACTGAGAAGGCGATTCTGGTGTTTGCGTCGTTTCACACTGGGAAAAAAAAAATCAAAATTGCGAGACGACACGCAACAAAAGGTGGTAGTGATTTATATTAACTACAGTACATGACACGTTCGTTACACAGCTATAGACAGTGTGTAGATACGCCACGACTGCTCCCGTACGAGTGATGAAGGTTTTATTCACATGTTGTGATTCCACCCGCAGGCTGATCGTTCTTGTGCCCACTTCTCACCTTGACTGTGTTCAGCTCTCCAGACGGGGTATGGTATAATCATCAACTGTGCACCAACAGAAGATATCAGTGGAGGCAAGAAACCAGTCAGGGCATCTGGGTGGAGTGGCGGTCTGTTCCGTTGCCTGCCAACACGGGGCTCTCCGGTTCGAATCCCAGCGTTACCTCCAGTTTGGTCGGGCGTCCCTACAGACACAATTGGCCGTGTCTGCGGATGGGAAGCCGGATGTGGGTATGTGTCCTGGTCGCTGCACTAGCGCCTCCTCTGGTTGGTCGGGGCACTTGTTCAGGCAGGAGGGGGAACTGGGGGGAATAGCGTGACCCTCCCACGTGCTACGTCCCCCTGGTGAAACTCCTCACTGTCAGGTGAAAAGAAGCAGCTGGCGACTCCACATGTATCGGAGGAGGCACGTGGTAGTCTGCAGCCCTCCACGGATCGGCAGAGGGGGTGGAGCAGCGACCGGTAGAGTGGGGTAATTGGCCATATACAATAGGGGGGAAAAAATCCCCCCCTCCTCCCAAAAAAAGAAACCAGTCAGTAGGCCTAACAAGAATTATCAGCCTGCGAGGTGGAAATGTGTGTGTGTGTGTGTGTGTGTGTGTGTGTGTGTGTGTCTTTAGTTTGTGCCTAAGCAAGAGAAAACAGAAAGTGAGAATCAGTGAGAGAGAGCTCATCTATCTGATCTGAGTTTCGGGCTGATCATGGGTCATTTCCGTTGTAAACTTTCCTTGGCTCCGTCCCATGGCCAGCTTCTTACATGTCCTGCTTCCTCGGGAAAAGGACTGTCATTCAGCTCATCGTGTATCTCCACGGCCTCGGGTGAGAGGCGGTTTTCCATTGGGGTGTTGCTTCTCAGCATCAAGTTCAGAGTGGAGTTTATAAGTTTGCTTCGGTCAGCGAGTGTGTAAATAAACAGGAAACGTTGCTATCTGTGCATATGCCGTTTCAGTGCACCACAGAGACGTTTGCTCCCTCCCGCCTCTCAGCCCTTTGGGGCGTCCCGGTTTGGCGCCTCGTCGTTGTCGTTTCATAATTTCAGACAGGGTGTAAAGGTCTAGGGATCGCTGCGTTAACCCCGTACACTCATCTGTAAACTAAGATGTCCGGGGGGAGTCTGGGGTCCCGGTCTAATGTTGATCCAGGAATGTTGCCCCGAGGGTGGTGTTGGGAAGTTGTAAGAACTTCTGCGTGCCGTGTTCTTCCCCAGGGGTTCGGTGTCGGAGGTCAGAATGAGATGATTTTCGGATAAGATTGTTGTGCTATGAAGTCCCTAACGGGTCGCCTGTCTTGTTTCCACTTTGCAGTTGTAAGGCCTCAGCATCTGGACCATGTTCTCCTCTGCGACTCCGTACAGAAACCAGCACTATGCTGAGCTGAGGAGCTCCTGCGCCAGGGACAAGATCCTGTTCGAGGATCCAGACTTTCCAGCCACCAACGCATCCCTGTTTTACAGGAACCCTCCCCCTGGTATCGTGGAGTGGAAGAGACCCGGGGTGAGTAGTGGTGTGTGTGTGTGTGTGTGTGTGTGTGTGTGTGTGTGTGTAACTAAGAGAGGGTAGGTCATGACCTTGATAGGGGGAATGCTTCCTCAGAGGAAAAACACAAACTTCTCAAAAGACTTTCCCATTGATTTATGAAGCAAAAATTGTGCTTTCTAAAAGATTTCCCATTGGCTCTGTACCATAAAAAAATCCTCAGACACAACGTCAGTGGATATTAGCATTACGTCCAAGAGCCTTTTTTTTATTTTAATTTTTTTTTACCTTTGTTGGCTCATATTTAAGTGTAGCTATCTGGCTGGTGTGTTGTGAGCTTCTCTGACCGCTGACTTCTTGTATGATCAGCTGGGATTGTTTACGGGTGAATATAGGGACTCACAGGCAGGCACTTGTTTGTAATGTAGCGCAGGTTTAAAAACTGCATTAGGCGTCCGCGTAGCGTAGTGGTCTATTTTGTTGCCTGCCAACACGGGGATCGCCGGTTCGAATCCCCGTGTTACCTCCGGCTTGGTCGGGCGTCCGTGTCTGCAGCTGGGAAGCCGGATGTGGGTATGTGTCCTGGTCGCTGCACTAGCACCTCCTCTGGTCGGTCGGGGCACCTGTTCGGGGGGGGGACTGGGGGGGAATAGCGTGATCCTCCCATGCGCTACGTCCACCTGGCGAAACTCCTCACTGTCAGGTGAAAAGAAGCGGTTGGCGACTCCATATGTATCGGAGGAGGCATGTGGTAGTCTGCAGCCCTCCCCGGATCGGCAGAGGGGGTGGAGCGGCGACCGGGACAGCTCAGCTCAGAGGAATGGGGTGATTGGCCGGATGCAAAAAAAAAAAAAGGGGGGGGGAGAACATTGCGTTAACATACAGAATGTACCACATCTCGTCTTATTCGGTGTGCTGAGAACCCTAAAAATGCAGTATTTCTACATATTCATGCTGCGGCTCTTATGCCATCGCTTTCTCCCTGACCCCATTTGTATCAATCATTCGGTGTTCAACCCCACCCCAAATCCACATGTACGTGGAGTTCAGTCCCATCACTGGGACCTGGGAATTAAAGAGAGGAAAATATAAATCGTCATTATGGTTCAAGAGGTATTCCCTTTTTTGGGTAACAATTCCCTTTCAAGGTCACATATTTCCTGGCAAATCCACAGTAGCTGTCTGGAAATTTCTTGAGATTTACAAGACATGACTATAGAGCTGTTAGCAGAAAAAATAAAAAAGAAAAGAAAGCCTGTCAAACAAAGTGGTGTAGATAGTGGCAGCCATGCTTTGTGTTCCCCCACAGGTACTTTGTGGTGTGCTGAGGCATGGCAGGGGCTTGGCAGCGGAATAAGAAAACACAACTAATGAGCCCGCCGGCCTCAAACAACACAAGCAAACAGAGCGTGCATTTTTTAAGTTAATGTTTATTCATTTAAAAACCCAGCAGTGTGAAGTGCCCGATGGGTGGTATAATCATTGTGTGAATGTAAGTTTCTGCAGCTTAACCCGAGCCAACCCCTATCCAAGACATGCACAACAAGTCTGCATTTCGTTAGTAATCCCAAACATCGTCATAAAGGGACAACCCTATTGTTGTGACAAGTCGATTACTAGAAAGAGGACTCTGGTTTTACTCTTTCTGATTATTTAGAAACATATGGGCTATACTTAGAGTGAGTATTACACATTTTGAAGTGCACTCCTACCAAGCTTGATAAAAGCCAGTTTCATAGCAGAGTGTTTATGGATGTAAATCAAGTGAAGAGGTCTCACGCTGGCTTTCTGTCTCTGATACACATCTATGTATATACATACTGTGCTTTTCATTATGAGGTTGGTTGGCATCCAGGTAGCGTAGCGGTCAATTCCGTCGCCTACAAACACGGGGATCACCGATTTGAATCTCCGTATTTTTTTATATATATATATATATATATATATATATATACACAGAGAGAGAGAGAGAGAGAGAGAGAGAGAGAGAGAGAGAGAGAGAGAGAGAGAGAGAGAGAGAGAGAGACAGAGAGAGAGACAGAGAGAGAGAGAGAGAGAGAGAGAGAGAGAGAGAGAGAGAGAGAGAGAGAGAGAGAGAGAGAGAGAGAGAGAGAGACAGACAGAGCTTGGTTAAGGGGTCATTTTGACATTACTTTTACAATCTAGGGTGAAGGATTTGGATGGGGCATGCTCATCTCAACTTGTACTTTACACGGTTATAGCGATAACTGCAACGCCAGACCAGGAGTATGCATGGCAGATACTGCAGATACAAAAACCACAAAACAACCACTTGCTTCATGTCAGAGGCCTCCATTGCTGAAAAGCCTTTGACAAATTTACAGTGAAACGTCTTATATCCAGGTTATTCATATGGAATACATGACCTACAAAGTAAATGCCGGGTGTCCAGGTAGTGGTAGCAGTCTGCTCCAATTGCCTACCAACACGGGGATTGCCAGTTCGAATCCCCATGTTACCTCTGGCTTGGTCGGGTGTCCCTACAGACACAGTTGGCCATGTCTGCAGGTGGGAAGACAGATGTGGGTATGTGTCCTGGTCGCTGCACTAGCGCCTCCTCTGGTCAGTCGGGGCACCTGTTGGGGGGGGAAGGGTGAACTAGGGGGAATAGCGTGATCCTCCCACGCATCCTATGTCCCATGTCCCCCTGGCGAAACTCCTCACTGCCAGGTGAAAAGAAGCGGCTGGCGGCTCCACATGTATTAGAGGAGGCATGTGGTAGTCTGCAGCCCTCCCCGGATCGGCAGAGAGGGTGGAGCAGTGACCGGGATGGCTCGGAAGAGTGGGGTAATTGGACAGGTACAATTGGTGAGCAAAGGGGGGAAAATTGAAAAAAAAGAAAAGAAAAGAAAGTAAATGCTGATATGTTTTGCTATGTGCTGTAAGGAGCAAATGAACTTTTCTGTTGCAGGAGATCTGCGGCGAGCCCCATCTGTTTGTAGAGGGCATTAGCTCCCATGACCTGAATCAGGGGGTTGTGGGTAACTGTTGGTTTGTTGCTGCATGCTCCTGCTTGGCCCTGAAGCCACACCTCTGGAAAAAGGTGAGCTCTCTGTCTCCTCAGGTCTACACATAAGAGGCAAAGTATGAGTAACCGAGTTCCCAGGCTTAGTCACAGTGAGCCAACGGGAGAGATGTGCGACAGAGAAATGTTTAGAAGCATACCGTCCAACCCGCAACTTAAAACCCAGAAGGACAGGAATTCAACTTGGGACTTTTGACCATGGGAATTTTTTTTCTTGTCAAATTATTCACTTTTCGGAAAAGATAATGTATGCCCTCTGGCAAAACGAGCACATCAGCTCAGCGTTGGCAGTAATATCGGTTGCTCGTTAAGCGATTGAAAACATTTTGCAATGCCGTCTTTTTTCCAAAACATTTTCAAACCTGAAAACCCGTGTAATGCCGTTATTATCGATCTGTTTCAAAACCTTGTGTCTGGTTTGAACACTATGGAGCATGTACTGTTCTCTACATGACCATGTTTTCTGTGACCACTTTGAAATCCACTTAACATGAGGGGGCAATATCGCCACATTTGCTGTTCATACTGAGACATTTCAATTAACAGAAACAGCCGTTGTCTCAATTAGAATAATCCCTTAGTCTTAGCAGGATTATCATGAAAAAGCATTATGATCATATCGCTTATAGTAATCATACTCTTGCATTGTGTGTGTGTGTGTGTGTGTGTGTGTGTGTGTGTGTGTGTGTGTGTGTGTGTGGGTGTGTGTGTGTGTGTGTGTGTGTGTGTGTGTGTGTGTGTGTGTGTGTGTGTGTGTGTGTGTGTGTGTGTGTGTGTCTGTCTGTCTGTCTGTCTGTGCACACACCCATGCTCAACAGGTTATTCCTGACTGGAATGAGCAGGAATGGGATCCCAAACACCCAGAAAACTACGCAGGAATTTTCCATTTTCAGTTTTGGGTGTTTGGAGAATGGATTGACGTAGTGGTGGATGACCGGCTGCCGACGATCAACGGGGAACTTATTTACTGCCATTCAAAAAACAACAATGAGTTCTGGAGCGCTCTGCTTGAGAAAGCCTATGCCAAGTCAGTAGATGGCACACTTTAACACCCTGTACAAGGTTAGCCATACCTGCGTCTTTTTTCTTTTCTTTTTTTAGCGGTAACCTTTTGCTGTGTGGCTCCCTCAGGCTCTCTGGTTGCTATGAGTCCATGGCGGGGGGCAACACTGGGGATGCTGTGGTGGATTTCAGTGGAGCTGTTGCAGAAGCCATCAACCTGGAAGCTGAAGCCTTTTATGATGACCAGAATAAACAAGACCAGCTCTTTGAGGACCTTTTAAAGGTCTATGATCGGGGAGGAATCATCAGCTGCTCGATAGCGGTCTGTGCACATTCTGTTTATTTGGCCTCTTTATCATAAAATATATAGAGTATATATATATATATATATATATATATATATATATATATGGCAGACTTATAATTAGATCATATCATCAGGCTTCACCTACTGAGATTGAAATGAGGTTGGCGAACGGGCTGGTGAAGGGCCATGCGTACTCAGTAACTGCTGTGAAGAAAGTACGTTTGGGCCATGGGCTACTGGCCTATTTCAAGAACGAGACCATCCCCCTGATACGCATGAGAAACCCCTGGGGCAAGACTGAGTGGAAAGGAGCCTGGAGTGACAGGTGAGAAAGACAGTGGTTGGAATGACATGTTTCTTTACCGTAACACAATTTTCGACAGACGCCGTCCTCTCTCAACACTACCGCAGGAGGGTGCACCGAAGCAGCACATATTTCACCGAAACAATGACATATGCTATATTTCAAAATGACATTCTCTATACCTATATATTTTTCTTTCTTCTGTTTTAGCTCTGAAGAATGGTCTAAAGTTGGCGACACGGAGAGAGGCAACCTTGGCATTACAGTGGAGGATGATGGAGAGTTCTGGTGGGTGGAAAATCAATACAACCCACACGTCTACTAAACTCTTTGGTTAAGGCTTTGTTGTTCTTCAAGGATGTCATGAATCGATATTTTTATTTACATTCTACTATATCCACAGGATGTCATTTCCAGACTGGTGTAAGAGCTTTACAGATGTGGATGTTTGCCGCCTCATCAATACCGCCCTGATCAGCATCCACAAAACGTGGAATGAAGTTTCACATTTTGGGAGCTGGACCCAAAATGCAGATCCTTTCCGCAACCGCTGCGGTGGCTGTTCAAATCACAAACAGACATTCCTGCAGAACCCACAGGTACTGACTGTAGCTAGGCTTGGTGTGGACAGGCCAGCAAGGGTGTGACATTTGTCTCTGAAATATTTGTCTCATACATACTCTGATCCTATAATTCCTTTAACCCCCTTTTACAGTACGTGTTTGACGTGACAAAGGACGAGGATGAGGTCCTCATCTCCTTACAGCAGAGAGACATGAGGATCCACAGAAAAACAGGACAGGGAGAAAATCTTACTATTGGCTTTAATGTCTTTAAGGTATGTCATATCATAAAATCCTACTCACCGTGTGTACGTTAGTTTGGTTATGGAAAAAAAATCATCTCAGTGTACTAATTTGTCCAAATGAAGGTTCAAAGAATATCTAAACCCTGGGCCATTTTAGTGAGTTTACTGATAGGTTAAAAACCATGTAAAGGTTAAAAACATGCCAGGCTGGTCTTTGTACTCTGTGGTGTAAGCATAGCAGGATAAACACAGCTGGAGATAATAACATTAATATTGGGTCTTTTGGGTATAGTAGTTGTACCAAAGAACCAGCACTGACAATATTATTGACAATCATAAGTACTGGCTCGGGTGGCACGGTGGCGCAGTGGTTAGTGCAGTCGCTTTACAGCAAGAAGGTCCTGGGTTCGAGCCCCAGGGTTGTCCAACCTTGGGGGGTCATCCTGGGTCATCCTCTGTGTGGAGTTTGCATGTGCTCCCCGTGTCTGTGTGGGTTTCCTCCTGGTGCTCCAGTTTCCTCCCACAATCCAAAGACATGTAGGTCAGGTGAATCGGCATTACTAAAATTGTCCCTAGGTATGAATGTGCGTGCGCGTGTGTGTGTGCGTGTGTGTGTGTGTGTGTGTGCGTGCGTGTGTGTGTGTGTGTGTGTGTGTGTGTATGTGTGTCGGCCCTGTGATGGCCTGGTGGCCTGTCCAGGGTGTCTCCCCGCCTGCCGCCCAGTGACTGCTGGGATAGGCTCCAGCATCCACGTGACCCTGAGAGCAGGATAAGTGGTTCGGATAATGGATGGATGGATGGAAGTGCTGGCTCTGTCTGTCTGTCTGTCTGTCAATGCTGATAGGTGTGCTGACACACCTAAATCATATTTAAAAGAGACTTCCAAAAATATGGCTGCATTGCGTCTTGATCCGATAAAATAATCTGAATAAGCAGGGACATTGTCTGTACCTTTGGGGGAAGTAACCTCCCCTACATTTCTTTTTATTTAAATTGCATAAAATGCACAATCATGCACTGATATTAACAATTTAAAGCATGATTCAAAATCGTGGAAAATCAGATATTTTTTAGTTTTGAAAAACCTCAAAACAGTTAACAGAACATTGTAGCAGGCTCACCATTTTTGTGCTTGTTAGTAACTTTGACCTTATCAGAGATGAGCTGTCAGTTGTTGCTTTGGATGTCTGGAGCTAAATCAAAAGTTCTAAGCCACGGCAATAGTTCTCGAGAGCCGAGGAAACCTTCCAAGAACTCCGTGTTGCGGGAGGGTTCAGGGTTCAGGGGACAGGATTTTGTCTGGGCTCTGGGGCATCGGTCCAAAGTCAGTTTTATTTGTGCGGTGAAGCAGGATCTTTTCACCATGTTTTCGCAGTCTGGTTTGGTTGAGGAATTTGGCTGTGTTTTATGATAGCTGCTCATTTGTTAAATAAACAATCAAAAAGCCACTGGGGTGTTTATAAGGACAGCCAGACATTACTTAATGCATTCATTGGGAGGAAGAAAAAAAAATAAGGGACCATTTCAACAAGATGTTTAATCTTGAACGATTACACCAGATGAATGCACATACCTCGGTTGATTGCTTCAAGCTGAACCGAGACATTGCCGGGTCTAACTGATGTGGTCAGAACTGATTTCCCCTCATATCTTACACTGATATGGGCAGTTCAGCGGCATTTAAATGTGAAAAGGCTGCTTTTTTAGCGGTCCTGCTTTCACGGTATAAAGGCGTAGTGTAAAAAGTCTGAGGACACTCAGTTCTGCGTTCTTTCTAACCATCAGCAGACACATGAAACACTTTGGGAGCCGTTCACTTGACAGGCGTTGCATGTCTGTTTACCAAATCTCCTTCAAGCTGCATTAAGGAGAAAAACAAAAAAATGTACATCTTTTTCTTCAGCGTAGGGATAAGATCCCTAAATTCAGATTTGGTTGTGTAATCCTTTCATACGAAGTATGTGACAAAACAGATCTCACATTTCAAGAAGTTAGATTTGCTTGACAGCTACCTGGATAAAATCAAACACACTGTGCAATCATCCTGATGGCATTCACTGCCATGCATGCTGACAGAGGCACTGCCAAGTCCAGCAAGAACAGATAAAGAGGCTGATAGTCCATGCCATTTAATTCTGGTGCATTGAGTGGCAATAGCCTGTGAAAGAGAAACTGTGCAAACAGCACATTGAGCTCATAACAGTGGAATAAAGACGTTATTTTTACCTCGTGTCATCATGCAAGGGGTTGGTTGATTGACCGCTGGGGTTAGGGGTTGACCCATCGATCAACCATCTGGAAAGAAGATGCTACGGAGACTCCAGCTCCTGGGTCCAAATGCCGTGTTTTAAATATCAGGGGGCTCTTAAATGAAAGCAAGTTGTTTTTAGTTCCCCTCGTCATACAGTGAGCAAACCGTCCCATGTGAAATGAGGGAAATGTGAGGTTTTTCCCGCCACTACGAGGCCCATAAATCCCACTTTTGAGCCCGACACCGAAAAACACACCGATGAAATGGAAGAAAAAAAACAAAGATATTTTAAGTGATGGCAGCAACAGACTGAATAGCTGTTAATTACCTGCTACAGGGGGCGTCCGGGTGGTGTGGCGGTCTATTCCATTGCCTACCAACGTGGGGATTGCCGGTTCGAATCCCCGTGTTACCTCCGGCTTTGTCCGGCATCCCTACGGACACCAAATGGCCGTGTCTGTGGGTGGAAAGCCGGAGGTGGGTGTGTGTCCTGGTCACTGCACTAGTGTTCTCCTCTGGTCGGTCGGGGTGCCTGTTCGGGGGGGAATAGCGTGATCCTCCCACGTGCTACGTCCCCCTGGTGAAACTCCTCACTGTCAGGTGAAAAGAAGCGGCTGGAGACTCCACATGTATCGTAGGAGGCATGTGGTAGTCTGCAGCCCTCCCCGGATCAGCAGAGGGGGTGGAGCAGCGACTGGGACAGCTCAGAAGAATTGGGTAATTGGATGGGTACAATTGGGGAGAAAAAGGCCCCCCCCCCAAAAAAAAAAAAAGAATTACCTGCTCACCATATGACGTTGCACTGTCCACCTAACAACCCTTGGGTCACTCAGCCGATACCAGACAACATCAGTAAGAATAACATCACAGTGAAGAGGACCCGGAGTAGCTGAAAAAGATGCATCAAGCACTGGAAAGCAAATGTTGCAAGGACGGTGGTCAGCGATGTTAACTGACTAGTAGGACTTGCTCTGATCTGAGAGGAGTCAGTACTTTCTTCAAGCCAGTCCTTGTGAAATAACATGCTTGGTGTTACTTCTTGTTTGGAAGTTGCAATCAGCCACCATTAAATACCCGGTGTGGGACCTTGTCTAAATGTTTGTACTATTCAGTTATTGTGTTTGCTTGGTCCTCTTCTGCTCTGTGTGACTGCTGATTTAAATATGATCCCTATGCCTGACAGACTCCAACCCTCTGCGCTCCAACCCTCAGATTTAAAAAAGTTTGTTGACTTTTCTGCCACAAGGAGGCAGAAAAAACTCACCTACAGCAAACAGGTTTTATGTTGGTGCAATTCCTCTCCAAGAGGAAGATGCCAAACAACACAGTGGAATTGTTATGGCAGCTAAAATGTGATGTGCATCTTGGTCATGCCATGAGCACTGCTGTAACAACATATACAGTGCACTTAAACTTAAATAAGGTGCTTGTATCTTTTGTCTACTCCAAAGGCAA
The DNA here is from genome assembly GCF_029633865.1 of Lampris incognitus. Taxonomy (NCBI): domain Eukaryota; kingdom Metazoa; phylum Chordata; class Actinopteri; order Lampriformes; family Lampridae; genus Lampris; species Lampris incognitus. The sequence goes on from NC_079218.1 coordinate 17,936,104, forward strand.
ACTAGCAGTACACAATTGCCGTGACATGTGCACACTTGCTTTTGTGAATCAGTTGTATTAGTGCAAAAGAATAAGTTATTATCACAGTTAATGAGTTATTAAAATTCACATTAGGCCTGACCAGACTGTTATAATCATCCTTCATATTTTCCTTTCTCCATACCCAACGGTATCACATCTTCCATCCTTTATTCTTTGGTTTCTGGCGCTGGGAACATTTTTTTTCTTAAATTGGGTGACATTAACCTTTAGCATGAACAGCGGGCAGTATTAATCGGGTCAAATTGTCTCTCTTCTGCAAGGTGGAACTGAACAGGAAGTATCGAATGCATGACATCCTGACCCAACAGTGTATGGCGACGTCCAAGTACATCAATGCCCGCACGGTGTTTAAGAGGTGCATGCTGCCCAAGGGACGCTACATCATCATCCCCACCACCTTCGAGCCTCAGACATTTGGAGACTACATGATCCGTGTTTTCACCGATGTGGACTCCAGTTGCAGGTGACAGGACACTGAGATTCAGATCATCCGCTGAAGTCACTTGTCTTATCAAGAGTGTGTTTTTTGAGTTAGTCAAGTCACTAGCAAGGCTGTCTTTTAAGCTGGCGGCCAGAACTAATGGCTTCAAAAGGACGGGGAGCGCTACTGTGTTTGCCCGAGTTATCCTCATACCGTTCACGACTGGTTGATTTAGATCAGACCAACAGAACTGCTGGCCCAGACTATCAACCCAGCGAGTACGTACGTATATCCCACTCTGAAGGTTACAACTGTGCTGTAACTTCAGTGTTAATAGTTTCAGTGGCACACTCTCGGGTCACAGAAAAACACTCACAAAGCAATGTCCTTGGCCTACTGTTGCGTTCCTTGGCCACAGATTTTGTTTTTTCAAGATTTCTCACATTCCACTCGGCAGACAACTGCTTCTGCTCGCATCGGTCAGGCTGCCTAGACAAGCCGCAGCTTTGATTACAGCCAGTATAGTTGTGTCATCACCTGATCTGTGTTATCGGAACATAATGATCATAATGTCATTATATAATTAAAAAAAATAGGAAAAGGGCGTCCGGGTTGCATGGTGGTCTATTCCGTTGCCTACCACCACGTGAATCGGCGGTTCGAATCCCCGCGTTACCTCCAGATTGGTCGGGAGTCCCTACAGACACAACTGGGTGTGTCTGCGGGTGGGAAGCCGGATGTGGCTATGTGTCCTGGTCACTCCACTAGCACCTCCTCTGGTCGGTCGGGGCACCTGTTCAAGGGGGAGGGGGAACTGGGGGGGAATAGCGTGGTCCTCCCATGCGCTACGTCCTCCCTGGTGAAACGCCTCACTGTAAGGTGAAAGGAAGCGGCTGGCGACAACACATGTGTTGGAGGAGGTATGTGGTAGTCTGCAGCCCTCCCCGGATCGGCAGAGGGGGTGGAGCAGAGATCGGGACAGCTCGGAAGAGTGGGGTAATTGGCCAGATACACTTGGGGAGAAAAAAAAGGGGGGGGATAGTTTGCGCTCTTGTCAACTAGTCGGAAAAAAAAGAAACTAGGTCTTTTAAACAGGTGCGTGAGCCAAATTAGTATAAGATGAGATATAGAGAATTGCTTGCTTGCACACTGATATTAAACAAAAGGAATGTCCGCACGGAGGTTTAAGGATGCAAAAATCTTCTCAAACATTTAATGGTCCATAGTGCCGTGACAAAAGGTGGCAGTGTGCGAGCAGTTTTCCATAGCTCATCACATTATATGATATAAATCCTAATAAATCATATTTTCTTACTCCCGCTCTGATGCTCTCTCACTCGGTGCATTGTCCTGCTTTTCCAGAGAGCTGACAGAGGATAAACCAAAATTGAAGTGCTGGAGTTCATTCGTCGGTTATCCACAGGTTGTGACTCACATCTACGTCCACGGAGCCGAGGGGCTGGAGAACCAGGACAGCTCAGGAGGTTACAGGACTTTTTTTCCAGAACCTACTTACGCATCAAACATAATCGCACTTTGGGAAAAAAAACACTGTATACTCCGACACAGGTTGACTTATGGCTCCCTCCAAATTTTCCTGCAGGTGGAGACCCCTATGTGATCATATCCTGTGAGGGCCACTCCGTACGTTCGATCATCAAGACAGACGACCTGAACCCTGAGTTTGGAACCAGAGCCATCTTCTACAGGAAGAAGCCGAGAAAGCCCATCTCCGTGGAGGTAAAATGACCAGTTTTACCAATGGGTGAGGATGCAAAATTTAAAAAAGAAGACTGAATTAATTCTGTAGCCCAAATACATGTGATCCTGACACCGACAATATGCCAACTCTCTAACCGGTAGTATTGTTTGAGTTTACTTTTTGCCTGCATTTTACCTTTAGATTTTAACAACACTGTTAAATAAAAACTGCTCGGATGACAGCTTGTATTCCTGTGAGTTGTTTTCTCATGTGGTTTGCAGTACTTATATAGTAATATGAAATGCATTGCATGTCCATATAGAGAGAAAACTGTTGTTTTCCAAGCCTTTGGATGTTATTGTTGCAGTAGTAGCACAGATGTTATGTCCAGTCGTCCGTCCATCCACCCATCCGTCCACCCATCCATCATCTACTATACCCAATTAATCCAGTTCAGTGGAGTGGTGGGTTGGAGCCTACCCCAGCAGGCACTGGGCAGAAAGCAAGGCAACACCCTGGACAGGTTGCCAGTCCAACACGGTTCCCAGCAGATGTTAAATTAAATCAAATGAAACATGACATTTATGGTCCACTGATAAGAAGTCTTCACAATCCCACAATCCCAAGTTCAAACGCAGAAAAGTCATATCAAATTAGGCATGAAAGTATGCCGCGATGCCTATTTTGAAGCTGCCAATAGACTGATTACATGAATTATGACCCCCCCCCCCACCACCACACAATCCAAACACTTTTAACTCTCTAAACTCCTAACTTGTCTTGTACATGTTTCCTTCCCATCCTCAGGTGTGGAACAGCAATGCGCTGAAGGACCAGTTCCTGGGCCAGGTGGTGTTGTCCGGCACGGAGAAGGACACCACTGATCCCCAGAAGCTCCAGCTGAGGAAGAGAGGCCGGCGCATGGCTGATGAGATGCCTGGCACCATCAGTCTGAGGATCATCACCTCCGCTCAGCTGACAGCCATGTGATCACGTCAGTCATGCCACTGGCTGGCCCATGGTTACCGTCGTCATCATCGTTGTCTAGTTAGCCGGGTCATCATTAGTTTCCAGTACTAGCACCGTGTTGCCGGCTTCAGCACAGTTGAGCCGGTCACGGAACAAATCGCAGTGTCTGTATTTAATCACTCAGACCTCGTTCAGACCAGAACGGGGCACTAATAACCTGAATGTACCAATTCCTGTTGATCAGCATGACTCCTTTCTGAGCCTGTTATTTTTTGAAAAATAATTTTTGTGTAACATACTGTACATGATTTTATACCGGCATGCTACTGGACAGCTGATAATATATACGTTTTTTGCTATTCTTCACTAGCTACTCTCATTTTATACACGTTTTATGATATGAATACTTTGTAGCTCCCTCCAGTCTTATTACCGCCTTCAGTGTGACAAAATACTGCATTACTGTACGTGCAGCGTAATATCAAACACATTGTGTTTTCAGAGTATTTTCAGTCATATTACAGTCATTTTGTCTTCTACGACTTTCTGTCAGTATTGCCAGTGTATTTTTTTTTTTGGTCATTTATATCAATATCATACAATTCCCTGAAAGAAATTCAACCCCAAAATCATTCATGGTAGCCTACATGACAGGCTACAAGTCTGGTTTTCTTCCAGATTTTTTTTCTTTTCCTTTTTTTTTTTTATTTCAGTCCAGTTCCCAAACTGCAAAGTTTTGTTTTTTCCGTTTTACACTCAAGACACAGCCATGCACAATTCAAAGTTCAAAAAGTCTATTGCTTCAACCACAGTTAAAAATAGTTTATCCAAAACCTTATTTCCCCATAACTTGTTTGTCCTTTTTCAAAGATGGGGAAAGGCCTGCTGAGGTATGCCGGATGGTTCAGCAGTTTAACAAAGCTAGACAATGATAAGAGGAATAATAATAATAGTAGTAATAATTTAAAAAGAAACATTTTTGTCTTTGTTCCATTCTCTTGTTACACATTAATAGAGGAATTTTTCACACCACGTGTACAGGTTTACACATTCAGAAGATAGGAATGTACAGGAGCAACTACCGAAAAAAAAGGGGGGGTTGGGTTGGGCGAGGGGGCAGGTCAGCGGGGGTCTTTTTTTCTTCTTCTTCTTCCCAAAATACATCTTTGTGCTCATAGTTCAGACCTGTACATGGGGGTGGGGAGAGAGGATGCGGGGGGGGGGGGGGAGGCAAACGTCCAAGGGCTCAGCAGACTTTGCAGGAGGCTTCCTGACAGGCCACCTTCCGCTACCGCATACATACGTACACCTACAGACACTCGGCAAGTGGTACCTCAGGACAGACTGTGTGGGCCGGCACACAGAGCCTTGCATCCCCCGGCTCTCTGTCCAGACGGAGGAGAGTCCAATGAAGCCCAGACAGGAGAGATTTGACCCGGGTGTGGAAAGACAGGAGAGTGTGTGTGTGTGTGTGTGTGTGTGTGTGTGTGTGTGTGTGTGTGTGTGTGTGTGTGTGTGTGTGTGTGTGTGTGTGTGTGTGTGTGTGTGTGGTTTTCTTTTTCAGGGTGCAAAACATTTATAGATACATACCATATAGCAACCGGAATATTGTCATTTTAAGTTACATGATTTTGAAAAAGGGCATTTCCCCATCATATTTACATACATACATACATATCCTAACAATCTTAACCTATTTGAAGATGAAATACAATGTATAAGTTTTGTTTTTTTGTTTTTTTTTCCATGCACGGAATCTGTCACACCCTCCTGTCTTCACATCACTCTCGCGTCCTTTCTGTACATTTATTGTACAATGGAGGTACAATATGACAGAGCAGCTACCCTGCACCACAGAGTCAAGGTCGACAAGAGTGAGGCATCTTTTAGTGCAGCTTGAGGTAGCCCCCCCCTCGCCCCCCACCCATCCAAAACACCAGACGCAGACACTTTCTTTCACGCATGCACGCACGCACACACAAGCATACACATACACACAAAGGGATGCCAGCCGCACAGGAAATGCCTGACTAAGCTACCAAACACAGACACAGAGTAGTTTCCAGCCTTCTTATGTACAGACAAGAGAGGAAGGTGTTACCGCTTAGCAGGGACGAGAGGAATGGCTAACGAAAGACGACCCTCCTCCTCCTCCTCTCTTTAAGACAAGACTACAATCACACAAATGGCACTCTCTGCTTCCAAAACCTCCCCATGGGGACAATTACTCAACATCAGCCATGTCTTAAAACTCCCAGCAACCCATTCGGGACAAACACAAACGAGCAACGGGTCACGTAAGACGGATGGGTCGACGAAGGAACACTGGAGCAGAGGTAGCAGCATCCTCAGTGCTCGGGGTGGGGTCGGAGTTTGGTGCGGGAGGTTGGCGGGTGGACGGTGCCTCATTAAAATTGTATTGCAGCCAGGCCCCATTTTTGTTGGCGTACAGTCCCGACATTAGTAGACAAAACTGTTTAAGTAGCTCTTGTACAAGAGGATGAGCCTTCATTATGGCTTCCATGCATTAAGTTACATTAGCCAACTGGGTGAAGATATATATATATATTCTGCTCTCCCGGCCCATTGCACAGGGCAACTTGCAAAGTGCAGCTTTTCTGTTTTAGTTGAAATGGTTGTTTGCTGAGGAATGCGGTCTTTTTTTTCCCTCTATGGCCCGATATCAGAATTGCTTAGGAGAACATTGAAATGTATTACGAGCGATTATGGACAAGTTAGAAAGGCAGTTAGCAGTCACCAAATGAAAACAAAAGAGGAAAAACAGAATTTTGTTGGCAGTAACCAGAAACGAACGATTTTAAATCCCACAAACAGAGTCACCTTGTTCTTTTCTCTGCCAACATTCATCACAGAAGATGCCAACAAGGCGTTCCAACCACCGCTACTTTAATGGTTCCATTTTGTTACAATTCATCTTTACTAACAGTTATGTTTCGCTTGTGCCTTTGATGTGAAGCATCTTTGAGTATTTACAAAAGTGCTATATAAGTCTGATGTATTATTATTATTATTAATTTTCCATGTCCTGCTTTCAGCTCTTTCCATTTGCTAGAAGGTTTTGCTTTTTTTTTCGTGTATTTTTAATTTCTATGCTCACTGATATTCACACCCATGGATAATATTATTAGCCTTAATTCCAGGGGAATTAATTTAAGGTCATTTTACAGGGAATTAATCTAAGCCATGTAAAAGCCATACCGTGAGCATGAGCACCAAATCAAAACAACCAACTATGAGCCAATGAACATGGCACGTGATGAAGTGCCCCCCCCACCCCGTTTTCTCTGGTGCAAACATTACTCTAGGCCGAACGAGAATTTAAAAAATGATAATAAATAAATAAAAACAGTCTCAACAGATTGAATCAAAGTATTAAAAAAAAGGAAAGGGTGTTTTCAGCTGCTGAACTGCACCTCGCCATAAGGTTTATAATGTAAACTGTGATCCCATCTAGCTGCTGATGCTAACACTGCAGCGCTTGTTAGCATGCATCGGAAATACTCAGAGAGAGAGAGAGAGAGAGAGAGAGAGAGAGAGAGAGAGAGAGAGAGAGAGAGAGAGAGGGAGAGAGAGAGAGAGACTGACTGACTGACTGACTGACTGACTGACTATGAATACACAAACAGACTGGATATATGAATTGGCTAAAAAGTAAAAACCAGCAATGACATTGAAATGTTAAATGTACGGGTTCAGTTCAGTCACTACTAACAAATACAGAAACAATAAAGCCAACGCCTTCTCATGACGAACTAACTTGGAAAAAAGAGCAATAATGCAAAACCTGGTAACTGTGAGGCACACACACACAGTCTCGAACCTTCTTATGAATAGCTGCAAAACTTATTTTAGATCAAGTCTCCGTTCATTTTAACAACTTATAACCCTCCGAAACACCTGAACTACAACCTCTGCTGTCGTAATTCGCTTCGCTTGGAAGCGTCTGGAAGTGGACGTACCTCTGTACCTGAATTAGCCTGGACTGAACTCCAATTAGCTCGAGCTGGCTTTCCTCCCCCTGAGTTTTGTTGCCTCCACGAGGGGCTTCGGTCTGCAACGCTAACTCTCCGTCTGCATGTTTTAAAAGTGGATTAAGCAAGCTGTTCCCCTTGAACTAAGCCTTACAGTCTTTTTAATAATTATAATATAGCTCATGTTGTTTGTGGGTGTCCCCTGTAATAAGCCTCAGTTACTTTCTGGTCTGAGCAGTTTACTTTAGGGGACATAACATCCCACGTTGTGTCCATTGTGTGTGTTAGAAATCTCAACATCGAGCCAATCCAAAAGTTTCCAAGACATCTCATCTACGTGTAGTGAAGAACAGACAAGCTCTATGGTGTGAAGGAGTATTGGCCCTAGTCTCCTTCTCGTCCTCGATAGAACAACATTACGGTTGTTTGCACACACACATGTGACGGCAGACAGGTGAGAGACACAGGAAAAACTGCCAGCCTTCCATCCTCTCACAAGATGTTATAATGGACTCACATCCAGCTACACAACACAACCTCTTGTTGCATCAGCCATCAGAAACCGAGCTCACCCGGTCGTTTTCCAATGTTAGAATAGTGGCGGCTTCTACAGATCGTAAAAGGCTGAACCTTATCTTGGATATGAGGCGAGGCTCGTGTTTGCACACATTTTGAAATAATCTGCATAGCCCCGATTTACAGATAAAAGGCAAATGCATGCAAACAGACTAGAATTGCACATTGTGCACAATGTGCTTCTTTTTTCTTGAAAATTCAAAGGATTCCTACCTTGGTGTGCCTTGAATAATCATTTTATTAGGTACTGAATTATATCTAATAATAATAATACTAGTAATAACACGTACAATAGTGGTATGAAATGTTAATATGAGCTCATTAGATGCAAAGGACTAACAGGATCTGGATGTTTGACATATGAGACATAGTCCTTGTCATAAGACGATAGAAAAGCCAATTGGAGTCTCGCATCTCCTGTACTTGCTGAACACACATATTTTGAAAAGAAAACACTATGGGAACTTTTAAAATATCAGTGGAAAGTTCTGGACCAGTATGACACTGTGATTCTAATTTCTCAACTTTACAGCCACCTAAAATACCTGTAAAATCTCATGCCCTAGACCCATGAAACTGAGATAATATTCACCAAATCATCCCAAATTTAATAGATATACATTACGTGCGACAACTACCTACTGAAAGGGAATTGTTTTCTTAAAAAAGCCACCACTATTCACCAGCACTTAGGCTGGTCCCTGTGAGGAATTTTGGATGTACCTGATTTTATGTTCAGTTTACAAGAGGTCACAGTAAAGCCCCTACGCTCGATAAGGCTTAAGTGAGAATGACAAGAAACAAAAAAAAAAAAACAGACAGAAAGACAGGCAAGAGACCTCGGTGTCTCTTCAACAAACTCCGCTGACCTCTTTGATGGAGGTGTGTATGCTCAAGTGAGGAGAGAGAGGCGCAGCTTTTCACTGATGCTGAACACATGAATAATGGTGGCGGTTCTTACGGGTCTTTAAAATTCTGATTTAAGTTGTGTTTTAAGGCCTGGGAAATTATTCCTTCCTTTCCCCTTCTTTAATGGCACCTCCCACCACCGTCCAAATACCACACACACACACACACACACACACACACACACACACACACACACACACACACACACACACACACACACACACACACACACACACACACACACACACACACACAAAACACACTCAAAAATACACCCACTATCCTTGAGATGTGACAATTTGCAGGGCATTATCAAGATTGCTTAACAGAGCCATTGTCATGCAGGCAAAAGTTGGATCCGAGTCTCTCTCTCTCTTTCACTCTCTCTCTCTCTCACATCAAGTGTTCACTGCAGGTGCAGGGGTGGCCCGATCGTGTCTTGTGGAGGGGCTGGGTAGGAGGAGACACAGCCTGTGTGTGGCTGAACAAGGAAGGAATCACAAGCTAGAAAACGGTAATCTCTCTCCTCTTCACTCACTGAGTTCCTCTTCTGTAAAATCTTGAGAAGGAACATGCCTTTCTTTTGTATTTGATTCTTTTTTATACCCTTTTTGATCTGGGAATAATTGCCCCCCCAACAGGACGTATGACACAAAGACATGTGCATGTGCATTTAGCTCCACATACGTGTTCGCAGGCGCATGCACACGCACATGCACGCATGTACACACATATACAAGCACGCACACACACGCACACACACACACACACACACACACGCGCGCGTGATGGAATGCTCTACATGTACAGAGTGCTGGAAAAGTCAAAAAAAGGAGGCAAGGTCTTTTCAGCAGCATGGGCTGAGGCTGCAAGGCCAGGTGTCCATCCTACATATGAGGCCTGGGGAAGGGGGTGTCTTAACCTTGTGCTGCCACTGTAAGTCCCACAACCCCTTTGTGCTGTCGCTGTTGAGTCACCCACCGACCATACACCCAACCCCAATCCCCATTAATCCGGGGGCAAGGTTCCAGCTTTGGGCGTGGACTAAAGGTGCGCTCTAGCGACTGCTGTTCTTTATGGCTTCCTTCGCAGCTACAATCAGAGGCGTCAGGCTGGATAGAGGCTTGGCTAACTTCAGGAAGGAATGCTGCAGAGGAGAGAAAGACACGGTTGGTCGAACGTAGGTGAAAAAGGAAAAAGAACACACGAGCAGTTTTAGTGGTTTATCGTTTAACGGTAGTCTGGCGCCATCTAGAGGACATGATGAGAAAGGGCAACAGAAAAGTTCGGCTCAAAGTACTGCATGAATGTGAGTTATTTTTAGCGGCGTTGCTGATGGATCATTATCACCTGGAGAAGCTCCTTGGCTGAGCCTCTACGATCCACATCCATCTCCAGACAGCGGTTAAGGAAGTCTCTGAATACAGACGACAGCCTCTCTGGGTTTTGCAGCTCTGGTGTGCCGTTGGTAGCTATCAGGTACAGGGCCTGGAAGGTTGGGTGGCATCAAGCAGCAGAAAGTCAAATAACTGTCTGATATACAATACTTTAAAGTAAACCTTAACATTTTAATCAAGTGGATACCGTATGAACACTAGGGATGTATGCAGAGTGGCTTTTGCAAGAGAGGTCTTATGCTGTGACTGTACGGACAATTTCTGTCTTACCCTAAGTGGATTTTCATTGAGATAGGGTGGTTCACCCTCCACCATCTCTATGGCCATGATGCCCAGAGACCAAATGTCCACTTTTGGTCCATAGGCCTTTCGGGTCACCACCTCTGGTGCCATCCAGTAGGGCGTGCCCACCATCGTGCTACGTTTATTCTGCTCAGGAGTAATCTGAGCACAGAAGCCAAAGTCCGCTGCAAAGAGAGAGAGAGAGAGAGAGAGAGAGAGAGAGAGAGAGAGAGAGAGAGAGAGAGAGAGAGAGAGAGAGAGAGAGAGAGAGAGAGAGAGAGAGAGAGAGAGAGAGAGAGAGAGAGAGAGAGAGAGAGAGAGAGAGAGAGACTTTAGCAAACATTATTAACTATTGTTATGATCACGTCACTTGATAACTACTTGACGGGAAAATTCACAGATTTTCAACCTTATCTCTGTCCAACAGGGTTAGCACCTGAAATATACACCTGCAGTTGTTCCTGATCGCTTCTGTATTTCTGGGGCAGCAGTGAAACCAAGTTTGGTTTTTGTTTTTTTATTCTTTTGTTTTTAACTACAGCCTAGCAGGGTTTCTGATATTCTAATCTATTCTAAACCCACTGTTAAAAAAAAAAATCCTCATTCTCTCAACCAAGCTGTATTTCCGATGGTGAAAATGTTGCCCTACAACACTAGCATAGAGGATTTGATGGACGACAATACAAAAGCTAGCATGCAGCAATGCATTCTGGTATGTGCGTATACCTGCTGTGGGAAAGACTCCGTGAGCAGGACAACACTGATTTCTCAATCAATATAAAACACAGTGAGTACTTTATTCCTTCAACTGACTACATTACTCATCAGTACTGGTTATAAAAACACAGAACTTGTTGTTGTTCTTCTTCTTCTTCTTTCAGCTGCTTCCAATAGGGGTCACCACAGCGGATCATCTGTTTCCATCTCTTCCTGTCCTCTGCATCTTTCTCTGTCATGCCAACCACCTGCATGTCCTTCCTCACCACATCCATAAACCTCCTCTTTGGCCTTCCTCTTTTCCTCTTCCCTGGCAGCTCCACATTCAGCATCCTTCTCCCAATATACCCAGCATCTCTCCTCCACACATGTCCAAACCATCTCAATCTTGCCTCTCTTGCTTTGTCTCCAAACCGCCCAACCTGAGCTGTCCCTCAAATATACTTGCTCCTAATCCTGTCCCCATCTTCTTCCCTTCTACTGAAAATCTTAGCATCTTCAACTCTGCCACCTCCAGCTCCGCCTCCCGTCTTTTCATCAGTGCCACTGTCTCCAAACCATGTAACATAGCTGGTCTCACTACTGTTTTGTAAACCTTCCCTTCAACTCTTGCTGGTACCCTTCTGTCACAAATCCCTCCTGACACTCTTCTCCACCCAATCCATCCTGCCTGCACTCTCTTCTTCACCTTCGCACTCCCCATTACTTTGAACGGTTGACCCCAAGTATTTAAACTCCTCCACCTTTGCCACTTCTACTCCTTGCATCCTCACCATTCCACTGTCCTCCCTCTCATTCACGCATTGTCTTGCTCCTACTGACTTTTATTCCTCTTCTCTCCAGTGCATACCTCCACCTCTCCAGGCTCTCCTCAACCTGCTCCCTACTCTTGCTACAGATCACAATGTCATCCGTGAACATTATAGTCCACAGAGACCCCTGCTTGATCTCATCTGTCAACCTGTCCATCACCATTGCAAACAAGAAAGCGCCCAGAGCCGATTCTTGATGTAGTCCCACCTTCACCTTGAACCCATCCGTCATTCCAACCGCACACCTCACCACTGTCACTTCCCTTATACATATCCTGCATCACTCCTACATACTTCTCTGCCACTCCTGACTTCTTCATACAATACCACACCTCCTCTCTGCACCCTGTCATATGCTTTCTCTAAATCCACAAAGACCTTCTATACTTTTCCAGCAATACTCTCGAAGCAAACATAGTATCTGTAGTATAACCATACCGAAACCATACTGGTGCTCACTAATCATCACCTCTCCTCTTAACCTAGCTTCCACTACTCTTTCCCATAACTTCAGGCTGTGGCTGATCAACTTTATACCTCTGTAGTTGCTACAGTTCTGCACATCGCCCTTATTCTTGAAAATCAGTACCAGTAAGCCTTTTCTCCACTCCTCAGGCATCCTCTCACTTTCCAAGATTGTGTTAAACAATCTAGTTAAAAACTCCACTGCCATCTCTCCTAAACACCTCCATGCCTCCACAGGTATGTCATCTGGACCAACCACCTTTCCACTCTTCCCCCTCTTCATAGCCACCCTCACTTCCTCCTTGCTAATCCACTGCACTTCCTTATTCATTATCCTCACATCATCCAACCTTCTCTCTCTCTCTCTCATTTTCTTCATTCATCAGCCCCTCAAAGTACTCCTTCCACCTTCTCAACACACCCTCCTCGCTTGTCAGCACATTTCCATCTCTATCCTTCATCACCCTTACCTGCTACACATCCTTCCCAGCTCAGTCCCTCTGCTTAGCCAATCGGTACAAGTCTTTTTCTGCTTACTTAGTGTCCAACCTCTCATACAACTCACCATACTCCTTTGCCTTCACCACCTCTCTCTTCATCTTATATCACATCTCCTTGTACTCCTGTCTTTTACTCTCTTTCTTCATCTCTCTGACTATTCCACTTCTTCGCCTGTATAAGTCATCCTTCCATCTATCCATTATCCAAACCGCTTATCCTGCTCTCAGGGTCATGGGGATGCTGGAGCCTATCCCAGAAGTCATTGGGTGGCAGGCAGGGAGACACCCTGGACAAGCCGCCAGGCTATCACACACACACACACATGCACGCACGCACGCACACACACACACACACACACACACACACACACACACACACACACACACACACACACACACACACACACACACACACACACACACACACACACACACACACACCTACGGACAATTCAGTATGGCCGATTCACCTGACCTGCATATCTTTGGACTGTGGGAGGAAACCAGAGCACCTGGAGAAAACTCATGCAGACACGGGGAGAACATGCAAACGCCACACAGAGGATGACCCGGGACAACCCCCAGAGTTGGACTACTCCGGGGCTCGAACCCAGGACCTTCTTGCTGTGAGGCGACCGCGCTAACCATTGTGCCACCGTGCTGCCCTGTATAAGTCAATCCTTGTGTATAAATCTGAAGATTGTTGTGTTGTGGTGTTGCTGTTCTATGTTAAGTACATTGAGAGAGCCATGAAACTGGAGTCAAATTCCACGTATGTGCAAACCTACATGGCCAATAAACATGATTCTGATTGTCCGCCAACCTCTTCCTCTGTATACTTTGCTGTACTTCCTCACTCCACCACCAAATCTCCTTGTCTTCCTTCCTCTATCCAGAAGACACACCAAGTACATTCCTAGCTGTCCCCCTCACTATTTCTGCAGTGGTTGCCCAGCCATCTGGCAGCTCTTCACTGCCACCCAGTGCCTGTCTTAACTCCTCCCTGAACTCCACACAACAGTCTTCCTTCTTCAACTTCCACCATTTGATCCTTGGTTCTGCCTTCACTCTCTTCCTCTTCTTGATCTCCAGAGCCATCCTACAGACTCCCATCCGATGCTGCCTAGCTACGTTCTCCCCTGTCACCACCTTGCAGTCTCAAGTCCCTTTCAGATTGCTCCTCCTGCATTAGATATATTCCACGTGTGCACTTTCCTCCACTTATATACGTCACCCTGTGTTCCTCCCTCTTTTTGAAATACATATTCACCACAGCCATTTCCATCCTTTTCACAAAATCCACCACCATCTGGCCTTCCACATTCCTCTCCTTGACACCATACGTATCCATCACCTCCTCATTACCTCCGTTCCCTTCACCAACATGCCCACTGAAGTCTGCTCGAATCACCACACTCTCCTCCTTGGGTACACTCTGCACAACTTCATCCAGCTCAATCTAGAATTCTTCTTTCTCTTCCATCTCACACCCAACTTGCACGGCATATGCGCTGACAACATTCATCATCACAACATCACTCTGTCTGACACTCTCTTCACCTCCAACACACTCTTGACATACTCTTCCTTCAGGATTACCCCTATCCCATTTCTCCTCCTATCCGCACTATGGTAGAAGAATTTGAACCCACTTCCAATGCTCCTGGCCTTACTCCCCTTCCACCTGGTCTCTTGCACACACAGTATATCTACCTTCCTTCTCTCCATCACATCAGCCAGCTCTCTCCCTTTTCCAGCCATAGTGCCAACATTCAAAGTTCAGACTCTCACCTCCAAACTCCTACCCTTCCTCCTCTCCCACTGCCTCTGGAGATGCCTTCCTCCTCTCCTCTCACCCAACAGTAGCATAGTTTCCACCGGTACCCAGCTGGCCAACAGTACCAGCGGTGGTCGTTGGTAACCTGGGCCTTGACCGATCCAGTATGGAAATCTGATTTATGAGCCACATATTTAATTTGGCAAAGGTTTTACGCCGGATGCCCTGTCTGACCCAACCCTCCCATTTATCCGGGCTTGGGACTGGCACTAAGAATGCCCTGGCTTGTGCATCCCGAGTGGCTGGGTACAAACACAGAACCATCCATGAAATGTCCCTTTAACTCAATTGTGGGATTGTAATTTACTCCCATTAGAAAATAAATTCACCATAAGAGTAAATGATCCTATCAACTCGCATAATGTGCAGCGTTAATGGAAAAGATACATCTTATCTATAATATTTTTTCTTTATTAGCCTAACCCACACCATTCCTTACTTTATATTCATTAATCACTAATGTCTTATCCTTTCTTTCTCTGACAGTCACTTACTGAGTTTGACGGAGCCATCCATGCCCAGGAGGATGTTGTCACTCTTGATGTCTCTATGGATCACCTGGTTGGAGTGTAGAAAATCCAGGGCTTGAAGACACTGTGAGAAGAGATAAAAAGTGTAAGACTATGTTGGCACCCCTGGGTGTCACACACATAGGGCCATCATTAGTTACATTCAAGGAAGTGGTTAATATTGCTGACCACAGCCCACCCGCCACACTGATATATACCCAGGGAGTCTTACCTCCCTGCAGACCGCTGCAATCTGGCCTTCATCCATGCAGGTCTCAGTCACTACATCAGTCAAGGAGCCACCGGCTAAATACTCCATCACCACCCATAGCTCATCTCCTACCAAGTAACTACATACAGATACAAGAAAGATGGAAAGAAAAGAACAGAGGGGCATTTCAAAACCAGTGAAAACATCAATATTGACTCAACCCACAGTGAAGTACTTTGGAAATGTGGAGTGCATTTGCTTTTATAAATATGGTTCAGTCATTCTTCAGAGGGAAGATTGACTGAAAGCTCGTCAACTGAACTGATGGCACCACTTTATCTTGTGATGCATTCATTTTCCCATAGTAGCTGTGTTCTCTAGCATGGTCACCATGCAACCGACGGAGGTAATCCTCAAGCGGTGCGAAGAGCATGATGATAATAATATGTTAGTAATGTGTGTTAAGGGCTTCTCAATACAAGGTATTTCCTCAGGTAAGCATTGTCGATGTACTGAAATTACCGCTACTTTGAAATAGTGGAGGGATTCTGATGGTGATCGAGGCTTCACAACAACATTATGGTTTATTCAGAAATACCCTCCCGGCCTATGTCCCTTCTACTGGACGCAGGAGTAAGTTGGACATGGTATGAAAAGTAAAGATATCAGACAAAGTAGTGATGAAAGCCAAATCAAAGTAATCTACACTTTTTGGGGTAATTTTTGGAATTCGTTACTAATAAGTATTTTTCAAAAAAAATGTTTTGCCTCTTTTTGTGAAAGTTACACTTTCGTTTGTGTGGTTTATCGCTGCTTCACACAATGATGCAGTGGGTGGCAGTTAACACAAGTGATTTTCAACCACTGCAAGAAGAAGTTATTCTGAAACTACAATAAAAGGTGGTTCTCCTCTGTCATAAAACTGGAGGCACTAAAGGATTCTTCAGAATCATTAGGGGGGGGGGCAAGCAATTTCCTTGTCATCTTGGCAATTTGTGGACTGAAATATGACAGAAAATGCATGCTGCACTAATAAAGCCATAGACAGTGAGGAAAGACTACTTGAAACCTTTAAATTGAGAATTGACTGTAACACATTCATCACACCTGTAGCCTGACAAAAAGCTGTGTGGCAGCTTCATCACATGGCCGTGACTCATCTAATTGCTGTCATTTTATGCTCAGTTTGCATCAAAGCTAAGCTAACTGCTACTGTTATGTAAGCACTGATTAGCTGAACCGGAGAGACGCAATGTCGCTGTATGGTAGGTATGCAGTCCTGTCAGTTAGATTCAGCAAGATTAAGTGTCACGCTAACTTAGCTACACAATCAGGTTTGTGGGTTTTGGACGGGAAGTCATTTGGATAGCTGTTCATTAGGCTGAGATTATTGGGCTCTTCAATACCAACCCTTTCTTTTTAACGACTTTATTAATCCCCGTGGGGAAATTCTTTCTCTGCATTTAACCCATCCTAGCTGTGTAGCTAGGAGCAGTGGGCAGCCGCCGTGCAGCACCCGGGGACCAACTCCAGTTCGTCTCACCATGCCTCAGTCAGGGGCACAGACAGGAGTGTTAACCCTAACATGCATGTCTTTTTGATGGTGGGGGAAACTGGAGCACCCGGAGAAAACCCACCGCAGACACGGGGAGAACATGCAAACTCCACACAGAGGATGACCTGGGATGACGTTCGAACCCAGGACTTTCTTGCTGTGCGGCAATAGCGCTAACCACTGCGCCACCCAAACTTTTTCAATTGTTATACCTATTGTAAGTCACTTTGGAGAAATTAATGAGCTAAATGCCTGAATTAGGACTGTAAGTCATACAATATCTCATTCAAAACCTTGAAATTACACAGTTTGCATCACATTCTACCATTGGAACCAGTGAAACAGAAGCAGGGCTCTTTTGAAGGTATTGAAGTATCATTTACATAGACCCTGCGTTGAATCTTGAGTTTTATGATTAAAATAACAGATTTCCCCCCCCCAAAATGACATGATCGTAACTACTGCAAATGTTGATTTAGTGTTTATTGAGAGGCTGACCTGTCAAGATAGTTGACGATATTGGAGTTTTTGTTTTCCCTCATTACCAAGATCTCATTGATGATCAGCTCTTTCTTGGGCTGCTGCTGCAGGTTCATCTGCTTAATGGCCACCTGAGTAAACAGACAAGAAAAGAAATTACTACATACATCAGGACAGACAGTTAAACTGGGTGGCGATGATTCATGTGAGGGGACTAGAGATGAATCAGTGCAGGTAGTAATAATGTGATTTACCTCCTGGCCAGTGGCAATGTCAATGGCAGTGTACACAGTGCCAGATGCTCTGTAGAAACACAAGAAGCAACACTGCATGAATGCCGTGCAAGGTTTTTTTCTTTTTTTTTTCTAAACAGTTCTGCTACATTACTTTGCATTCACCAAAGATGCTGACCATGTTTAACATCACTGTTTGTGGGATATCTGATTTTATCTTGCCTGGACCAATGTAATTCTCTTTATTCTCACTTATGTCACGACATTTTTTTCATTTAATAAACTGTTGTTCTGACAATATTGCAACACTCAAACTTGAAACAGAAACATAACGAAAGTGCCTATTTCTACAAATTACACTAATGTGTCTTCTTACTGGAAAAAAACCCCCAAAACAACCCAAACATCTACTGAAGACAGTTTCATTCTTGCTCACAACCTGCAGCCGCCCGTGTTTATCCAGATGCATCAGTCAGGCACTGGTACATGCTGCCTCCATATCTACCTCATAATAAATACCATTCGTCTTAGTCTTTAAGTCGGGAAGAATTTACAAAAACATCAGATTACCGTGTCTATTCAACAAGAATGTAGCACAATTCTCAGATTTATTTCATGAACTGAGGACAATATTGATTTCAAAAGCCAATTACTACATTCGCTATCAAACTTATGTTTCCATGCTCTAGCTCCATCGGAAAAGAAAAATACATCGCACATCTAAGAAATATTTTGCTGAAATTTCCAACAGCATTTCTACGTAAACACATCTGCTGTTTTACCTCAGCTCCTCCGAAAACTTTGGTTGCGCAGCAGCCTTGCAAGGGCCTGCTGTTTTTAGATTAGGCATGCTCTCAGACTAATCCCCTTATAAATATTCAGACCCCGAGTTCATTAAGGTACGTGCTCATTTTACCACTAAAACTTAATTTGCATAACATTACGTATGTGTCGATAAGAACACACGCTGGGTTAACATGCCATTCATGGTCTCTGTTTATTATACATGGTCAAGACCTTTTGAAATAATCTTCTCCTTATTTGGAGGCGTAGCACACACTCCCAAACTCCACAGCCTTTGGTAAAATTTGGGCCGATAATCTTTTCTCTCCCTCTCCTTGCCGTCCGATGTGAGCTACACCAGCGTACCATCAGAGGCTATGAATAATGAAGCAGCACTCCTGTTTAGTCTGGACCCAACAACTTGAAGATAACTGTGCAGTAAGTAAAGGGACCGTGGCAGATAGAGACGCTTTCTCAAAGATGAACGTCGACGAGAAGAAACTCAGAACAGCTAACGCCACAACAGTTTTTTTTTTTTATCAGCTCAGACGCTTTTTTTTTTTTTTTTGGGTAGTGAAAAGGGAGTTGTGGAAAATGGTGACACAGGAGAAGCCGCCTAAAAAGAGAGAGAGAGGGAGCGGGGATGGAGAGCGAGAGAGGGCTGAGCTAATCTGGCTGATGGCCATTTCTGGATACATTTCTCATTTCCTCTCGACTTCTCTTTCTTCTCCCTCAGGCATTCAACCTCCCTCCCCCCTACCTCTGTTTCTCTGAAGTGGTCACTATAGCTCAGCGTCTCCTGGCCAGACTGACTGCTCCAGAAAATGCCTCATGTTAAAGGCATTGCCGAGCGGTTAATGATGGAGGATAGACTTACCCTTGTCCTATTTTCTCAAAGCGTGTGTACTTCTTTTTGGGGTCCCCCACACTCACTATACTTCCTGGAAAACAGAGGACATGAAACATATTGGCCACTTCAGTATGTGTGGGAGCAATAGGAGGACTGCACACAAAAAAATACACACAAACATACGAACGAACACACGAACACACACACACACACACACACACACACACACACACACACACACACACACACACACACACACACACATTCCTATGACTAGACATACTGAGTCGCTCCAAGATCTCCTCATCTGTCATTTTGGACTTCTTCCTCTGGCGGTCGGTGTGGCGATACATTGTGTTGGATGTGTTCTCTGGCTGGACCTGGGACTCCGGTGGAGTCAACACCTCCTTCACAGGGGTCGGGGGCTTCGTTGGCTCCATGACAGAGCGTGTGTAGATCTGGGAGGAGAAAACGAGTCAGCAGAGGCAAGGAGAACGTTGGAAAAAGACCGACTTCCTCGTCCATCACCGGAAACCCACCGATTTGGTGTGCTCGGGCCGGGGTGCAATGACAGGGGGCAGTTCATCATCGTCGTCCTCTTCTTCCTCCTCCTCCTCCTCCTCTTCCTCTTCATCCTCTTCTTCTGACACAGGGGGAGCTATCGGGGGCTCAGATGATGACGTTTTGGCACCCTGGAGGGTAGAGGGGGTGTGTTAGACTGGAAGTCTTTGCTAGGAGATATGATGGAATGAGATATTTATGTGCATATTTCTAATATATTCCTGAAACTCTATCTAAATCCTTATGCTTCCTTAAACTGGCATTGACAAAAAAAATTCATCCTAACTCTTTGTTAGACTGTGGCCTTCACAGACAGATTGTGGCCCCAGCAAAAACATCTGTGTTGAGTTTGGTGGTTCTGCCAAAAACTTTTACAGGCCTCTTTTGTGAGTTTATCAATTAACCAATAAAAACCCTAAAGCTGGTTTTAACTTGATTTTAACTGCATCAAGTATATATCAGAGAATAACGGCATAAAAATCAAGAGTAACGGCAAGAAGCCTAAAGTACTCCCGAAGGAGGGAAATGAAAAGCATCATGTAAGTAAATGAGCAAAAGAGATCAACATAAACTCAATTATTACAACTTCATTTTGGGAAAACTAAATAAAACAGAATAAGATCAACTCTCATTAGTTTAGAATTTGAGAGGAAAACTGCGCAGGAAAGCATTGTGAGCCAGGTAAATAAATATTAACAGAGGTGCAGTGAACAGCTCATCGTGAACCAATGGTGAGCGTGTGTGGATTTTATTGGATCGACACACTGTCTGACAGCTTACTGAGAAGTGAGAGAAGAAAAAAACAAGGTTGCCACATTACAGTAGTGTACAATGTGGTGATGCACTGAGATATCCTCTTCATCCTCATATACCGTTTCACAAGTGCTGGAGAAACACAACAATTATGGTCAAAGCGCAGCCCTTTATCCCCCCCCCCCATCCAAAATTCTGCTCGCCTTGGATCATCTTCCTCTTATGGGATGGAAACATTTCATCCATTCCCAGTCTTGTCATGCATAAATGAAGCAGCACAGCTTAGTTCTAGTGATTAAGGCAAAGTGCCTGGCTGAGAGACGGTGCCAGGCCTCCATTCAGACATGTGGGGCCTCTGACCTGGGTTCTGCTCCAGAGAGAGCTGGGCCAACATAGCAGCGCAGACATGAGAGACTAGCTGACCATAAGCAGTGCTGTGCGGTTTCCACTGAGAGCCATGCAGCAGTGTCTACGATGGTGATGGAGTCACAGGCACATGGGCTAATAATGCATGCAGACGTGTTTTTTTAACAGTCATCACAACCCTCTGTGGCACGCGCCCCTGCCCTGCCTTCTCAGAGTTGGACCATTTAAAAAAAAAAAAAGAAAGAAAAAAAAACTTTACAGATTAGTAGTGTTTTAGTGGCAGCTAAAATAAACTGTGTTTGCAGATGTGGAAATTTAGGAGATCCAATTTAAGCCCCTTATAACACTTACAGAGAGTGATGACGCCTCTAAAATCCAGCGCTTGGCGAGGCTATGTTAATAGTCCTTTCGGTTCGACATACAAGTGGTGATGGAGTATTTTTTTTGCTTGACTTAGTAAGGAAAAAAAATCAGGAGCTCAACCAAGTGAATTTCGTTCTAGCCAACGCAGAGGCACAGCATGTGGAAAGTGATATGGAGGAATTACCTTTTCAAATAACGCGCTGCAGGTTCTAAGGCTGACAGGAGGCCCAGACGACAGCAGTCGGTTCTGAATGTGGAGGTTGAAAATGGGAGGATTTACTCAAAAACAAACCGACACAACAGTTCAAAGTAAGCGGACTTAAAAAAAAAAGGGGAGGAGTACTGTAGGGTGGGAAGGGGGTCGAGGGGGTGGGGGTGGGGTGGGGGTTGCTGCTAAGAGATGGACGCCGAGTCCATACATTACCTCCTGACACACAAGATGAGGAGGAGAGGTTTTCACTGGCGCTGATGAGACACAGGTTAACACAAGTCATGCCACTTGATGATTGTCTCCCCTCCGACCCTTCTCCACTCACCCTTTTCCTTACCGTAATTTGTCAATGGAGAAAAAAAAAAGTCCCTTATTGCCTTCATGGATTTATTTTTTCGGGAAATCTCACAACCCCCCCCCCCTCTCCTAATTATATAGTCAATATGGTTTCCAATGTGTGACCGCTTGCGAGTCTCTCGGTCAGCTCGGCTAGTTGATTTGACCGTCGGCACTTCCGGAGTGAGGCCTCAGCGTGGGTCTCAACAGTATCCAGATCATGAAGTAAAGGGCTCTACACCTGCTTCCATGCTCACAAATCTTCCTCAGCTATCTTTTCATACCAGCCAGTCCTCTTTCACTTGCCTTCATTTCCCATTTAAGGAAGGGTCTGTTTGGCTGCTTGTTTTCCACTCCCCTGCACCGTCTTAAAGCAGGATGCCTCAGCACACAGAGAGAAAGCTCCGACCTCACCTCTTAAAACCTGTGATGTGCTTGGTTTCCTCTACTTTTTTTTGCTTCGTGAAGGAGTTTCTAATAAACCTGTTTTGTTAACGAAATTTGAATTGAAAGATATTTTTTTTAGTTCCCCCCCCCTTTTTCTTCCCAGTTGTACCCATTCAATTACCCCACTCTTCCAAGCCATCCTGGTCGCCGCCCCACCACCGCCGCCACCGATCCGGGGAGGGCTGCAGACTACCACATGCCTCCTCCGATACATGTGGAGTCGCCAGCTGCTTATTTTCACCTGACAGTGAGGAGTTTCACCAGGGGGGGACGTAGCGCGTGGGAGGATCACGCTATTCCCCCCAGTTCCCCCTTCTGTCTGAAAAGGGGCTGCGACCAACCAGAGGAGGCGCTAGTGCAGCGACCAGGACACATACCCACATCCCGCTTCCTCCCGCAGACACAACCAACTGTGTCTGTAGGGATGCCCGATCAAGCCGGAGGTAACACGGGGATTCGAACCGCGGATCCCCGTGTTGGTAGGCAACGGAATAGACCGCTACGCTACCCGGGCGCCCGACGTTTAGTTTTTAATGTTGCCTTGTGCTGGCCCAGAGTGCAACGTCTTTACTTTCTGAGAAGGATTTTTAAGAATTTGTGTTATTTGTTCTGAGAAGAGAATGGAGGAAGACGGCTTTAATGCACATGAATCCTGTACTTAAATATCCTGAAATATAAAATGGGGAAAAATTATCATTGCAGTCTAGTTAAACCTTACACGGGCTGAATGACCGGTCATCACTTCTTTAACTCCACAGAGAGTATTTGAAGTCAAATGTTTTTATAGTCGCTCAGCAAAAGCGTTACTAACATTCAAACATTCAGATGAGAGTGAAAAATTCTCACTGAACCAGTTTAGGAAATGAAAATGTCTAATATTAAAAGATATTTCCTTTTCACATAAGGTAACAAACATGTGCTTTACATCTTCCTTTCTATACAAACAGCCATTTTGCGGCCCTTTTATCCAGTAGTTGCTTCACCTACACGGCCCTGTTTACACCTGGCATTAACATGCGCCTTGGGTGATGCGATCACAAGCAAGACAGCTCCACAGTCCACACCTGGCACTCACATGCCTCTCGAGTGACTTGTGATCGGCTCTCACTCCCCCGCTCTGTATGTAAATAAACATGTACATCATGTACAGGCATTTAACCAAATGAGACATCCTCGCTCACTCGAGCTTCATTTTTAATGCGCCATCAATTACTTATGACGTATTTCACATCTGTAAATGATTACTGTCAAATTATGTTGTCATACAACATAATTTGCTCTTAAAGAAATACAATAATTCATCCCATATCCCAACTGCACTTATTTTCTTTTATTTCCACTCCACTTTGTTGTAAAGCACAACAGGTTTTTTTTAAGTGCTCTGTAAATAAATGTTGTTATGATGATGATGATGCAGAACTGCCTGAAACCCTTCAGACGCCTGACCTGATTGCATTTAAGAAATAATTCTATTGTGGGTAAATAGTTCCACATTATTACAATGGCATGGAAATGCAGCAAATGCATGCTGCACCAGATAGAGACAAATAATCTGATGAGGAAAATTAATTGAGTGAATTAGGAGCGTCAGACACCGATTGTTTGCCTTTGCTCGTTTTGTGCTCAGAATACACAGCAAAAGTCGAAACTCCTTCTTCAAACTCATTATATGGGAAAATGTAAATGTCTGAACACTAGTGTTTGCAATTCTCCACCCGAACCCTGTCAGGCTCAACCCGATCATGGCGGTTCAGGCTCAGATTATTCAATTACTATTCCAGGGGGTTTGAGAGGGTCGAGCTCTGCGCTGCAGTGGATAAATGAACTTGAACCTGAAGTTGAACTTGAATGTGCAAGCGGGCAGGGGCTCTTCCACAGTTGTGGGTATGATTGTGTGTCAGAAATTGCAGACGAGGGAAAAAAAAAAGCTAAACCCAAAGGAGGGTTTGGTAAAACAAGCATCAGGTAGACAGCCTGTGTTTTTATTCTCAAAACAGCTGCTTTACAGCCTACTTGCGTTTTAGTTTGTATTTGGTCCATCACCTCTGACAATTCAGCTGCGCTCGGCAGGATCACACAGCTTATTTTTTCTGTTGGAACTTATTTCTATTGCTTATGCAGAGGATGTCAGCTGAGTAGACGGTCCTTCAATGTGGCCCAGGAGACATTTGCGTACACACCGCCATAAGAACGTGGCCATATGTGGCTCAGACCACCTCCGAATGTGGTCTTAGCGATCGGACCTCAATGCGTCCTTAATGCGTGTTGGGTGTATTCACACCTGTACTTAGAGCTGTCTACTTGTGATCGGATCACCCAAAGACACAGTTTAATGCCAGGTGTGAACAGGGCTTATGTTTTACTGATATCCAGCTGATACCCAGATGACAACATTCTACCCAATAATTTTGTTTATCTGCATTTAAAGTATGATACTGTGCATGGCGGGGGTTTAAACAAAATGATGTGAGAAAACAACATCTTCAAACTCTTTGCTACCAGTGGAGGGACAAGGAATGTCTACACAGGTAAACCAGAAAGGTGAAAAATTATGGTACCCATGCATTAACCTGACAACCATGCTGGTTTGGTAGGTTTCTGTTTGTAAAGTCGACTAGTTAAGTCAACAACATTCAAAGATGAAGGGATTTGCACATTTCAAAGGTATAGCTCTCACTCTCTTTTCAGCCAAGGAACATTTGTTTGTTTTGTGACCCTAGTCACATGAATATAGGTGGAGCCCTCCCACTGGCCATAGTGGCTGAAAGGCAAGGCTATATGAGTTTGTTACACCTATACTTATAATGGCGATACCCTTAGGTAAAATACCAAGGATCACCTGGTTATCAGTGGCATTGATATGTATTGTGAGAGACGTAGCTGTATTGCTAAACAGTGGTAACTTCTTCTCATCCTGTCAAAGGATGAGACGGAGAGGCCATACTGTCAAGAAGTTGGTCTTGGAGAAAAAAATAGCTGCTGAAGCAAATATGACAGCAGCATCGAAGAACACTGAGAGTTGTAATTATAACAGGGATTTAGGTACAGGAAATGAGGAAAGATATAGTTAATCTCAAATACTGCTATTGTTAAGTAAGGAAAGCAGACAAAAAAAGGGGAAGTTGGTGAATACCATACCGTAAGTATGAACTCTCTGGTGTCTGGTGGAGGGGCCACTGAGAATAATTCACTGCATGCGAGAGCGCACACCAGAAACAGGCAGCGAAGCTTTCTCTGCTCCAGATGCCCAGATACGTTTAATCTGATCTTGTGTAGAGTGCTTGAGTGGGTTGCTAACCCATTCAGCTGAGGTCAAGCCAAAGAGCATGGTCATCTTGATTGATAAAAACCTTGAGGAATTTGAACCACCGGTTTAAATGGAAGCTCACACCCGCAAGGCATTTTAAAATTGTAGAAAGATCCTGCTGTCAAGTCACCATAATGCCCTGGGGAATTTCTTCCTCAAGAGAAAAGTTTCGGAAAGGAAGACGTTAGAAAAACTCACGACGAGAAGCGATGAAAAGGGAACACAAATTTGGCATTAACAGGTGCCAGCCACCTGTTTAGTCGGTGCAGCAGAGAAGATAGGAATACCTTGACAAACAAAATGTGCTTCCTCTTTTCACGTCACCACCTTCGACATGCACCTTTTAGCTGCAAAGCCGGTTACTGACAGTTGAAGCTGGTTACTGACAGTTGCACACAGGGATTCAGAATAATGGTAATTAATTTTTTTTAAGGGGCCTAACTATGGTTCCACAGCTAATAACTGAGTCACCTCTGCAAGGCCTGGACTATGAGAGTGCAGGGCTTCCAAAATGACAGATACCCACAGATGCCCCCTCTGACCTTGCAAAACCTGTCAGCCATTGCCAAAGTCTCTTGCCCTCTACTCATAAAAGGAGTTCTGTCAAGCAAAAGCCCTGCATGAAGTGGACCGACTGAGCATGCTCCAGGCCGAAACATTCAGAGCATAGATAACGCTCGCTGAGGCTAGCAATGAGGCCAACACAGTGGGGACACTCCTAGCCTTAGTAGATCTTCTAGCCAAGCAACTGCTAGTACAGTTCCTGTTAGGTACTTTTCTAGGGGTGTGGCAAAATTTGTTGGAGTGTCTCTTGTTACAAAAAACAAAACAAAAAAAACAAAAAAAACTGACAACAGCTTTCACTGAAGTCACCTATGCTTGAGCCTCATACTGACTGGCATGTTATGCAAATCTCAGTGCATTGTGCCACAGGGTTATTGTCTCTACAGGGCGGAACAGTGACATTTTACCACTAGGAAGGGGGGGGACTATGTGAAACAAAACACATGTGACAGACATGCAGTCTATTCATACATTTCCCAGACAGAAATCCACAGAAAAAAAAAGACTTCACTATGTCATGAGGATGTGTTGCGAAGAGCATCAGCACACTTTAGTGTGAAAAGCATTGTTGCCCAAGTTCACAAATATCAGTTTAATGTATGAGTCACACAACGTTGCAACTTACCTGTGAAATTTTTAGTGCTATGTTGTAACAAATGCAAGAGCCTGCCTCTAAATTACTCAGGACTGAGAGATTTTTCAAAGTCAATGAAATGTTACAGAAGAAGCTCATTGCGGAGGGCCAGAGAGAGTGGGCTGACCTACAATTGCAAGTTTCGTAATACTCAGACAGTCAAGCAGGGTCAAGAACTACAGTTCAGCTGACAATCTGCCAGCTTTGTAATTTTCTATAAAACAGAGGGACTGACTGGTCATGTCCAACTGATGAGTATACTGCAGGCTATTGCAATTCATTCAAAATTGATTATGCAGTACTTGATGATGACATTAGTTTTGCGGGTTAATATCACGTCGTAACAGTTCTGATTCTAAATAAGTTCAGTGTCATTGAATATTTAAAAAAAAAGTTTCCATTCATATGGAAAGAGTTGAAAGAAGTTACATAAGAACTTACCAGAGTGTTGGCTGCGATATACCCATGTGCTGATTTGTCTGAAAAGGACAAAAAACAAAACAAAACGAAACAACATTTTCATCAGCGTCTTTAACATTGTGACTTTCAAAGCTAGTATTCACGATCAGTGCATCGATTGTGTACCTCCCGAGGTGAAGCTCATGTATTTCTGGTTGTTGACAGTCTCTTTGGAGTCATAAAACTTTAAAACATCCAAGACAGCTTGTGGGTTTTTCTTTTGCTCAAGTTTGGTTATGTTTGAGGTCTGGAGGAGCCGTGCCCACTGCTCTGGTATGCCCTGTAGGGACAGACAAAGAGAGAAAGAGAAAGAGAGAGAGAGAGAGAGAGAGAGCGAGAGAGAGAGAGAGGTGGGGGGGGGGGGCGCAGTGTCAAATGTCAAATGTTCAAAAGGCCAAATTCAGTCCAGTATTTATCTAATGACCTGATATCTTTGGTAGAATACAGTGTTGGTCTATTTTTGCACGTGTAATTGATTATTTAAGACGTTAGCGTTCTGCTCTCCTTGCATACAGGGTACCTTCTGTGAAAAGATATCACAAGTCCTGCTTTCAACGGCACCAAGGATAATAAACATGGCTGGGCACGAGACTTTTTACTGGCGAATACAACAGCTCATCTGGAGTTACTTGTAGGTATATATAGATGTTTATGGGACTGAGACTGCGTAAGCGTCTCACCTGCTATGCATCGCTTCATGCAGCACCTGGCCTACTTAGGTTCAGATGTGCATGTGACTATTTTCGTGCTATATGAAAATCTTATCAACCAAAGATGACACATAAAGAGCTCTTGTTTAGAGGGGTGTCCTTTCCACAGAGGCAAAATATCTTTAAGATTAAAACTTAAAAAAAAGAAGCATTGACAAGAAATCAAATCTTGAAGAACCAAGCAATATGGCACACACAGAAAATGAGAAAAAGAAATGATGATGATAAAGAATATGTAGCTGCTGTATTTGCATAAGATATAGGGGTAGTGTGTAATTTGTTCAAAATACGAAAGCTAAAACTAGATGCTAAATCCACATTTGGCTTCTACTTTTTTGTTTCGAATTGTTTTTACCTAAAACTACATAGCCCCAAATCTCAATCACTTCACAGTGTTGTTGTTTAACGAAAGGAAAGTGAAAGATGATATTGCTATTGTCTTCTTTTTTTCTATTATGTAAGAAAAATCCCAACAAACAGACTCCCAGACTGATAGCTGGTGTCAAAATGCTGAATGCTATTTGACAATAATAACAAATGGCATTTGTATCTGAGATGAGAGACCAAAGGTCTGAGGGTTAACACATAGGAAAACGTAATTAATAAGTAGGGCAGTAACAGTACTCCATCTATAAACTACAAGGACTCACAGAACTAATCTGGCCAACCTGTGTCAAAAATGCAGACAGACAAGGTGCAGATACATTTTCATGGCTTTAAAAAGTGGAACGGCCTCTAAACCAAATCTTTTACAGAGGAATGTTGAAGCATTTCCAACTCATCGACCACAGCGTAGCCTTGAAATAGGGCGATTGTCATTTAAATAACCAGTACCGCCGCTTTTATGTAAAAAGGACGCTGACTTCTACACCTTGAAGGACAGACACAGGGGCCCATCAGAGAGAACCGCTGTGGCAGAAATGCATGCCAGCGACTCAATTATCTGATGAGGAGAGAGCTGTAGAACATATGGAACTAGTATGTCAGTAACCCCGTTAGTGGATTTATTTTTACCACGTGGAAAAAGTACTCACCGTGAACTCTCCCGTTACAGCATCAAAGCCAACATGAATGGTGTGTTCAAAGTCAGAGGGTAGAGAGATCTCAGGACGCTCCTTCTCTTTCTTCTTGTTTGCTGCAGGGGGACGGGAAAGATATTCAGTCTACTACTACTACTACTACTACTACTACTGCTGCTGCTACTACTACTACTACAGTTGCTACTACTACTACTACAGCTGTTACTGCTGTTGCTACTACTACTACTACTGCTACTACTACTGCTGCTACTACTACTTCTGCTGCTACCACTACTACTGGTCTACTTCAACTATTACTACTACTACTACTACTACTAGTCTACTTCTTCTACTACTGCTGCTACTACTACTACTACTGCTTATACTACTGCTACTACTCCTACAGCCTACTTTAACTACTACTCCTACAGCCTACTTCAACTACTACTACTACTACTACTACTAGTACTACTAGTCTACATCTACTACTACTACTACTACTACTACTACAACTGCTACTACTTCTGCTACTGCCGCTACTACTACTACTACCACCTCTACTATTACTACTACTAGTACTACTACTAGTACAACTACTGCTACTACTTCTACTGCTGCTACTACTGGTCTACTTTAACTACTGCTACTACTACTACTACTACTACTACTACGACTACTGCTCAACTACTACTACTCCTACTATTATTACTACTAATGCTATTACTACTGCTACTACTACTACTACTGGACTACTTCTACTACTACTACTACGACTACTACTACCGCTAATACTGCCACTACTGCTGCTGCTGCTACTACTACTACTACTTCTACTACTACTACTGCTACTACTGCTACTACTACTGCTATTCTTGTGAAGAACAAAGAAGAAGTCAGAGTATTCTAGCTAGGGTATAATGTCTAGTTTTAATATAAGCTCAAGTCTGGGTAATATCTTCTCACATGGTAATTGAGAGAATAAGATGGAAGTGACTTATGATAAGGTACAAGTGGTTAAGATGGCTCGTTGAGAGCAGGACTCACTCTTATCTCCTCCAGGGAAGATGGAGCGCAGGCGGACTTTTTTATTCTTCTCTTCGGGAGCCATTGGAAGTGGTTTGGATGCGTGATTCACTGATGAAGAGTCTCGGGAACTACTGTTCATTCTCAAGGGAGGGGCCGGTGGTTTCTCTTCAATATCGACACTATCAGACATCTTTAGTAATACTTACAACGTCCTGGGAGAAAGACAGAAACACGACAGAGAACGGCGCTGTGTTAAAAAAAGTACAGAAAGAGCCTCTGGGTAGAAACAGGTGGGATAGAAAGAAGGTTACTTTTACGCATTGTCGTACGCATTGGTCGAACATCAAATCAGGTTAGTATGCCAAAAAATGTCTTGAAAATAGACACAAGTCTATGATTCCCCCCTCCCTTTCTCCCCAATTGTATCCGGCCAATCACCCCACTGTCCGAACCATCCCGGTCGCTGCTCCACCCCCTCTGCCGATCCAGGGAGGGCTGCAGACTACCACATGCTTCCTCCGATACACATGGAGTCGCCAGCCGCTTCTTTTCACCTGACAGTGAGGAGTTTCACCAGGGGGACGTAGCGCATGGGAGGATCACGGTATCTCCCCCCCGAACAGGCACCCCGCCGACCAGAGGAGGCGCTAGTGCAGCGACTAGGACACATACTCACATCTGGCTTCCCACCCGCAGACATGGCCAATTGTGTCTGTAGGGACAACCGACCAAGCCAGAGGTAACATGGGGATTCGAACTGGCAATCCCTGTGTTGGTAGACAACAGAATAGACCGCTACGCTACCCGGACGCCCTATGATTTTTTTTTTTTTGGCTGACTTTAAATTCATATGCAAACACACCTGAGTTGGGAGAAGAGGCATGATTGGCAGGTATGACAATATGCTCAAGAATGACTGTTCAAGAATTAATGAAGGCATGCTTGCCAAAAAAAAAAAAAACTACCTTAATGGGATAAACCATTTTATATATACAATGAACTCATCCATATTTTATATACACATATGATGGATTCATCTCATGAGGCACTTAAACTGTAAATATACTGATGTTTTTAACTATTCTTAGTTATTTTTGATATTTATATCGGTGCTGATTGGGGATGCTTGCTACTGAGCTAACAAGCCTTTTATCAACGCTATATGCAAGGGACAGAAGACTAATTTTGCTTGGAAAAGAAAACTTGACTGAATCAGAGGATACTGCACGGTAGGATGTGCTATCCACAGGTGAACGTGACAGTCACAGACACACACTGACGTTAACAGCGCACACAATTCATGAAACTCTATCGCCACAACAGAAATGAACACAAAACAAACTTGGTTCAACAGACAACAAACTCCTTTGTTCCTTTAATTTATTGATTCGAGGAATAAGTCATCTGTTGGCTATAGTAAAGGAAAATTCCAAATCATGGCAGTAGTGCAAAATAGAAGTAATAAAGAAGAGATATTCCCGCGCATCTATCTTATGTTGTTATATCTAGAAGCTTCCGTAAGGCTTGCTAGACCAGCAGAACCAGGGCTATCGTAAATGTGTAAAGGGAATAACAAACAGGACTCTCTGAAAAGCAAACAACGAAGCTCGTAAAACTAGACATAGCTGCAGTCCGTCACAGCTACAATTTACAGCCCTAAATTACAATACCAGAGTACTGTGCATGCTTAGATTTGGCCTACTTTCAGTACTACAAGTAATATGATCCAGGTCTTGCAGTTCAGGGTGCACATCAAAAGAAATCCTGGTGAACAGATCGGCACATTCAGACTGCACAAACAAAAGGCTGATTTTTTTCCCCTGTGAAACGGGATTTAAATACTACTTTCAAGGAAATTCCATTGCATTGTAAATAACTGAATGTGAATTAAGCACAACCTTGTGATGAGAGGACACTTTCCTGTGGCGTTCGATGATGATGGATATCGCAGGATAACAGCGTACTACAAACTGAGGTGGTGTGCTGCTGATGTCCAGTAGGTCTGTTCAGCTGTGAAATGGCAACCCTGAGCTGAGCCTGAGAGAGGCTGGCAGGGGTTAATCTTCACATCACTCATCCTTTCATTCTCCACCCATCCCCTCTCTCGCTCACTCAATCCTCTCTACTACCATCTCAGACTTCTTCACTGCCTCACCCTGAGGCCAAGCCCATCATGTGATGTGCAGTAAAACAGTCCCAGAAAGAGGGCCAACTGGGCAGCCCCTTAGCAGAGACCTACTTTAGTGAACAAAGACCCCCTCCTCGCTTCTTTATATACTATGCTTGCCTTTGAAACGTACATAGGCTGCGTTGTGCACATCTGTATAATTTTACATGACCGTTTCCTACGCACAACGGTCAGTCAGCAAGGCATTATGTCCAGTTGTTTGCTGACTTCCAGAAAGGACTGGACTTGAATGAAAGATGTAAACTGATAAGAGGCCCTGGTTTGGGTGCCCAGTCAACAAGAATTTGAGACTCTAAAATCTCTAATATTAAGACCAAATATCATGACTTGAATTAAATGATTCATCAAAACAAGACAGCTCTGAGTGGGTGATAGCAGGGGCTGGTCTCAGTAAGGTTAGCTCTCATAGCCACAGACTCAAATACCTTCTCCCACAACGGTGTCCATGTCAGGAGCCTGCCGCACTGCTCCTGCTCAGCCCACTGGGTGGGTAGAAAGCAGTTCCACCCAATCAAGTATTTCATGCTGATGAACTTTTAATTCCAAACACACTAATTATAAAGTTAGTGCGAGTAGTGTAGTGGTCTATTCCGTTTCCTACCAACACAGGGGTCGGCCGTTCGAATCCCAGTGTTACCTCCGGCTTGGTCAGGCATCCCCACAAACACAATTGGCTGTGTATGTGGGTGGGAAGGTGGATGTGAAGAGTACGGTAATTGGCCAGGTACAATTGGGGGAGGGGGGGGACTGTGCAGAGAAAATGAGAAATTACGCAAATGGAAGAAAAACTTAATAAATAGCAACATTTAACTACGTTGATGGATTAACAGGCCAGCGCGAGAGAGCTCCCTTTTGTGAGGTGCATTACACGGTACACGCACTGCTATACAGGATATGTATTTTTCATAAGGTCATCAATACAAAAGGCCCTTTTGCTTGTCATTCAAATGCCTGAATATATTAAAAAAATGTAACTGTTTTCTTATAAAATAGGCCTCCATTTGTCTGTTTTTTTTCTTCTTCCAAAAGCAATAGAAACGTTCTCATGGTCACATATTTCTGCTAATCAAAGAAGGTTGAAGCAGTTCATCTATCCAGATGAACTGATTCAACCTTCTTTGATTTTCTTACCTGGATTATTGAGCATGCATCAAGGCACATTTCTGCTAACACGCCTTTAAGAAAAAGTGATGGGATAGAATTTCAGAACTGATGCCTAGTATTAGCTGTTCAATACTGAGGGCATTAACTTGCTTCACACTCCTTGAACTGATTATAACCTACTTTACATAACGTTATGGTCCAATAAATTATGAAGTACCCTACCAAAAAAAAAAAAAAAAAATCTATTCGACAGTCTATTTTCTGTCTTCTGCTGATCTGGATATCTCATGGTGCAGAAAGAATATGTTAGCAGTTTGACACCGATTTCAATTTTAAACTCAATACTCATCAGCTTTGTGGGGCACTAGGTTACTATTTCTATAATGTAGTAAAAGCAAAAAATCAAAACAAAAATTTGCATTTCACTTCATTAACCACATTAAATGCCTGGCATCAGTTAACGATGTATGTATGCCTTCAATGGCTGTATGAATACTGCTGGAGGCAAATGAAAATAATTAGCTAACACCAGTGGCAGCTGGTGGTAAAAATGTTGGGGGGGGGCACAATTTACCTTGGCGCAGCACACTTCGCAGTTATTAAAAAGGGCAATGCAGCCTATAGATTTTATCAGGGTTCGTAGACGGGGGATGATTGACAGTCGAGACGAGGCGTGGTGGTGGGTGTGAACATGATTGACAGCCATGAGAATTGTCCAATCACATTAGACCAAAAACCATTAAAACAATACCAACTCGCTGCCAATAAAAGTGGGAGTGTCTGGGGCAAGAAACCAATTAGACAGCAGCCTCAGGTCATCTGCTCGCCAAAAGTCTGAGGGCTTACATAAAGTATGGTTTGGCCAGTGCCCCTCACCCAGGAAGTATATGTATTCAGACAGAAATCAATCAAACACCATTTGGAACCAATATTTAATGGCTGCTGACAGGCACTCACAGACTGAAAAAAACCCTTTTATTTCATAATTATTTGCATTATACAACTAAATTATATTTCACATGTTTAAGTAGATTTTCATCTCTTGATGTTTGAAGGGGGCAGTGCCCCAGCGCCCTGTACTGGCAAGCCGCCACTGGCTAACTAAAGTGCTCCTAAACTGATCAAATGTTTTGGATAACAGACTCAATGCAGAGGAAAAGAAAAAATAGAAGAAAAAAAACAAGACTGGGTATTTGCGCACACCTAACCTATTTAAGCTTTGAAGCTTTGAATATATTATCATTTTGCCCTATGACCGACACTACAGTCCCTCCGCCCTGTGATGGCCTGGCGGCCTGTCCAGGGTGTCTCCCTGCCTGCCGCTCAATGACTGCTGGGATAGGCTCCTGCATCCCCACGACCCTGACAGCGGGATAAGCGGTTTGGATAATGGATGGATGGAATATTTAGCCACACCAAGAGCTGTATTATCTTAAACAGCTCGTGTATTTTTCCTTAGATTGGTGAAGTATTCAACAGAGATGGCGGGTGAGGTTTTATTATAACCCATGTTTTGATTAAACAAATTCTTTGGTGGCAGCCACCATGGCATTTGCGATTCAAATGATTCCTTTCCATTTATTCTGTGCTGTGGGTGACAGGCTTATTTGCATTTTGTACAGTGTATGAGTTGAGTGGGAACTAATGGTGGACCCACACTGAGCAACCCAAAAAGACAACGCTTCCTTACTTGTCGGCCATGAGAAACTACTGAATCATTCCTGTCAAGGCCAGGATTAGGAACAGGTGACTCACTATAGTGACAAATGCTTTGACCTTTCTAATAATAGCAAGCCTACATAGGTATTATGATTGGCTGGCAGGATTCCCTTATTACTATGCAATCAGACATAGCTGTAATCCAAGAATATGAAAATCTTGAAAACTTTTGTAGTCGCTCATTTTTATGGGATCTGTGCGGTAAAATTTGACCGGAAAAACAACACACTACAGCATTTTAGGTCTTCGCCATGACAGCAAAATGCGGAATAAGGAAGGTGGCAGTGAGTTAGACAGGGAAGAGCTGTTGTAGCCAGCAAGCGGATCTGGCAGAACAGGCTGGTAAAAGACTTTTACCTCCTTTTTTTACCCACCTAACAAAAAAAGGATCATCCATGTTTTACTTGTTTGGCAGGTGAGAGGTCACTGACATAAAAGCACCGGTGACTCATTTCAAATGGGTCTATGAGATTTTGGTTGCCTGGAAGTTAAAAACTAATATTTTCGAACATTACTTAGGGTACTACTTTAATCATCACAATTTAATCATCATGTATTTCATACTGTCTCTCTCTAACGAAAAATTTAAGTATAAAAGGCAGAATTCCGTTATTATTTTTATCTCTTTTTAAAAAGCGTTCCCCCAAGTTCAGCTTCTCTCAGCTGATCTTTTCTTTCAGATACTAATGACGCCATCATACATATTTACATACAGCCAATCAGATCAGAGCATCAAGATACGAAACCCCACCCACCTTTACCATCAACCCTCGCTAGCTTCTTCTCAGCCATGAATATTAATGAGAACTACGCCACTCCCTCAGTTCTTGAGCCCACTGAAAACAGTTACTGATAAATGTATAAAGAAAGAGGACAGAAAGAAAGCCCCACTTCATTTTGTCATTGTATTCTTCCAACAAATTTGTTCTCTGCATTTAACCCATGCTATTGTATAGGAGCAGTGGGCAGCTGCAGCACCCAGGACCTACTCCAGTTCTTCTTTCCATTGCCTTGCTCAGGGGCACAGTCAGGAGCATTAACCCTAACATACATGTCTTTTTGATGGTGGGAGGAAACCGGAGTACCCGGAGGAAACCCACACAGACACGGGGAGAACATGCAAACTCCAGACAGAAAGGACCTGGGACGGCCTGGGGTTCAAACCCAGGACCTTCTTGCTGTGAGGCAACAGTGCTAATCACTGGGCCACCATGCCGCCTACCAAGAGGTTAGTTAATTCTGATAGAAGTCAATTGTGATTACTGATTTCGGTGTGACTTCAAACAAACAAACAAACTAAAAAGACAACCTTGAGGCTTTAATGTGTGTATGTTTTGAGTTGGCTTTGGTCTGGCTGTGGTTGAGAGACTTTTTACATACGTATATATATTTTTTTTTCTCCTGCTGATATATGCCCTATTGCTTATTGTGTGGTTTATTGTTGATTGCAGTAATGTTTTTTTACTGCTTTGTTTTATTGTATTTGATGTAAGGTAACCTTGAGTATCATGAAAGGCACCTTTAAATAAAATGCTTATTAATTATTATTATTATTATTATTACTGTGATGGATTGGCAGCCTGTCCAGGGTGTCTCCCCGCCTGCTGCCCAATGACTGCTGGGATAGGCTCCAGCATCCCAAGACCCTAATTAGGATTGGATAATTGATGGATTATTTATTTGTTTTTTGTTTATTTATTTATTTCAATAATCCTTCCAGCTCTACTGCTGGAAGTGCAACCCCTGGTTTGCAGGTTGCACCGTGCTGCCTTAATTTCAGGTGACATTCCAGGCAGCAAAAATTACCCGTTAAACCCTTCTATTAACATGGCCACCAGAAAATCTGGCATGGCATTCCCTACAGAGTAACAACAGCTATCACAAAGGCTGTGAGAGAGTAAAATAAACATCAGATAGCCTTCAACGTTGATCTACGAGAGGCGATAGGACCTTGTGAAGGCCATGCTAAAGTAAGGCTTGAGCATATTTTCCCCCCCCTTTTCTCCTCAATTGTACCTGGCCAATCACCCTGCTCTCTGAGCCTTCCTGGTCGCTGCTCAACACCCTCTGCCGATCCAGGGAGAGCTGCAGACTACCACATGCCTCCTCCGATACATATGGAGTCGCCAGCCGCTTCTTTACACCTGACAGTGAGGAGTTTCACCAGGGGGACGTAGCGCGTTGGAGGGTCACACTATTCCCCCCAGTTCCCCCTCCCCCCCAAACAGACGTCCCGACCGACCAGAGGAGGTGCTAGTGTAGCGACCACGACACATACCCACATCCGGCTTCTCACCTGCAGACATGGCCAATTGTGTCTGTAGGGATGCCCGACCAAGCCGGAGGTAACACGGGGATTCGAACAGCTGATCCCCGTGTTGGTAGGCAATGGAATAGACTGCTACACTGCCTGGACACCTTGAGCACATTTTTACTAGATTGTTTCATATGATGTCTTGAAAAACATGAGTTTTGAATTGCTCAACTGGGTGATAGTGACAAAATCAAATATCATGATATTTTTGACTGAATACCCCGATATCGACAATATGACAAAATTTGGCCGATGGGTGGTTCCATAGAATGTTGCGAGAAGTGATAATTCATAATGTGGATATGATGACCAAGCACGGAGAGTTCATTCATTGTTCATTTCACTCAGCTAATACAGTCGGATAAGTTCAGGAACGACCAGGGAATGACAAGATTTAAGTTACATCTACATGTCATGACACCAAAATCCCAGATGACATCTAGTCTCATATTGCGTTATCAATACTATATTGATATCTTGCCCAGCTTGATTGCGCAATTTGGTAATAAGTGCTGAATGATAACCAAACTGGAGAGTTCTGATTAATTAATTCACTGCCATCCTCCCTCTTCAGTCTTTTGTAACAGTCATTTTTACATAGAGACAAACTTGCTCATATCAGGCACTGGCCAGTCACTACCAACATGTTGCCATCCTTAAAAATATCTGTGCTGATTTGATACAGTAGGACATTTTTTTTTTCCAAAATTACTTTAAATTAGGATTTACCATACTTCAAATAGAGCAATGCTGTGTTTGTTGATACAGTATTCACTTTTTTTTTGGAAACAGCAAACCAATAATTCCAGTAACAATAAAGCTTGTAAGCATTCAAATATTCAAAACACGGGGCTGTCTGGGTATCATAGCAGTCTATTCCATTGACCTACCAACACGCGGATTGCCGGTTCGAATCCCCATGTTACCTCCGGCTTGGTCGGGTGTACCTACAGATACGATTGGCCATGTCTGCAGGTGGGAAGCCGGATGTGGGTATTTGTCCTGGTCACTGCACTAGTGCCTCCTCTGGTCAGTCAGGGCGTCTGTTGGGGGGGGGGGGGCGGAACTGGGGGGAAATAGCGTGATCCTCCCACGCGCTACTCCCCCCTGGTGAAACTCCTCACTGTCAGGTGAAAAGAAGCGGCTGGTGACTCCACATGTATCTGGGAGGCATGTGGTAGTCTGCAGCCATCCCCGGATCGGCAGAGGTGGTGGAGCAGTGACCAGGATGGCTCGGAAAATAGGGTAGTAGCCAAGTACAATTGGGGACAAAAAGGGGGAAAAGCACCCCCCCCCCAAAAAAACATAAAAAAATATTCAAATCACATTTATCAGCCACATTTGCACAAGTTGCTTTTATTCTATTCTATTAATAAATATGGAAGGGGGGTTTTGCACTCTTATAAGGCCTTACATTATACTGAGATCGATGCAGCCGTGATAGACGCACCTGCTCACCCATTTACACTGAAACTTTTGGAACAATCATGCAGGTTTTAGCTGCAGCAGTGCTGTCAAACCATCTTCACAGGCTAGCACAGTGATGGTGGACTCTGTAACACCACACACCACCCTGGCAAGATCTGGGGGCAGTAACTGGGTTCAGACTGATCGGGTCAGTATCTGGTCAGCAAATACAGAGGAGAGAATCAATAGGTTGCATCACCAGATGATGACACGGCGTCAAGAAGTTCAGAACATCTCCAACATTAAAAGATTAGGTTACGCCTGACGGACAACATCCCGCCACATGTGTGTTCTTTGTCAGTGATGTCTCTCGGCCCACGTCTGGCCAACTAAAACACAACATGCATCTTGGGCTACGCTTATATAAGAACCAGGGGTTGGGGGGGAAAAATTGATCCGGTGCAAAACAGTGATACTATGCTGCATCGATTTTAACACCGCAGCATTTCCCCCGAATTGCACTGCTGAAACTCAACTAACAGATGCTGTGAAGAGACGTAATGATTCCTACATTTGTGAATGTCTGAAATTGAAATGCTTGAACAGCTACTGTTACAGATGGGGCTAAGAATAGATGCAATTTGGCTTTACATTCCCTTTGGATTATTTCAGTTTTCACGTTTTACTACAGATAAGTGGGGATGGGGCTTTAAAAAAAAACATGAAGCAAAATTTCAAATTCCAAGATTTATATCATGATATTCAAAGAAATCGCTATATGTAGCTGGCCGGTGCTGAAATATTGATGTTGAAATATTGAATTAAGAGGTACCTGCCTATTCCCAGCCCTTACTGGAACAGTGCAGGACTGTTGGCTGTGAATATGATGATTCATGAAAACAAGCAGCGCTGGAGAGCTGTATGACTACACGATGTTGCAACAATAATGTGAAAAACACCCCGGCCAGACTGCGACTACTGCTATGATTGTTTTTTTTTCAGTCCATCCTGCACAGTGAGAATCCGCAACGCCAATTGCAGGATACAATGGAGAGCCACGGGGAAGGGGAGAGGGAGAGAGAGCGAGAGAGAGAGGGGGAAAAAAAAAAAAAGGATTTTGTCTTACACATCTCGAAACTGGCTACCATTAGTGTGTGGCTGTTCTGTTAAGTCACCTGACTGACGGCTGCTCCAGCAGGGCTGTGTGGTCATTCTTTGCACAGACACCTAAAGATGGCAGATCCATGGTCGCTCCAGACATTACCGATTCCCCACTCGCATAAAAACATTGACCTATTTACTGGGCAGACTGACAGGCAGGCGAGCCAAGCAGGCAGTGAGTGCACTGCCCCTGGAACAAGCATCTCCTATTTCTGCAATACTGATAGGCTGGGCTCCCGAGATAAAAATCATCTCCGAGCTGCCGTTAGCCTATCTACTAGACATGCAGCTCTGACAAGACATTCTTCTTTTAGGTAGGGATGTTTCAGCTGGCGAGACACGAGTGACCGACCGCTCTGTTGTTCATGAATCAAGAGCATCTTGTTTTTAGATTTCAGTGTTCATTTGAATACAATGTAAAAAATAAAATGAAATCATTGATGCCCACTTAAGACCACTAACTAGAAAATGGGTCTAATCTAGTGAGATTTAGATGCCGAAATATTAGAAATTACCCTCTTTATTGAGCCTGGCCTGCCACATTAGGATGTGCTATATCAGCAATAGGAATGCATACTTACTTACACAAAAAATAAACACAATCACCACCGCCGACACGCACACACAGACACACACACACTTCAGTTTTGGCTGCCAGAATCGCCCACACAACCTAGATAGTACTGGGGATATTTTCACATTTCTCTCCCATAAAATATTAATCTGTCCATGAAGAGCAGGCATTTTCTCTGCTCTTTCAAACATTAATGCTGAATTTGAATGGCTAACACAGAAAGAGGCTCTAATCTTGAGCCCATGGCAGCCCAGTAATGGCCCCGCAGTGGGGGGAGGGCTCCATAAGCCTGGCTCTACGTGCCCCTGATTAGGACAGGCTCTCTATTTGACTTGGCTTTAGCTTTGGCTGTGCCTCTTTGAAGGATGCTGATTACTTGGATGGGGTGCACAGCTAGAGG
This sequence comes from Lampris incognitus, assembly GCF_029633865.1. Classification (NCBI taxonomy): domain Eukaryota; kingdom Metazoa; phylum Chordata; class Actinopteri; order Lampriformes; family Lampridae; genus Lampris; species Lampris incognitus. Next base: position 17,976,969 of record NC_079218.1, read on the forward strand.
ACAGTCAGAGGATGAGGAGGAAGGGTCATACGCAAAGTGGAAGGGTTCTTCAACGGTTCCTCTTTTATCTCGGAACAATCTGGCCTTTTTACAAGCCAGGGTCGACCGTATTTCCATAAGAGTGACACTAAACCAAAGTAAACTATTAACATTTTAGACATTAGGGTGACGCTCTTATGCAGGGCAATGTGCAAGCAACCAATTATAAGGGCTGCAGGGATCGGGGCCCTAAGGCTGAAATTATATTCCTGTGATGCTAGAATTATCATGTAGGAGATGTAAAAAAAAGTAGAAGAAGAAGAGTTTTGTTCGAACATTTGGTTTTTAGAAATATTTTAAGAGGCATTCGGTTAATCCAAAACAGGAGGAATTTTCTTTTGAGTAATTCTTAGTTCCTCCAGTGAGAAAAAGATAAAATATGATATCACTGATCACAGCTGGGGCTGGACCCTCTGAGCAAGAGTAGCTAACTGAATTCACTTCACATCTTTCTATAAAGTGCATACACACACACACACACACACACACACACACACACACATACACACACACACACACACACACACACACACAAGGCAGAAAAAGACTAGAGTGTGGACAGCAGACGGTGCAGCCAGACATAAGGCATGGTTGCCCACAACACACAGACCCCGATCACAACAGATGTCGAGACATCGGTGTCCAAACACTCACCTCCCGCATGATTAACCCTTCAAGGTCAGCATAGGAGAAGCGAAGGCGGCCATCATAGCTCAGATGTCAAGGAAAGACTGATCATTTAATCCACCTCTCATTCCTATCGGGAGTGTGGTTCAACTCACTTAACAAGAGCTCCCTTTGACAGAGAGATAAGCAGACCCTTCGGTCACAAGACTGAGCGCTTCAGAGCCCCGTGTGGTCAAACATGCCCTGGCATCCTTCAGGAAAACAGCTATAATCATCAAATCAAATCATGCTAGAGGTTTTCATTTTTGAGAAATGTGTGGATTAGACGTTGAAACACAATTCCACAACGCCACGCTTGGAAAAGACTTGACTATCCAGACTGTTGTTGCCGACATTACTTTTTCTATTGATTATGCGCCAATCATTTGGTATTTCATTTCCTGGAGGCTCATCAATATCGGTGTACCTGAAAATGTACTCAAGTCCTTGTTGGATGTGAAATGATAATATAGTTAATGGGATTTCTTTGTGGGACAGAGGTTTCTCTAAGAATTGCCGACAGAAGAAATCCAGGTGACTGGACCTGTAACTTATCACACAAATCCCCGATTTTCACCACGTTTATTTGATTGCTACATTGATTATAATGGCCAAAAACTACTTTGCTAGACTGCTTTACTAACCAGACAGCAGTAGCATTCTGGTGAAGTGTGCTACCACATTTTCTTGGCGGACATATCAGATCTGCATCGTGGCATTTATAAGGTGTGAAACTCAACAGGCTGATAAAATAAACAGTAGGCTGCGCATGATTTAGATGCCTCGCTTTCAGTTTGGTGACTTATCAGCTTCATTGCAAGAGGCTCCACCTCTGGTCCCCCTCCTCCAGTAAGTCCCAGACCCACTTTACATACAGCTGCCAACCTCAGCTTCACAACTACGGCAACACATATCAAACTTAAACACAAAACAGGTGGCAGGTGGGATGTGGTGTGTGTGTGTGTGTGTGTGTGTGTGTGTGTGTGTGTGTGTGTGTGTGTGTGTGTGTGTGTGTGTGTGTGTGGGCCCTGTGATGGCCTAGCGGCCTGTCCAGGGTGTCTTCCCGCCTGCTGCCCAATGACTAATGGGATAGGCTCCAGCATCCCCGCAACCCTGAGAGCAGGATAAGCGGTTTGGCTAATGGATGGATTATTATTATTACTTTCATTATTATTATTATTATTATTATTATTATCATCATCATTATTGGGAATGGCATAATACCTAATTCACTGAACATTAACTGTCCAAACATCATTGTCCATACTGATGAGGACTTTGGGGGGACTGATTTTTCACATTCCCTCCATCATGACTTTGAGTTCCTACAATAACCCCAACTGTTACTACCAAGAATATTGAAACCGAGGCAATACGTTTTGCTCATACTCTACCTGTGCAATATCCACATTCACGTGTGTGTGTGTATGTGTGGATACCCAGGTTCATAACTTATTAGCACCTACATGCCAGCTAAATTCCATCTTACTCCATTGTTGGACCATGAAGTAGGATCACCAGAAATTCCTATTAGCACATTTTCATGGACCCAAGTTTCTTTTTGCCTATATGTGAGCTAGACTTGAGCATGTTAAAACACACTATGTAAGAAAAATACATGAGCATTTACCAGTTTCTTAACAATTCGTATAAAAAAATGTCGGTAAACATAAAGGCTTAAAATGACACATTCATAACAACTACATGGCACACACTGTATAGTCTAAATACTGCATATAAATATGTTCAATCATTATGTCATTTTTAAGAATTTCCGTAATATTATTTGATATGTGTCATTTACGATGATGAAGGACAGCGGCGTTCAATTAGTGAAAAGAAATAACAACAAAAAAATAATACCGTGTTGTAATTTCTATTTCTAAATCTTATTCTTCTTTCAGCTTGTTCCCTTTTTTTCAGGGGTCGCCACAGCGGATTGTAAAGTTTTCATCGGTACCCTGTGAGGGCACAGCACCAATGGCGGCCGTTGCTAACCAGGGCCTCAGCCAATCCCGTATGGAGCCTTGACTGATCCGGTATGGTCTTGTCAATCCGCATAATGATTTGGCAAAGTTTTACGCCAGATGCCCTTCCTGACACAACCACTAACCCTATGGACGGGGGCACGGGTAAAGCGCTGGATGCTTTATATTTTATATTATATTATATATTTAGAAATAGAAATTTCTATTTCTAAAAGTGACAATCATTATTTAGGACTGGAGAAAAACATTGAATGTTAAATATTGCCATTGTATAAGGTTTGCACCATTCCATAACATACTGTACAAACTGAAGCATGTATCTAAAGAAAAGCAAAATTAATAAAACCTCTGATGAGCGATGATGATATGTCTTGTGATGACAAATGTAAAAATATAAAATAAAAATAAAAAACCATCAGGAGAAAACAAGTGTTCCAGATCATACCATTGTGCAAATTACATAAGTTTGTTGATGCGTGAATGGAAAACATTTTAAACCGAATACTTTTGCAGCAGTTAGCCCAATTCCTGAATTCAAGTGGCTTCCATGGTATCCTGCAATCCTGATTTAGTACACAGCATAAGCACTGAAAGGACACTAATCAAAGCCACCACTAATCTATTATTAGCCACCAACTGGTTCTTGTTTCACTTAGTGTGGAAGCTGCTTTTGATATTGTTAATAATGACAGCCGCCTGAATGCCCCAGAAAACCATGTTGGCTGGCACAATAAAACTATTGATTCATCTCTTTTACACCTTATTTAGACTATGAGACTAAGAATCCCATTTGGCATCGCAGAACATCTTGACTGATTTAATCTGGCATATCCCTCAAGAATTAGTTTAGGTCCTCCGCTTCTTGCTCTTAGCATTTATAATAGATGTAATTTTTCTATCTTCTAGTCTATATCATCCATACGCAGATGACACAGATTTCTACATAGCTCAAAATTACAATAAAAGTTGGGAAAGCCACATGATGAAAAGAACTTGGTTTCCTTTAGTGTGTGTATCAAGGGATGACTAACGAATCATGTCTTCCTTATTACCACTGCTTTCGCAACTGACACACGCTCTTTAGAAATCAGACAATTCACTTTCAGATCCCTCACTTGACATCCGAGTTTGTACAGTTGCTCCAAACCACTCAGCTTAAAGTCTTGTCTGTAATCCAGACCTATCATTTGTTAATCTTTTTTTAAGGCACCATCCACCACAATGTATTTTGGCCTCCGAGATGAAAATTTTCCTCTGCTTCTTCTGACTTGAAAACTGTTGCAATTTTCATTAATTGTAGAATAAGTCACCGCAACGCTCCTCTACAGTACAGTGTGGTTGTCTAACAAAAATGAAAGAAAGAACTTCCTGTTGTTCAACTTTCTCCAAAAGCAGCAGCTCGAATACTGACATGAGCCAAATACTGGTTTGCCAAAATCGCATCTGATGACTGCAAAGTTATTATCCTTTAACAGAAAAAGCATTGAGTGGCCTTTGCCTACGATACTCACGATTTACTTTTCTCTCTATAAACCCATTTAATCCCTCTAGTTACAGGATGTGGGACACCATTTCCCATATTTTGAGCTAAAGACAAGCCTCCTCTGATGGGGGGGAAAAATCCCTTTAGAAGAATATTTTTGCCAATGACATTAAAATGTCTATATTTCAGTCCCGGATCCAAGAAATATTTGTTTACCATATCCTTAAAGCTGAAATCCGTGATTTCCTCCATTGACTAGAAGTTATTTCATCTATTTGAAACACTATGATGATGATGCGGCAATTCTGTTGGACAGGCAATCAATACTACAGTAGAGCAATATTCCAATACCGGTCGATGGAGAAGGCAGAGAAAATAGGCCTGTTGCAACTGATTTTCTCAGGCTACAAAAAAGATGAATCAGCCATTGTTGCTGATGTGCCACCAGCTCAGAAATAAGCTTTTCCCGCCCGTGTAAATATGGGATCCTTGGACCAAGGCTAACACAGGCAGTCTAACGTAATGCAAAACTATATCACAACACTGCTCTACAGAAATATTGTTTGTCCGACAGAAGTATGGCCACATCGGCATCACATTACAACCCTTTTTCCTGCTGGGGTTATTTTCAACAAGTACACGTTTGCTGCTGCACCAGTGTTCATGTGATTTGGTCAAAAATGTCAGCAGCAATATACGGAGACAAGAGTGTCTCCAACCACAGTAATGATGCCAGTTAGTATTATTTAAACTGACTCCACAGTCCATCTGGATGAAATAATGATCAGTTAACGGAAAAAAAAGCTGCAGATTTCAGCTTTAAATGCACCATGACTTCTATCGTTCCGGCAATCATCCTTTCCGAGCTTTCGCTGCTTGTAGGTCAAAGCGAGGTCTTTCTTATACATTTTGATCTACTGGATTTTCCAGGAGATCTCCTACATCCATATGTACACACATACAGACACATTCATGCACTAAACTTTGGTTTTGTACCGTGCCATGAAATTGTAACTTGTTTTATTTACTGTAATAACACATACAGACAAACATATACATAAAACAAAGTTGGTGCTGTAATAACACTTGAAATACATTTTGCTTTACCTTAATTTAACTTGACATTCTTTGAATAACATGTATAGATAATATATATGAATTATTGTTAAACTTATAAGTCTGTTATTAACACAATTAGTATCTGTCTATTAATAAGAAGAACAAATCAAATAAATTCAATGCTCTATCAAACAATTTAAGCTGAAACTAAATACACACACTTTTAACATTACTTGCCAAAGGCAGAGGAAGACAGGCCCCCCAGCCTTACAAAGTGGAGCAAAAAAATTTAAAAAAAATCTCTTGCAAATGCTGATGGCTATGCATTCAAATTTTAATAATCCTAATGTAGCCACACGCATGTAGAGCCATTATACGTTTGCTTAAGGCTTTAAAAATTGCCATGAGACTAAGTGGTGGATCAACAAGTAACTCAATCAGAGCAGGGCAGCCCTGTACGCTCACTACGCAAGTTGCGCAGGGCCCCGCGAAGTACGCAAGGGCCCCGCCTCTCCCTCGTGCCAAAGCGGGTGTCAGTGTTTACGAATTTGATGAGAGGATGAATTGGTACTATCCTTCTGGTCATGAAAAGAGAAAGGAAAACACCATGAGAGTGAACTGTGGGAACAGCAATCGGATAAAAATGTGTTCTCTCCTCCCCAAGTTCGATGTCCTCAAATAACAGTAACATTGAGTTGATGTGCTAGCTTGCGGTGCATCTCTACCCAGTCCGTCTGTCTTGCTAACCTAGCCGGGCAGTGCATCTCTTGGTCTGTCTGGCCTGTGTGTGTTTTGACTTTGTGCCGGACAAAAGTGAAAGTGAAATACCAATATTTATTACGGTTGATAAATGCCAATGGGAAACGGGGTTTATAAAGCTGCAGCTCAACAAAGATAACCGCGTCGCACGTGAATATCCGCTCATCTTGAGATTGTATGGAAAATATTCTATTTAACAAATATGTTTTGTTCATACCTCACTCTGTTCTGTATAGGTCTACTTATTCTTAGACCGAAAGATGGGGCAAACTGCTTTAAAGGAGGGAGGATTGTCGTGGGAGCACTGGGATGTCAGCTGTGACTGAGTGGCACAGGCAAATGGTTTACATGGCCCACCAGTCAGGTAGGAGGGCCCCGTAGCAGAATTTTGCTTAGGGCCCCAGGGAGGTCAGGACCGGCCCTGAGATCAATTAAAGAGAAACTCGAAATTCAATATCGCATAATTTCTTGTACAGCAGAGTACAATGGCACAGTACAGCCTTTGCATCAGTGCCAAGGCTGTACTTGTTACGATTAATTTTTCTAAACTCTTACCGATTTGTTTCACATGTACGAGTATAGCTACTCTGCAGATTAACTCAGCTACCCAAAATCTTCATCTGGATATATATATGCAGTAATTTCCTCTTTTGGTCATTAGATAAAAATATTTATTGATCCAGTTACAACCTGAGCAATTGCTATGCATCTGCAAATTCACTTATTAAAGTTCTACACACTTAATAGTTTACACATGATGGCTTGCAGTTAGCATGAGAGCACATGTCAGGCTCCCGCCCCAGACAACATCCAACACAGAATGGCATTCATGAAAGAAAGGCCATAGCCAATTACAGTAACCGTTGTAAGAGGGATAAATTAACCTATCGCCTTGCGAATTAAAACAGACACCATTACTTCCTCCAGCTGAAATCCGCTGATGACCTGCAGCACTGCGTCTTTCACATCTTCTCCAACCTAAGATGCATGCTTACGTAGTATGTTAAGGAACCCCTCTGCAACAGAGTGCTAACTGCTGACCCTATCAAACTACTCACCCTCTGTAACCTCGTACACCACTTGAAACTTCTTCTTCCTCCTCTGCTAGCTCTCTCTCTCTCTCTCCTACACCCCCCCCCCCATGAAACCTCTTCATCCCCAGCACCATCTGCCTCTTCCTTCAAATCTTGAAACTCCTCACCGGGGGGGGGGCATGGAGGCAGTCTTCGGGCCCTCGCTCTTCACTGCTCACAGTTGCACTTTGCGAGATTTGCATTTGGTGCTTCGAGAAATCCAGTATAATCACGAAACAGAACTGGCTTTGTAGCTGCTGCACACAGAGATGCCAACGAATGCGCACACACAGACAGATAAACACACACGCCGCCCCATTCTAAGTAGAAACAGACATCGAGTAGGGAGATTATGGAGGGCGTTGTGTCAATGTGTCAGTGTGTGAGTATTTCCTCTCAGCCTCTCCCTTACTCTCTTTCTTGCTCTGTCTATCTCTTTTACTAACCCCCCCCCCCTCCGACCAAATGGCCAGATGGCTTCCAATCCCACATGCTAATCCACAACACAGAGACTGTAGCTCTGACACACCTCTACAGCACCGCTACGTTTCAGTCAACTCTGTCCTCACGCACACACACACACACACACACACACACACACACACACACACACACACACACACACACACACACACACACACAGAGGGATGTGCGGGATGACATGGAAAATATTACTAGCACCATGACCATAGGGAATTTTTACACTAAGCACTTTGGGTGTCAAAATAAAGTGCTATATAAATGTAATCCATTATTATTATTATTATTATAGTGATATACACGTCACAATATCTGCTTGTACATGCAAAAATGCTATGTTTGAGAATCCGGCTTAAGTACATCACATTGAACTGTTTGGTAATGTAAAGTATAAATATCAAACCAAAAGCAGTTTCCAAATAATGCTCCCTGAAATATTTCAGACTTCATTTTGTGAGAAACTTTAGGTAATACACTCTTATCGCTAATTAAGACAACAAAGTGGTGTATCACGATATAACGATATTTGAATTTCACCACAATACAATACCATTGAAAGAGGATAATCGATAATATTGAATTACTGCCCAATCCTTACACACGCACACATACACACCACACACACACACACACACACACACACACACACACACACACACACACACACACACACACACGGTTGCATACAAACAATAAGGGTGCCGACCGTTGACTACATTACAAGGACTCCACCCAAACCCACCCTGACTTAAACAGTTTGTGGGCCCAGGGCAGATGGGGGCCTATTTCTATCTACCGTGTGTGCCACTATCATGTTTCGGGCGGCCTGATAGGCCGGTGGCTAAGGGAGGTTCTGTGTCGGCAGCTTTTGTTAAGTGAGGTGAGGTAAGGGAAGCTCAGTGTGTTGGGTTACACTGACCCACAGAAAACACGGGGAAGCCCAAAACGACACAGGCAAACATACACACGGAAATCGTTCAAGGCTTATATTTGATGTGACCTTCAAAAAACAAAAGTACAGAGAAGAAAAATCCCTATCCAATAAGCTGAAAGAAAATAACCAGCTAGAGGATATCGTTTCCTTACATCTCTTTGGCTGAAATTCTCAAAAGACAGAAAAAGCCATACGTCGGTTCAGCCCGGTTCATACGACAGTCATTATGAATCTTCATTCTAATTAGTAACGAGGACCTGGATGTTATTTTCGTTCTATATGGCTTGTCTCACAATCAATCAGTCTATTACTGATTTCTTCTTTTTATCACCATTAACAGAACAATTTTCCCTCTTTATTACTCCTTTCTTTCCATCTCTTGTCATTCTTACAGTTTTCTTGCTATATATCACCAAGTTTCTCAGACTTAATTACTATTATTAGCCAAAATTATCATTATTATTATCATTATTATTATGGGTGAGTTTCCTCCTAGTGCTCCGTTTCCTCCCACAGTCCAAAGACACGTAGATCAGGTGAATCGGTCGTACTAAATTGTTCCTAGGCGTGTGTGTGTGTGTGTGTGTGTGTGTGTGTGTGTGTGTGTGTGTGTGTGTGTGTGTGTGTGTGTGTGTGTGTGTGTGTGTGTGTGTGTGGGCCCTGTGATGGCCTAGCGGCCTGTCCAGGGTTTCTCCCCGCCTGCTGCCCAATGACTGCTGGGATAGGCTCCAGCATTCCCGCAACCCTGAGAGCAGGATAAGCGGTTTGGCTAATGGATGGATTATTATTATTACTTTCATTATTATTATTATTATTATTATTATTATCATCATCATTATTGGGAATGGCATAATACCTAATTCACTGAACATTAACTGTCCAAACATCATTGTCCATACTGATGAGGACTTTGGGGGGACGGATTTTTCACATTCCCTCCATCATGACTTTGAGTTCCTACAATAACCCCAACTGTTACTACCAAGAATATTGAAACCGAGGCAATACGTTTTGCTCATACTCTACCTGTGCAATATCCACATTCAGAATGCAACATTCATACTGGATATACTTTTCTGACTTCATTTTGTTTACTTATAAAAAGTCCATACATGGTATTTGTGATTCATGTTATCTGCTTACGAGAGACAAACACGTATGTCTCTTTATGTGGTGCCTTTGAGATCCTCTTCACTAATTAACTTTGCAGGGGGTGCACATAATAAGCTATGCAGGAAGCTTCCTGCAACCTATAGATTCTCATAACCCCCTTGTGAGCAGCCCCCTCCACAAACCCGTATAGAGGCGCACAATACAGAGACATAAAATGTCCATTTGCCTGTGAGGGACTTGTCTGTCTATGCGGGTAGGGTACGATGAATATATAATGCATATCGCCTGTGGCACACTGTCTTCCAGACATAAAACATAGGGATCAGCTAGCATGGGATAGCTTCTCCCCTCTGATCTTTGGAATAGCCAGCCTCTTTAATTGTGAGGGCACAGGGGCTGATCACAGCATCTGTCCCTGTTAGCCTTTGAAATTAACCAAATTTCATTTGCTTTGTGGGCCCTGCTCATTTTTGGCTAATCCTCTTGTTCTCTACTAGACACTGCTAGCCTGGTATACTGTAACAACTTAATTTATGTTCCTGCATGAACCACATGATGAGGTATGAGGTATAAGCAATGTTAAAACAACAAAACCTACTAAACTGTAAAAGGACAGGAGCAGGTCCATGATGATGCATACTGTATGTCAGGAACCTGTTGTGGCTGCGATTAATCCATATGCAGAAAGAGAGGGATAATGGTAATGAGTATGTGGATGGATAGATGAATGACGGATGGGTAGATGGATAGATGGATGGATGAATGAAAAAGACAGACAGACAGATCGATAGACAGACAGAGAGTGAATGGATGACTACGTATCACCTCAGTATCAACACAGCAGGCCAAGGCGCACAGGGAGTAGCAGCTACAGTATCCCCTCCCCCAGCTCTCGTCTCCAATCCTCTCATCCTCCCTCTGTCATCTCTGAGATGACTTCCTAGCATCGCTGGCTCACATGACAGCCCGACAACAGGTTTCCCATCATTCCCTACTTCTCAAAAACAGGAGGATGACTGCACTTCCTGGAAGAGGGGGAATCGCTCAGCCGTTTGAGCGTGCCCGACCCTGCTCTGTCACCACAGTCTAAATGGACAGACACCTATGATGGGAGTAGGTGGCCGACCCTCCTTCCATCCAGCTGATGGCTGTGGAAGAATCCGAGGCAGTGTAGCTCAGCTCCCACAGGACCAGTCCCCACCCCCACTCTGATCCCCAAATGAAGTCAGGTGACCAGATGTTGTATATCTTGCTGTCACTACAGCCGCCATGAAGCTGCTACATGAAGCTGCTACACACATCCATGTTGAAAATCCAAGAGACAGAGGCTCGCTACTCTGAGAGAGCGAGAGAGCGAGAGAGAGAGAGAGAGAGAGAGAGAGAGAGAGAGAGAGCATTGAGGAATACAGAGGGTAAAGATGGCCATTGCCTCATGAAAGGCCGATGAAGAGGCAACATACAGATAACAAAGGAGCATCCATCAGCATTATTACCATTTACCACGACCCATCCATAGCATGTACAGCTTAGATTCATCCGTCAGCCCCGGGTCTATGGACCCAAAATAGCACTGCTTCTTTTTGTTCCAGTGTTGCCACTGCAGCTGCTGCATTTCCACAGAGTTCACACACACACACACACACACACACACACACACACACACACACACAGCCCTTACAAACACCACCATTATTGATTCTAGCACCTCCCTTCTATAAAGACGTTTTTTTGGGGGGGGGGGGTTGAGAAGCTCAAGGCAGCGCACATAAGTACAGGGTGGATGAGCTGCAGAGGCAAGCAAAATACAAATGATATACAAAACATGTCCGGCCCGTCTGATACAGGCATCCATTTCCCCTTTTGATGGAAAACACACGCAACGCAACGCTGATTAAAAAAAGAGAAAAAAAAGACTGCCTACTCAACCCCCCCCCCACACACACACAAACACACACACCCCAGCCCCCAGCCCCCCCACCCCACCCCATCGGACGGACAGAATGCAGAGTGGAAGAAGAAGCAGAAGCATAAGCAGAAGAAGAAGCAGAAGAAGAAGAAGCAGAAGAAGCGACTACAAAGCACCCGTACGTACAGTCTCACCCCGCCCCCACCCCACCCCTCTCCCTTGCGCCCCCCCCCCCCGCCCCTCCTCTCTCTCTCCACATCCACATCCACATATCGCACACACAGCGAGGGCATTACCTGAAATATGTCTTGGCATTCTCTGGCTCAGTGTATCGCCTTTGGGCCCGGTGTTGTCGGCAACTCATCGTCCAACGTACAGGTCCTACTGACAGTTGCCGTGCAGGAGTGCCATGTTCTCTTGTCAGACCAGTTTCTGACCCTACGAGCGAAAACGGCAGGCTTGCTCGGCGAGCTGGATGCTTGACTGGCTGCTCACTGTTCCCTAGCCCATGATGTCATCCGCCCTGTTTGGTCCATTGGCTGAGAGCAGGAATATTAACGAAGGCAGCAGGTCCGGGGGAGGAGGCAGCCACGGTCGATCGTTTGGTTGATGTAGAAAAAGATGAGGAACTTGAGAGGGGAGGAAGGGAGGGAGGGCTTATTTCTCGTGTGTGCGTCTCTGAGGGTCTATTTTCCGTTAACATATATCTCCGATTCAGGTTGTAACTCGACAGGGTTTTTCTGGTTGATCAGGGGGAAATTAATTCACTGATCAATTTAAAAAAAAGAGAAGATACTGCAATTTCAAATTAAAAGACACATATCATTGGGTAAAACCTGGACCAAACATTCGTGTTTTTTTGTTTTATTTTTTTATCAAATATGTTAACTGAAAAAGTTGGGGGAAATGCCCATTCATAGCTGTGACAGTCACAAAGTGGAATGGTGTATAAGTATATACCTTCATATAAACTGTATCATAACTCAGTGACCAGTCAGTCCCACTGCACTTTTAAAGGTGGGCTAGGAATGCATTGTTTTTTTTTTGTTTAGGGAAAAACAAACAAATGTATTTGGTATAAGATGGCTATAACATCTGTTGTCTTTTGAGTTAATCATAATAAAAGGGAGACTCGTTGTGGCAACTGAGCAGAAGTGCAATTGCATAACATTGACAAGCCATTTCAATCAATCGATCTGTGCTTCTACATATGAAATGTTCAATTGCATTTGATCCCAAAACAATGAAGAGCAGAATATATCTTCTCAGAACAATTAGCAGTTCGTCCCATATCAGTCAGTCACACCCATGCAGCGCCACATAGCATCAATAATAATAAAAATAATCATCATCATCATGATCATCATGATCATAATCATAATAATCATAATAATAACATTTATGTAGCCCTTTTCTAGACACCCAAAGCGCTTCACATTGAAGAACATTCACGTCCCTCTGGCTGATGCAGTATTTCAAAATTGAGGACTGAGCAGGCAGTTGTTTCTTATTTGTAATTAAAGGTGAATGATAGTTTCAATCTGTATTCAACTTGATCTACGTGTATACTGAGTTAAAATCAGTGTTATATAGACTATAGTAACTTATATATCTTTAAGGGGAAAATAAATCCCAAGTTAAATGGTTTTATTCTCACAGTGATGATGTTACACGGTTTTACGTTTTTTGGTCATGGCTTCACTCAAGTTCAGACTTGATTCATGGAGACGCGAGGATGACAAACCAAACATTAATCTCATTTGCCCTAATTTGCCTATGATGTCATCTTTTTCCCCTACCTCACCTGTGATTGGCTGCCTGGCTCAGCATCTGCTCAGTCTCACGGCCGGTGCTTCTTGCCTGAGGTGGATACCCATCCAAGACACACTGAATCATGGCTGGTTGTCCTGACAACCCCGTGATGTCGACTCCTCGTTGGAGAAATAATATGGCTGTCGGATGACAGCGCTCCCTCAAATGGAGAATCGAACGGCGTACGTAGCTCTTGTTTCTCAAAATATTTACTTATGTAATCCCTGATCCACATCCGATGATCTTTGCCGTATTGTTAATTTGTAGGGATTTTGGTGGCCAACACTAATCACGAACGGAGTTTGGAAATACAGCAAGTTGGATTGTGCGGTACAGTGAAATACAGGATATTTCACTTAGGGTAACATTTTGCTCTTTAAGGTGTGAAATTTTCTTCTTCTTCTTTGTTTTCCCCCAAGTCTAGGGGACATATGGCAAACAAAATCCAATAACACATCCACTGAGAAAGAAACAGGAGGACTTGCTTAACGACAGATGTTAACAGTGAACACAATGGTAGTGTGAGTCCCCAGCTTTGCCGAACACACATGTGAAAATACAAAAGATGTAATTATTCCTGCCAGTGCGGATAGAACGGAGGGGTCCAAGTCTGAATTGTGCTCAGCAATGCTGTGCAAATACTTATTTTAGAGCAGCGAGGCAGAGAGGAGGGGGGCTTTGTTCTGACTAGAAGGACGGCAAGTATCACCGAAGACAACACTCGCAATGAGGGAGCTTTTTCTGCACCGCTGGAGAAAAAGTGCCAAGACCGTCCTTGCCCAGTTCCGACAAGGATGACAGCATGACAACTCCATCAAAAGCCATGCAAAAAAACCCAAACACTTAACTGTTATTCACGTGCTCTTATGTTCAAACCCCCGATCAAGTACATGGACACAATTCAGATCACAGACTCATCAATAAAATCAGGGGTATGGAGAATTTGCTCACGGTATATCAACTCTGTACTCTGTAGATGCCTCTAATTCTGCTTATAGAATGATACAGATAAGGAGAACCGGAAATGGTTTTTTGTGTGTGTGTGGAAATCTCCAAACCGTCGCCTCTACAAAGAGCTAAGAAAAGCAGCCTTGAATAAATACCATGCATGCTTGAAATGTAGAACGGGTTTAGAAAGGCTTTTATCGGGCCCAGGGTGCTAAAATGTTCCCCGACTCTGGCAAAACCACGAGAGCTGCCAAAATTGGAGTTACAAGTCATTTTAGTAAAACAATACATTATCGGTATGACAGTGTGAGCTTCTGCACAAGTACAAGGATTTATTTAGACAGATAGATGTTGTGACACTAAATTCTCAGGTGGCGTTACTGACAAAATTAGCATATGTTAGCTATGATTACTTCATTGGTCAACATACAGCATCCAGTTGTGTTGCCAAGAGTAAAAAAAAAAAGGGTGTCGGGGGGTTCCTGATAAATTCAGTGGCCTACTCTGTCGTTGCAGCTGATGAAGGTGGACGAGTTGATTTTCCAAAATGTATTGCTTTGCTTAGTAAAACATGCTAGCAAAAACTGCAAGCTATATTCCACCCCACATCTGAATTAATGTCGATGACACTGCAGCTTACAACCAATAAATAACAGCTCTTCAGGACGATGTCGGAAACATAACTGATTAACCACAGAATGCCGCTTGAACAATTTTCTCCTAAAAGGAGTTTGGTGCCAGACGTACACCGATCAGCCAAAACATTAAAACCACCTGCCTAATATTGTGTAGGTTCCCCTCGTGCTGCCCAAACAGCTCTGACCCGTCGAGGCATGGACTCCACAAGACCTCTGAAGGTGTCCTCTGGTATCTGGCACCAAGACGTTAGCAGTGGATCCTTTAATTCCTGTAAATTGCGAGGTGGGGCCTCCATGGATCAGACTTCTTTTCCCAGCACATCCCACAGATGCTCGATCGGATTGAAATCTGGGGAATTCGGAGGCCAAGGCAGCACCTTGAACTCTTTGTCATGTTCTTCAAACCATTCCTGAACAGTGTGTGCAGTGTAGCAGGGCGCATTATCCTGCTGAAAGAGGCCACCGCCATCAGGGAATGCCGTTGTCACGAAGGGGTGTACTTCATCTGCAATGATGTTTAAGAGGGTGGTACATGTCAATTTAACATCCACATGAATGCCAGGACCCAAGGTTTCCCAGCAGAACATTGCCCAGAGCATCACACTGCCTCCGCCAGCTTGCCTTCTTCCCATAGTGCAGCACATATCTTCCCCAGGTAAACTACGCACACGCACCTGACCGTCCACATGATGCAAAAGAAAACGTGATTCATCAGACCAGGCCACCTTCTTCCACTGCTCCATGGTCCAGTTCTGATGCTCACATGCTCACTGTAGGTGCTTTTGGTGGTGGAAAGGGGTCATCATGGGCACTCTGACCGGTCTGCAGCTACACAGCCTCGTACACAGCAAGCTGTGATGTGTTGTGACAGCTGTCTGTCATAGCCAGCATTAACCTTTTCAGCAATTGGAGCTACAGTAGCTCTTCTGTGGGATGTAACGAGATAATAAATGTTATTCACTTCAGCTGTCAGTGGTTTTAATGTTCTGGCTGATCAGTGTATGTGCATAGGTCTAAGGCTCTTAAGGTTAGCATTGTGCACAGGGTAAACACTCCTCGACTTTGCCTTCTGATCAATCATGCAGCCACGCAAATGGGAATCTGCCTGGCTCAATAAAGTTACATGCACAATTGGCTTTATCTCACCTAGTAAGTCAGAGTAATTGTCTGAGTGTCTTTCATCCCAGAGCTATCATGCTCCACTGATTTCACCCCCAGGTATGACAGCAATAGCCCACATAAACAGGGTAAGCACTGGTGTAAATTTGCTGGACCATGTTGTATATTTGAGATAGTTTGACATGTTGATGTCAGTGAAGAAATGCCGGGCTCGGCTGGTGCTTAAAAACATAAAACCCGCTTTTCAAAACAGCACGAATCTACAAAGACCCTTTCATTTAAATGTAGATTAATCCCAGATGTGGAGTACAAAACCGTAGGAGCGCCTCGCTAAACTTAATGTACACCCCTTTGTGCTTTCAGGGCAACATCGATATATTGGGGGCATAAGCATACCATACATATTTAAATGTACCAGGCTCTGGTGACTTGGTAGGCAGCCACAGCAGAAAGTGGTCACTGGCCTTTCAAGGAAATGGAGCAATTCCCTGAAAATCCTAATCTTGTTTAGCATGGGACTTTATCCTGCTAGAGAGACCATTTGCAGATGGCTAAACTGTTAACATGAAGGAATTTAGCTGATGGGCATAACTGTTCAAACAGATTTCACGGTATTACTCTGTTTCTATTACAGGGCTCAAAACATGCAATGAAAATGAATGCTGTACATTACATCGGTGGACTGAGCCTCCAATCCATTTACTTTGCATGATGAATGCATGGACTCATGTGGTTTTCTGTTATGCCCCTCATCCTCCCGTCAGTTTGAAAGAGCAGGAAGTAGAAGTCATAAGATAACGCAATGTCTTTCCTCGCCACAAATGCCTAAACAAACATACTTTGTTCTGAAACATTCATATGGATCGCTGTTAAGGCCCATGGCTGACCTAATTCGAGTCACATAATGGCCGTGGTTTCCACTCATGGTGCTTTTCTTCACTTGTATTGTTGGACGTGACTGTTGGCCGACTGTAACCCATCTGTCACTTTAGTCTCATTTAGCCTCCTTGATCAATGGGCAGTTGACACAGGAAACCACCGAAAGAGGCTAGCCCGGCGGCATTGTTCCTGACACATGCCAACCAACATGCTCGGCATCCAAGACCATCAGAGACGTTTAACCGCCCAGTCAACCCGCAGACTGGCACACACACACACAAAACCTTGTCTTCCCCTTTGTCCACAGTGCATTGTGTAGCTTGGACTAAACCCAGAAAATTAATGAGGTACCATCACTTTCACCTGAATCAAACTTGCTGCTCAATTTTATTGAACGACAAGAAGAAGAAAGAAGAAGAAAGCCACTTTATTTCATCATTGTACAGTTGTTCAGTTACACTGAAATTAGTTCTCTGCATGTGACCCGTCCTATTGTATAGCAGCAGTGGGCAGCTGCAGCACCCGCGGACCAACTCCAGTTCTCCTTTCCATTGCCTTGCTCAGGGGCACAGACAGGAGTATTAACCCTAACATACATGTCTTTTTGATGTTGGGAGGAAACCGGAGCACCTGGAGGAAACCCACGTAGACATGGGGAGAACATGCAAACTCCACACAGAAAGGACCTGGGGCCAGCCTGGGGTTCGAACCCAGGACCTTCTCTGTCCACACGTACATGGATATTTTTGAATACGTAGCTTTTTCTATTCTTTTCTACGCCTTTCGTCCACACACGAACTGTGTTTTAGGTCAATAGACCTTTTGGAAAACTCCTTCCAGGACGAAGATTTTCAGAAACTCCGTTTTCAGTGTTGACATGTAAACAGGGAAAACTGAGTTTTTGGCTAGTTCTTGAGTTCTTGGCTTCTTTTAAGGTTTCTGATTGGCCAGCTTGGCTTTAGGGTTGGCGTTGTATCGCCACCTGTTGGTTTGGCATGCTCCAGATAGCACATTAAGTAGCATGTTTTTGCGTTTTCATTTGGACGGGGATTTTTTTTTCAGCTTGAGTGGACGAGAGTTTTTTTTAAGAATAAAGGGGAACCCCTGTTTTTAAAGATACCCGTGTACATATGGACTAGGCATCAGACATCACTGGGTGGGTTTCGGTGCCTCCATAGCAGTAGTCCAACAGGACCAGTGTCACACAGCACTGTCTTCTGTACTACTACTTTCCAAAGTGTCCAAGATGCCCGAGGTGCCGTGGCGTTACGTTTCACACATGCTCAGATTTGACTGGATATGACGTGCATATTAATCATGACCCAAAATGTCTAGCGTCTGTAATATTAAATGAGGGGGAAATGGCATCTATGTCCTTCAACCACCATGGGTTGGAGTGTGGCAGAGCAATACACCTGCTCACTTAGCTTAAATCTTCCTGGATAAGTGTCTGTTAAAATGTACAGGAAAGACATTTGCGGCTTTATGAATTGCGGGACTACTTAATGAACAAAATAAAACATGCCCAAAAATGAAACGCTTCGCAATCGACGTCCCTATTCTTCATGTTGCACCGGCCATGCGGGCATATCAGGCAGGAGTGGTAAACCGGCCTGACCTTCAGCGTGACGGATGGCCACAGTTACATTGTCAGCCCCCCCCCTCCTCCTCCTCCTCCTCCTCTTCGAAGAACAAAATTTCTTTGAGGAGCTCCTCCAAGAGACGAGGCAACATCCTGCTCTACACTGGCTAAGTCTATTTTCTACTGGCTGCAGCGGCCTCTTAGTTGTGGTTTGCTGAAGCGTGGTGGTGAAAGCTCTGATCAGGAGCTGACAGGACAGCCTGCAGCCGCAGTCAGGAGGGGTGTGATTTACTAGTGTCCACAGGCTGCCTGGCGGTGATCAGGTTTATATAATGAGTCCTATAAATATCCCGTGATGCAGAGCACATCCCTGTAGTGACATTTAGTAACGAGGCCTGTCTGGGCTATGACCATGTTGTGATACATGAGAGTTGGGAGGATTACTTCCCAAGTGGAATCTGTAACACAAAACCTGATGTGGTAACCGGCGATGTACTCCACCAGAGCATCATTTCCCCGATTACTCGGTGATCCACTTGTTTTTGTTGCACTTTACCTTTAGACTGAATGAAAGAAGAAGAAAAAACATGATGAAAAACGTATTCCAATTTACAGACTCTAATTTGGGTAACACCTACAATACCATATCCACAACCAGCATTTACCATTATGGCTTTTCACTTCAACTAAATTTTAAGCAGTGCAAAATGTAAATTCTTACAGCAAACTTTATTATAGTTACTGTAACAGATAAGAGTCACCATACTTTACTCTGAGCTGGTTCTGTGTCAACCATTGTTGTCCGATTCTGCACGAGGACAATGATCAGGAATAGTGAGTTTCACTTCTTATTTTTTAATGCTCACATTCAATGATATATTCTTTTATGTACTCTTATTGTCATAATTATTTACTATACAGTCGGGATAGTGGTCAGCTAATGCTTGCAACAGTGCCATCTTAATATTATAATGAGTGTTTTTCTTCTCATTGCATGTTGTATGGGGCGGCACGGTACGGTATGGTACGGGTTGTACGGTGTGGTTAGCACGGTCGCCTCACAGCAAGAAGGTCCTAGGTTCCAGCCCCAGGATAGTCCAACCTTGGGGATTGTCCTGGGTCATCCTCTGTGTGGAGTTTGCATGTTCTCCCCGTGTCTGCATGGGTTTCCTCCGGAGGCTCCGGTTTCCTCCCAGAGTCCAAAGACATGCAGGTCAGGTGAATCACCCATACTAAATTGTCCCTAGGTGTGAATGTGTGTGTGTCCGCCCTGTGATAGCCTGGTGGCCTGTCCAGGGTGTCTCCCCACCTGCCGCCCAATGACTGCTGGGATAGGCTCCAGCATCCCTGCAACCCTGAGAGCAGGATAAGCCGTTGGATAATGGCTGGATGGATATATAAAGTATATAAACTTGAATTCAAAAAAGAAGCACAACAATGCCAAATCAACCTCTCATTTGAAAGGTGGTGCAAATTTAGCAGCAACCAGCAAAAATGTTCGCTCAATGATGGTACAAGCCAGGTTAAATGCCAGGCGTGATACTGACAGAGGGCTGCGGCCAATGAAGGAATGGTGCATGGGCAATACACACATCTAGCACCACAAGACCATCCATCCATTATCCAAACCGCTTATCCTGCTCTCAGGGTCGCAGGGATGCTGGAGCCTATCCCAGCAGTCATTGAGTGGCAGGTGGGGAGAGACCCTGGACAGGCCGCCAGGCCATCACAGGGCCACCACACACACACCTTCACACCTAGGGACAATTTAGGACGGCCGATTCACCTGACCTGTGGTTCATGTTCTGGACCACAAGAACAATCAAGCCAAAACTGGGTCCTTGAATATGAACCGCAGGAAAAATAATACACATACCAACAAACTGCAGTTGTATTTTTCACTGAATATTCATGGCTGTCCAAGAGGTCAAGTGTCCGGTGTATGTGATATGGTCATCAATTACTGTGGGCTGTTGAGGGAGTTTTCTAGATTTATGACATTGGAGCCCCTTCAATCCAATCATATTTGACGTACAAGAGATTGTGTCTGGTTTACCAACGGTGCAAGGCCAGCCATACGTTTTGTAAAGTCAATAGAAACAGTATCTTACCACAAACGTCGTTTATATTATAAACGTTAAATGAACACCTCCCTCTAATGCAAGAAGAATTAATAAATGTGTTGAATCCAAGGAGGAAACTCATGATGATAGGTCCTATGGTCCAGAATCAGATAATCCCATATGTGGACGATGAGTGCAGTATAAACCAAATCAAATTTTGATTTGTGTTATCTATCCATCCATCCATCCATCCGTTATCTGAACTGCTTATCCTGCTCTCAGGGTCGCGGGGATGCTGCAGCCTATCCCAGCAGTCATTGGGCGGCAGGCGGGGAGACACCCTGGACAGGCTGCCAGGCCATCACAGGGCCCACTCACACACACACACACACACACACACACACACACACACACACACACACACACACACACACACACACACACACACACACACACACACACACCCATTGATACCTAGGACAATTTAGTAGGGCCAATTCACCTGACCTACATGTCTTTGGACTGTGGGAGGAAACCCACACAGACACGGGGAGAACATGCAAACTCCACACAGAGGATGACCTGGGGTGACCCACCAAGGTTGGACTACCCCGGGGCTCGAATCCCGGACCTTCTTGCTGTGAGGTGACTGCGCTAACCACTGTGCCACCCTGATTTGTGTTATCAAATTATGGAAAGGCTCAAAGTGGCCGGGAAGATACAAGGAAGCACCACCAGAAAAAGCAGGAAGTTAGCCCGGTAGATGAGAGGTGATAATGGGAAAGAAGTGTCCAGGTCGGATGTGATGAAATCTGCTGTCAGGTTTTCTCCGCTGCCATCAGCCTGGATATAATGAAAAGGTTCTGCACACAACAGGAAGCCACTCATTTTCTGAGAGTCTTGTGAGCAGCCATTATATCAAATAATCATACTATCTTCACACACACATAACCATAACCACAGCCCTTCCAGGTGACCTGAGGTCTTGTGTGAAGGATTTTCCAAGTTTGTCAACCAATACCGAGACATAATCCTCACACATGGTAATTTGAGAATGTTATAACAAAATGAAATTTGGAAACTTTTACGAGTTTCTGTGGCCGAGACATCCTGCCAAGCACAGTATAATATCGTGGAAACTCAGCACATTCCCACTGCCTTTTAGCAGGTGGGCCTATATGACATTTCCATTCTGCGGGTGGATTGCTCCTCCAGGTGCTCTGGCTCCGGTCCAAAGACACGCATGTCAGGAAAAAAATGGAGAATCTAAAGTTATCTAGATGTGAATGGGTGTCTGTGGAGCCCTGTGAATTATGGGCAACCAGACCAGGATGCCTTCCAACCATGCTGAGGTAGGATCCATCAACTCCGCAGCGTTGAACTGGATTGAGTGTCAAGTCAAGTCAAGTCAATTTTATTTGTACAGCCCAATATCAGAAATTACAAGTTTGCCTGAGTGGGCTTTACTGCAATACAACATCCTGCCCTTAGACTCTCGCATCAGATAAGGAACATCTATCCATCCAGCCGTTATCCAAGCCGCTTATCTCAATCGGGGTCGCGGGATGCTGCAGCCTAGCCCAGCAGTCATTGGGCAGCAGGTGGGGAGACACCCTGAGCAGGCCGCCAGTCCATCACAGGGCCGACACAATCACACCGAGGAACAATTTAGTATGGCCGAGTCACTTGACCTGCATGTCTTTGGACTGTGGGAGGAGACCGGAGCCCCCGGAGTAAACCCACACAGACATGGGGAGAACATGCAAACTCCACATAGAGAACGACCTGGGACGACCCCCCAGGTTGGACTACCCCCGGGCTCGAACCCAGGACCTTCTTGCTGTGACCTTCTCACTGCGCCACCGTGCCGCCACACACATATATATATATATATATATATATATATATATATATATATATATATATATATATATATATGCACGCACACGTTTGTATAATGTCCAGAAACCTATGATCTACTTCTACATTCTCCATTAAATCAAAGAAGGCTGAATCAATTCATCTGGATGCAACGTCCATCGACAGATACGCTTCATCACCCATCCAAGCGACCTCCCCAGTCCAAATCGATAGGATAAGGAACAACTCCCTAAAAAAAAAACCTTTAACAGGGAGAAAAAAATAGGAAGAAACCTCAGGAAGAGCAACAGAGGAGGGTTCTCTCTCCCAAGACGGACAGACGTGCAATGGATGTTGTGCTTACACAATTTGCAGAACTGAAAGAGGACAACAGAATTGTAATGGAATTATAAAATATATGAAGAATATGATGAGGAGGATGCCAAGCAGAGTCCAAACGCCACAGCCAGGACCCGAGCCACGCGACCAGCATCACCATGTAAAAAAAAGAAGTGTCTAACAGAATGAATGAATAACGTTAAAGAACAATCAAATTAAATCTTACCACACTCACGGCATTGTCACATATTTGAGTTAGGGTGAAAAGATGACAGATTTTCTTTGGCTCTAGCCTGCTGTGGTGATTCAATCATTCAGTTTCTACCCGGTGTGTAAGTGGACCTAATTTGTCCTCACATATCGCACTCTATGAAATGAAAAATAATCTCTTTTTTTTTGTTCAGTGGCCCAAATGATTTGGCACAGGACGAAACATTCAAAAGACATGCACCTACAGGAAATTTGCTCTCAAAAGAGACCTAAATCCCCCCCCAACACCACCACCACCCCACCCCACGTAAGCGTATGAAGGAGCAGAGTTTACACAGACTGCACCCAGGGGCTAACATTTTGAATGACATTTTCTTTTGAAGCTCCAGATGCTGGAGGCGCCGTTCCTGGATAATACATACGGGTTCTGTTCTTTTGTCTATTGCACGCCAGTGTTTTACAACAAGCGAGGATCGTTCCGCAAAACACCACCAAGTTGTGTAGTGACGACTGCCATTTTACAATTGCAACATTTGTTTTTATCATCACATGCAAATGAATGTGTAACCAGTAGCTGCCGTTGGGGATTTGGCTAACAGTGTCACCGATGCAGTGTGTCCTCTCAATGGAGTAGCCCTGCTACTGTGGCTGTCCGCCTCTTTGTGTTTTCGAAAAATACCCCTTCAAAGATTTATAAGGGTTTGTCTCACTGTCTCAACGAGCACATTTACATTTATTCATGCAGCACATGCTTTTATGCAGTGACTTATAGAAGAGATTCAGCAATTAGCAGATTACAGAATCTCATTTCAGCCATTACCAACAGTACATGCTGAGTGGGGGCATTTAGGTGGCATCTCCCAAGGCAGGCATGCATTTGTGCTGCTGTCTTGTGCTGTTTTTCCATGCTGAAATCCTGTGAAGCCAGCCACGTGTGAGCCACAGATTGAAAGAAATTGCAAATAAACAGTGCAATAATTACCTAAATAAGGGAGTAATTTTCATATCCAAACTATCCTATGATAGTGTGCACTGTTTTTTTTTTTTTTTTCATGTAGTTGAGTTAGTTGGCTTACTAGCTCCACAATTATCCGGGTGCAGCCGGTTCGAATCCCCATGTTACCTCCGGCTTGGTCGGGCGTTCCTACAGACACAATCGGCCATGTCTGCGGATAGGAAGCCGGATGTGGGTATGTGTCTTGGTCGCTGCACTAGCGCCTCCTCTGGTCAGTCAGGGCATCTGTTGGGAGGGAGGGGGGACTGGGGGGAATAGCGTGATCCTCCAACGTGCTACGTCCCCCTGGTGAAACTCCTCACTGTCAGGTGTGTAACGACCATGAATGACTAGACTTGCTAGGCCTTGGCTAACGGGTCGGAGCCTTTAGTTGACTGGTTAGCGACCCTGGTTCACTTCCCGGCTGTGGCGGCGGTTCCCGGCTGCCCCCTGAATTCACTACAGGTGAAAAGAAGTGGTTGGTGATTCCACATGTATCGGAGGGGGCATGTGGTAGTCTGCAGCCCTCCCCAGATCAGCAGAGGGGGTGGAGCAGAGACCAGGACGGATTGGAAGAGTGGGGTAATTGGACGGGTACAGTTGGGGAGAAAAAAAGGGGGGGAGGGGGAGGATTATCCGGATGCAAAAATCAGATGGGTTTAAAACTAGCCTGGCGGCCTGTCCAGGGTGTCTCCCTGCCTGCCGCCCAATGACTGCTGGGATAGGCTCCCGCACCCCCGCGACCCTGAGAGCAGGATAAGCGGTTTGGATAATGGATGGATGGATGGATGAGCAAGTACAAATTTGCCAGCATCACAGAGGTTGTTGCAGGAGTTTCTTATATGGCTTTGTATTCCTTTAATGAAATGTATGTTATGTTCATTGAACAATTCGGTGATGGACTTCTGTGGGTTTGAAGGTTTCACGTTTCTGGGTTATATCTGAGCTCTTTCTACCTTCTGCATACCCTGATTGCCATGTCTTTCCATCCATACAGCGGCTGTCTCATTAAATGTCATTTTGTTGTTCACCTCAAACAAAATGACCATAACACCATTCAGGTATACTTACAGTATGGGAAGGCCTAAATTATCATTTAACATTATACTTGTAGATGACATAGTTAAAGCATAAATATATATAATTGTGTAAGTGTCTATAGCTCATGAGACAAGAAAGCGAAATTAAAAATATTTATTATGTAACCAATAAATTGCAATAGACATTGCACGGTGTAAACGATCAGATGTGAATCCTGTCAAAAACTCGAAAAGCTTTTGGGTTACAAGTTATCACAAATATCACAAAAATGCTAAAATTAATAAATGTTAATTCAACGTAAGTATCTATCATTTAGATTTTCAGTCTGAAAGAGCGTGGCTTGGGTGTATGAAACATTCAACAAGGGCATCCATGCTGGCTGGGAGGCTTTGCGAGATGCACCTTTGAATGTAAAATAGAAGTGGATATGGAATTGAGTGGTCACTTGGGATTTGTAGGAGACGCTTGTTTGTGTGTGTGTGTGTGCGTTTGTGTGTGTGTGTGTGTGTGGGGGGGGGATACCACGACAGCAAAGTTGTTATTCAGCAGTTGTACAGTTATCCTTAGAAGAGTGTGAAGATGAGCAAAATCCTCCAATGTACAACCATGTCAGGGGCTTTCATAGGAAGAGGCCATTGCAGCATTATTTATCAAGGAGGAAATATGGATGTATTGTAAGTCCACAAAATATCCTTTTACATGTCTTTTGTATATACTATATGTTTAGAGCACAATGTCACACAAACAATTAACATTATATAATTGATGACATTGGTTATTAATTAGTGGGTGACATGGGAAGGTAAGTGAAATTTACTTCAATTAAAATATCTATATTGTTAAAACTACAATTAAACACTGTCACGAGTATGGGTGAAATTGCAATGAGCGTTGTCAAAATTCATGCAATACAGCATAGGCAATGTTCATATGAAAGCCAAGCAGTGCAGGAAGACACGTGTCTCGGGCAGGCAAGCACTTGCAGAGTATAAATACTTACTAGCGTTTCATGATTTATTTCATGTGTTGAATATAGTCTGTTGCACCCCCCCCCACCACCACCCCCACTCCCTTGCCTGCCCTCAATCAAGCTCTGTGTCAATATTAATCAGCACATGGTGGGCTAGCATGGGTGTGACTATCAGGTTGTAGGGAGCCTAATACAAAGACCCTATCCATGACAGCACTGGCCAGAAACAAGCCCCTCCCATGGACAGCTGGTTTATTGTGTGCCGTGCCACTGAAGCTGCCTTGTTTCCTTTTGCTTGGACAGTTCAATAACTAATCTCATTGCAGCTAGCAGCAGCCCCCTCCCACCAACTGAATCTTTGAAAATGAGGAGGACAGACCCAATGGCAACACATGGACTCCTTGTCAGTGATGTGGGGAGGAAGGGTAACTGCCGCACTCCTCTCCAGCTCACAGGGGCAATTATAGACAAGTCAAAAGCTGCCTGTATGCATTTCCGGGCGACATGAAATGACCATAAGTCCTGGTTAGAGGACCGAGACAGATAATAGCATCTTCAAATTGCTTCACAAGTAATCTATTGGTTTTGTGTATTATTTTTTTTATCTGAAGATCACTGCGTCAGTGTTTTTTTTTTTTTTTTTTTTTTGAAAGACCCCTGATTACCTGGTCTATCATAAAGGCCAATAAAGCAACTTGTTTTTAGGGAATCAAACAGGAACCCGTTGGAGGAAGACCTTCATGGCCGGTCAGAACCGGGGGTATGCATTAGACACTTCCATGGCAAATCTTTTCCCTGCTAGACACTGGACAAGATGGCGAGGAATCTCTGGACATGTGTTGTTCATGCTATCATACTTTCACTAACTGACAAGCTGTGTCTCTGGGGCTAGCCTGGATTGGTTCTCCATTACTATATTATTTGTCAAAATGGAATTTTTCAATGCCCTGTCAGGGATTCTGTTACTTCTGCTCTACTGACCACATGTGAAGTCCCTCAGGGCATGATTTTTGGGCCGACTGTTTTGTCATGTTACCTTCAGTACTACGTATTCACCAGCACATCATCTTGTTTTGTAGCTTTGCCAGTGATGCTCGATTATTAAACTAAATTATGTCCAGCACGCAATTAGTATCATCCAGATTTCAGGTTTTAAGGTGGACTCTCCGTTGACATATTGAAAGGCACATTGCAGAGCATGTGGTTAAATAGGGGAAGGCCTTACAGAATAATGCTGTGGTTTCAAAATTGGACAGTACAAGATTCACTCCCAGTATAACCTCATGTAAAATAAAATATGTGTGGGAAAACAAGCAAACAAATCTTTTCATGCTTTATCAGATGATGTATTTTACTGATTTCACTGTATATGCTTCATTTATCTAATTTAGATTATTTTATTTTTCTGGTCCGTCGGTTATATTTTTTCTCTCCCTCACTTATACAACGCTTATATTGCTATTTACTCTTTACAATTTACTGGAAACCCTGCCAGTATAAATGGTAATAGTAAAAGTATGTCTTTCATAGAATGCACCTCTGAAAAGACAGAATTTCCATCCAATCTGTACTTCACTGTTTTCTCTTTTAATATGTTGAATGACAACACACACAAAAACTGACAGTAAATAGTAAATCACCCTCATGTTGCTGCAGACAGGGCACGCGAGCGGCCCCCTCCCTCCATCCCATGAAGGATAATGACCTGCAGGCTCGTGCCCCTCATGGAGAAGCAACTGTGTGTTGCCACAAGAGGCGTGTGTACTCACCACATTCTGCTTGGACACACACCAACAATGGGACGCGTCTGGAGTGTTTGGGGCCCCGGCCCTGAGGAAAGGCAGATGGTGCCCGAGATCTAGGACCGCATCCCTCATTAGCATGAGAAAAGAGAGGGACCGAGACGGGGGAACAGGTACCCTCTCTCTCTTTTTCCCCCCCTTCTGTAGAGATTAGAGACAGGGCCGACTTATTTAACCGACAAACCCGGTGGCAGTGAATTGGAACCCAATTAGTAACATGCTGTTAGTCTGGCGGAAGACAAATTCAAGTATAAGAATTAGATTTTAGAAACAACAACAAAGACGGTTAAGGAAAGGTCTTGACAGAATTGCATAAAGCCATCTTTTCCTGCCCCTATCTTGCAGGTAAGGAAAGAGCCTTATCATATCAAGCATATTGGCCATATTGCTTAGTTGTAGTGGAAATATTGCTTTTTGGTCATTATTTGAGCTTTGTTGATGAATGTACTTAATACACTAATAATAATAATAATAATAATAATAATAATAATATAGAAAACACGGGCAAGAGTCAATCGCTAAATTATGTGTTTGTATATGGTATGTGTATATATGTATGTGCACGAGTGTGCGTACGCGCCGGTGCATAGAGAGAGAGAGAGAGAGAGAGAGAGAGAGAGAGAGAGAGAGAGAGAGAGAGAGAGAGAGAGAGAGAGAGAGAGAGAGAGAGAGAGAGAGAGAGAGAGAGTTGAAATCTGAACCACTTTCGATTATGCCCGATTGCCTGCTGGTCAGTTTTGTCTCCCTCTAGCGGCCATTTGGAAGAAAGTCACCATCAGCTGACCTTAACTCGAGGACAATGTATATGTTAATAATTACATAATGACTGACTTGTTCCCAAGCACAGCCTTGGAAAAAAATATGTATATATTTCTAATACGTTTCAGAGGAGATATGCCATGTGAACAGTGAATTAGGCACGAAGAATAAACAGAATTCTGAATTTAATTCCCAAACCTGATATCTGGATTTTTTTCTAAGTGTACTGGAATGACAGGTGCAATAATATTTTTAATAATGCGAATAATGATAAACCTTTGCTTTCATTTTGTACCTGAACTGCCACCTTTGCTGTTATGCACTACATTCTACAGGTAATTAGATTTGCACATCTGCTGTTGATGATGTGAGAAGGGCCATTTTGGAGCTGGGGGGGGGGGGGGGGTCAATGATGGAAAATTGACCCCTCTCTTGCCCAACTCACAGCTCTACTCTGAGGATTAAAAAAACAAAGATGTCCATTTTACCGTGATTGGAAATTAGAGAACCACCCTGGATTATGTTTTCACTTAAGGGCCTTACATTTGTCAGAAGAGGGGCCACCGACTTTTAATTGTTGGCTGCAGTTATCCATACATCATCTTGCATATGTCTCTGTTTTACATATTCAGTAAACTACATTCTCTCTCCAATGCATGGACACACCTCCATATGCGTGCCACCCACATCTACACTGATCTAATAGGAACAACAAAGAAAACAATTTATTCTAATGTCTTTATGCATGCTCAATAATCCAGGTAAGAAAATCACAGAAAGTTGGATCAGTTCATCTGGACACAACGTTTATTGAGAGAAACGTTTCATCACTCATCTAAGTGACCTCTTCAGTCTCACCTGACTACAGGTATCCTCACCTTTATAAAAAACACAGTGGCATAACAACCAAAAAGAAGTATTGTTTCAATATGCAAATTACCATGACCATTAACGAGTTACAATGGCCATCTGTACAATTCACAGAGGATTTGTGAATACTTAGGTGCAATGTCATTACGCATGCTCAATATCTGGTGACAACGTCTGACAAATATTTCATCACTCATCTAAATTAGTTGCAATCACAATTGGGATTGTGGTTGCGACTAACACAATCACAATCCCTGAATATACCACTGTATTGTTTATATGGGTGGGGATACCTGCAGTCAGTTTAGACTGAAGAGGTCACTTAGATGAGTGATGAAACGTTTCTCTCAATAAACTGTGCCCAGATGACCTGATTCAACTTTCTGTGAATGTATTTTGAATGAATGAATGATTTATTTTGAACATGTAAACAAGCAGGATGTAACATATAAATACGCTATTGCCAATAATGTGAAGTGATCAATGAATCCACACATCAAACTCAGCGAACAAATCTCCGTATGCATCAGATTATTTGTTACATGTTGGAAAAGGAGTAGGAGGAAGTATACACTTATTTTTTCCTACATTTCAAACTCAATTCCCACTGTACTGTACAGTTCAAATTCAATGCAAGTTGTGCTGCACAATACAAACTCAACTACTGTGAACAATAGGGGAATAGAGAGGGGGGAAAAAACCCATCAAACATGAGAGAAAGAAAAAGAAAACCACATCCTATTGTCATGTACCAAGAATAAACAGATCCCAATGCTACGTACAACCCGAATATCCACTGTGTCATAGAAAGAAAAATGAAAAAAAATAATAAGAAGAAATGTTTAGAGATAAATAAAACTTAGTTAATTCAACTCTTCATCATCCCTGTATCTCGATAATCAGTCCTTTGTACTTCTTCTTGAACTGCATAATGTTTGTATTTTGTTTGAGTTCCATGCTCAAACTGTTCCACAACGTTACCCCACAGATTGAAATGCCCATGCTCTTCAAAGTTGTACAAACACAGTTTTTTGAAGTTTGATCTCCCTCTCAAATTATAATCCCCTTCGCTATCTAATACTTTTTTGTATATTACTTGGTAGTAGATCGTTTCTTGCTTTGAACATTATTTGTGCTGTGTTAAATTCTACTCAATTCCTGAACTTCAAGGCGCCTGACTTTAAAAATAGCTTGTTGGTGTGTTCACAATATCTTACATTATTAACAATGCTTATGGTTCTTTTTGTATTATACATAATGGTTGTAGGTTGGTTTTGTAGGTGTTACCCCATACCTCCACACAGTAGACCAGATATGGTAAAATAAATTAACAATACAGAGTGTGCAATGATTTATGATCCAGAAGGCGTCTTGCTTTTCTCATGATTGCAGTGCTTCTTGCCAGCTTTGCTCGCACATATGTTATGTGAGGTTTCCAGCAGATCTTGTGGTCTAGTATCACACCTAGGAATTTATTTTCATATACTCTTTCTAGTTGGACATTGTCAATCACTACTTTTATTTTGGTGTTTATTTTATAATTTCCAAACAACATAAACTTTGTTTTGTCCAGATTTAAGGATAATTTCTTTTTGTCAAACCACTGTTAATTTTTCCATTTCTATTGTGGTCACTTCCAAAAACTGCTGTAAATTCTCGCCAGAACGAAATATATTCATGTCACCTGCAAATAAAACAAATTTCAATATTTTTGATATCTTGCACATATAATTTTAAAAAAAAATTCTGAATTCTGAAATTTTGGAAACCTCAGAATTGCATCTCTGCTCTTCGCAGATGATGTGGTTTTGTTGGCTTCATTGGAACGTGACCTCCAGTGCGCACTGGGGCGGTTTGCAGCTGAGTGTGAAATGGCTGGGATGAGAGTCAGCACCTCCAAGTCTGAGGCCATGGTTCTCTACTGGTAAATGGTGGATTGCTCCTTCTGGGTTGAGGATGAGTTGTTGCCTTAAGTGAAGGAATTCAAGTATCTCGGGGTCTTGTTCATGAGTGAGGGTAGGATGGAGCGGGAGATTGACAGGCGGATGGGTGCAGCATCAGCAGTAATGCAGACATTGTACCTGACTGTTGTGGTGAAGAGGGAGCTGAGCCGGAAGACAAAGCTCTCAATTACCGGTCAATCTTCGTTCCAACCCTCACCTATGGTCATGAGCTTTGGGTAGTGACTGAAAGGGTGAGATCGTGGATACAAGCGGCTGAAATGAGTTTCCTCCATTGGGGTGTCTGGGCTCAGCCTTAGAGATAGGGTGAGGAGCTCGGACATCCAGAGGGAGCTTGGAGTAGAGCTGCTGCTCCTTCGCATAGAAAGGAGCCAGTTGAGGTGGTTCGGGCATCTGATTAGGATGCCCCCTGGGCGCCTCCCTTTGGAGGTTTACCAGGCACGGCCAACTGGGAGGAGACCTTGGGGTAGACCCAGAACTTGCTGGAGGGACTACATGTCCAATCTGGCCTGGGAATGCCTTGGGATCCCCAGGAAGAGCTGGAGGGCGTTACTGGGGAGAGGGACATCTGGAGTGCCCTACTTAGTTTGCTGCCACCGTGACCCTACCCCGCAGAAGTGGCTGAAGATGAATGAATGAATGAATACCATTTAAGTACAGAATGAACAGTTTTGGACCTCAAACTGACCCCTGGGGTACACCACAAGTAATATCCATGCATGACAATTTATGTTCCCTTAACATTACAAACTGCTGCCTGTTACTTAAATGGCTTCTTAGCCAATTCTGCACCACCCTTCTGATACCATATCTTTCCAATTTGTCTATTAGTCTATTGTGATCCATAGTGTGAAAAGCTTTTTTTTAGCTCTATAAATATTCCCACAGCAAACTTTTTTTTGGTCTATGCAATTAGTAATTTCTTCAATTAATTCAATGAATGCCAGAGATGTTGATCTGTTTGGTTACTAGCTATCACTCAGCAGATTGTGCTTCTCAATGAATTTGTCTAGTCTAAAAGCAACAAGTTTTTCTAGTATTTTGGAGAATTGTGACAATAATCAAATTGGTCTGTAGTTTGTAAATTGGTGTCTATCTGTCTAGTTGTCTGTTTTATATAAGGGTATGACTTTTGCAATTTTCATTTTGTTTGCAACTTTGCCAGATTGAAAGAACATGTTATAGATGTGGGTTAGTGGTTTTGCCATACCTTCGATTACTTTAACTATTGTCATATCAATATCATTTCAGTCAGTAGATTTCTTTTGTTATCGCATTTTTTTACAATGTCCACAATTTCCTTCTCTTCTACCGCTCTAAGAAAAATTGAACTTAGATTTCTGTCTCCATAATCACCATCTCTCCATGATTGTTTGTGTGTCATTGATTTTTCCTACCAGTTTTGGGCCCACATTTACAAAGAATCTGTTGAAGCCATTGACCACATCTTCCATGTGGTCAATGGCTTATAGTCTTTTCATTATCTGTAAAGTATTGAGGGTAGCTTGGGCTTCTAGAGCCATTTCTATATTCAACACATTCCATATACGTTTGGTGATGTTTTTATTGGTCTTAATTCTTTGTTGTAGTATTCCTTCTTGCATATCTTCATAATGTTAACTTGTTTTTACATTTTATTTCTGCTTTTATGGTTCTGTGCTTAATGAATTCTTGATGGAGCTTTTTTTTAAAATGAAAAGCATTACATAGTCCCTTTGTGATCCAAGGACTGTCTTTATATTTCTGTTTACTGTTGAATTGTTCTATTGGGCAATTTTTGTCATATAAAGGACTGAAATATATTTAGGAATGAATCGTACGCTGTGTCTTCTTTGTATACTATTGTCACACCGGGAGCAGGAACTGAAGACCCAAACACAGACAGGAGAGACGGGCAGTGACAGAGCAATGACTTAACGGTTGAAATGAAGGAATCAAACTTTGGAGCGACAGGTAGGGGGTGAAAAGTCCAAAACAACAGGCAAGGTATAAATGGCAAAGAAGGCTTGACAGCAAGGCATGAAGCAAAGCACCCAGCTAATATATAACAATATACTAACAATGGTTTTGAGTCTGCCTCCTACATTTTAGCCACTCAGGCCAGGCTTCCCCTCACCAACAAAGAGACAGGGCAACCGGGGGAATATAACTACTTCACAGCCAATCAGGGAAAGGGGAAAAGGTGCGCCTATAACTGCTGGGGGGCAATCAGGGAATGGGAAACAGGTGAGCAAAGTGACTAAATACACAAGGAGAGGGAAGATAATCAGACACAGGTGGATGACATTAGGGGATGATGGCGATGACAGGGGCAGAACAGAAATGGCAAGACTGGTGGGCCTTCAAAATTGAACCGGAAACGCCGATAACCTCACTATGAGTTATGAGTTAGCAATTCATTTTTGAAAGCATTCGTGGAATCCTCGGTTCTTACTCTTATATATTTAATGTTGGGAACTTTGTTCTTCCTAAAATCACAGTCATAGACTGTAAATCTGGTAGATGGTCACTGATATCATTTATTAAAAGCCCGCTCTCAGTGTTGCCTTCTATAATGTTTGTGAATATACTGACTGTTAAGGTGGCACAGTGTGGTATAATTCTGCTAGGTCTAGTGATTTTAAGATATAAACCCAAACTATACGTTGTATTAATGAACTCTTCTGTCTTATTGTGTGTATTTGGATTTAACAGGTCTATATTGAAATCCCCACATATGAACATATCCTTTTCTCGTATTTTAATAGTACACACTGTCACTTAGTTCTTCACATATTGGTACACACAAATATGTAGGTAATTTAAGTATGTTGTCTACACGTTGTGTACAGGTGAATTATGGAAGTGATGTTTTCCAGTGTTGGAAAGTTTTACAGCTGCTTTGTGCACACTACACATTTGGTTTGAATTCATAATCTTCATTTTATTAACTAAACATGATTGTTGTGCTGTTATATTGGTTGTGTTATATTTTATGTCTCCTTAGCCATTTCTATTTATGTTAGTACACTGTATGTAAAAGTTTTGAAGAATGAAAGCAATATACTGGGGCTTATACTATGGCTTTGAAACCCAGCCACTGAGGATGCACAAGCCAGTGCATTCTCAGTGCCGGTCCCGAGCCTGGGTAAATGGGGAGGGTTGCGGCAGGAAGGGCATCCAGCGTAAAACCTTTGCCAAATAAAATATGCAGATCATAAATCAGATTTCCATACCGGATCAGGTGAGGCCCGGGTTAACAACGACTGCCACCAGCACTGTTGGGCAGCAGGGTGCCGGTGGAAACTATGCTACTGTTGGGCGAAGGAGAAGGAGAGGGGAAGCCATGTGCAGATGCAGCGGGAGAGGAGGAGGGGTAGGAATGTGGAGGTGAGAGTCGGAACTTTGAATGGCAGCACTATGACTGGTAAAGGGAGACAGCTGGCTGATATGATGGAAAGAAGAAAGGTGGGTATACTGTGTGTGCAAGAGCCCAGGTGGAAGGGGAGTAAGGCCAGGAGCATTGGAGGAGGGTTCAAACTCTTCTACCATGGTGCGCATGGGGGGAAAAATTGGGCAGGGGTAATTCTGAAGGAATTTGGGTGTGAGATGGAAGCGAGAGAAGAATTCTGGAGTGAGTTGGATGAAGTGGTAGAGAGCGTACCCAAGGAGGAGAGAGTGGTGATTAGAGTGGGCTTCAATGGGCATGTTGGTGAAGGCAGCAGAGGTGATGGGTAGGTATGGTGTCAAGGAGAGGAATGTGAAAGGACAGATGGTGGTGGATTTTGTGAAAAGGATGGAAATGGCTGTGGTGAATACATATTTCAAGAAGACGGAGGAACACAGGGTGACATATACGAGTGGAGGAGAGAGCACACAGGTGAATTATATCTTATGTAGAAGGCACGATCTGAAAGGGATGGAAACTGCAAGATGATGACAGGGCAGAACGCAGCTAGGCAGCATCGGATGGTGGTCGGTAGGATGACTTTGGAGACCAAGAAGAGGAAGAGAGTGAAGGCAGAGCCAAGGATCAAATGGTGAAAGTTGAAGAGGGGAGACCGTTGCGTGGAGTTCAGGGAGGAGTTAAGACAGGCACTGGGTGGTAGTGAAGAGTTGCTGGATGGCTGGGCAACCACTGCAGAAATAGTGAGGGAGACAGCTAGGAAGGTACTTGGTGTGTCATCTGGACAGAAGAAGGAAGAGAAGGAGACTTGGTGGTGGGATAGGAAGTACAGCAAAGTATACAGAGGAAGAGATTGGCAAAGAAGAAGTGGGATATAGTCAGAGAGAGGAAGAACATAGACAGGAGTGCAAGGAGATGCAGTTTAAAGCGAAGAGAGGGGTGGCGAAGGCAAAGGAAAAGGCATATGGTGAGTTGTAAGGAGAAAAGGAGTTGTGCCGATTGGCTAGACAGGGGGACTGAGCTGGGAAGGATGTGCAGCAGGTTAGGGTGATCAAGGATAGAGATGGAAATGTGTTGACAAGTGAGGAAAGTGTGTTGAGAAGGTGGAAGGAGTACTTTAAAGGGCTGATGAATGAAGAAAAAGAGAGAGAAGGTTGGATGATGTGGGGATGGTGAATCAGGAAGTGTGGTGGATTAGCAAGGAGGAACTACGGGCAGCTATGAAGAGGATGAAGAATAGAAAGGTGGTTGGTCCAGATAACATACCTGTGGAGGCATGGAGGTGTTTAGGAGAGATGGCAGTGGAGTTTTTAACTAGATTGTTTAACACAATCTTGGAAAGTGAGAGGATGCCTGAGGAATGCAGACGAAGCATACTCATACCGATTTTTAAGAAAAAGGGTGATGTGCAGAACTGTAGCAACTACGGAGGTATAAAGTTGATCAGCCACAGCATGAAGATATGGGAAAGAGTAATAGAAGCTAGGTTAAGAGGAGAGGTGATGATTAGCGAGCGGCAGTATGGTTTCATGCCACAAAAGAGCACTAAAGATGCAATGTTTGCTTTGAGAATGTTGATGGAGAAGTATAGAGAAGGCCAGAAGGAGTTACATTGTGTCTTTGTGGATTTAGAGAAAGTTTATGACAGGGTGCCGAGAGAGGAAGTGTGGTATTGTATGAGGAAGTCGGGAGTAGCAGAGGAGTATATAGGAGTGGTGCAGGACATGTATGAGGGCAGTGCAACAGTGGTGAGGTGTGCGATTGGAATGACAGATGGGTTCAAGGTGGAGGTGGGATTACATCAAGGATCGGCTCTGAGCCCTTTGGACAGGTTGACGGACAAGATCAGGCAGGAGTCTCCATGGACTATGATGCTCACGGATGACACTGTGATCTGTAGCAAGAGTAGGGTGGAGGTTGAGGAGAGCCTGGAGAAGTGGAGCTATGCACTGGAAGAGGAATGAAAGTCAGTAGGAACAAGATGGAAAACCTATGCGTGTACGAGAGGGAGGACAGTGGAATGGTCAGGATGCAAGGAGTGGAGGTGACGAAGGTGTATGAGTTTAAATACTTGGGGCCAACTGTTCACAGTAATGAGGAGTGCAGAAGAGAGGTGAAGAAGAGAGTGCAGGCAGGGTGGAGTGGGTGGAAAAGAGTGTCAGGAGTGATTGCGGCAGAAGGGTACCAGCAAGAGTTAAAGGGAAGGTTTACAAGACGGTTGTGAGACCAGCTATGTTATATGGTTTGAAGACGGTGGCACTGACAAAAAGACAGGAGGTGGAGCTGGAGGTGGCAGAGTTGAAGATGCTAAGATTTTCATTCGGAGTCACAAAGAAGGACATGATTAGGAACAAGTTTATTAGAGGGACAGTCAGTTTGGACGGTTTGGAGACAAAGCCAGAGAGGCAAGATTGAGAGGGTTTGGACATGTGCAGAGGAGAGATGCTGGGTATATTGGGAGAAGGATGCTGAAGATGGAGCTGCCAGGGAAGAGGAAAAGAGGAAGGCCTGAGAGGAGGTTTATGGATGTGGTGAGGGAGGACATGTAGGTGGCTGGTGTGACAGAGGAAGATGCAGAGGACAGGAGGAGATGGAAATGGATGATCCACTCTGGTGACCCCTAATGGGAGCGGCCAAAAGTAGTAGTAGTTATACTGTGGCTTTGGCTCTCATTCTGAAGATTCACTGCTGTCATAAAACGTCAATTGATCGTTTTATTGTTGTGTAATTAATGAAAGCTCTTTTGATCCCCGTTAATATCTACTACTACTATTTTTAGCTGCTCCTGCCACAGTGGATCATCCGTTTCCATTTCTTCTGGTCCTCTGCATCTTCCTCTGTCACACCAGCCACCTGCATGTCCTCCCTCACCACATCCATAAACCTCCTCTTTGGCTTACCTCTTTCCCTCTTCCCTGGCAGCTCCATATTCAGCATCTTTCTCCCAATATACCCAGCATCTCTCCTCCACACATGTTCAAGCCATCTCAATCTTGCCTCTTTTGCATTGTCTCCAAACCGTCCAACCTGAGCAGTCCCTCTAATATATCCGTTCCTGATCCTGTCCTTCTTCGTCACTCCCAATGAAAATCTTAGCATCTTCAACTCTGCCACCTCCAGCTCCACCTCCTGTCCTTTTGTCAGTGCCACTGTCTCCAAACCATATAACATAGCTGGTCTCACTACCATCTTGTAAACCTTCCCTTTAACTCTTGCTGGTACCCTTCTGTTGCAGATCAGTCCTGATACTCTTTTCCACCCACTCCACCCTGACTGCACTCTCTTCTTCACCTCTCTTAATAATTACCTTAATGCTACTATAATTTATACTGGAAAGCCAGTTATGTCATTTGCATTCTTTCCCATTGTCCAATCGGATGAACTGGGAGGCGGGCCTTCTGTGGCGGTAACGACAACAAGTGGAGACAACATGGAGGACAAACTAGTGGTGGCTGATGCTGGATAACTATCTACTCACTAGGAAGTTAAGTACTATTAGCTAGCCAAATTAAATAGTACAGATCATTGAGTTTACTTCACAGCAAAATAACGGTTAGGCTAAGGACAGGTGATGCTGTGGTTACCTAGCAACAATTAAAAAACGCAGCGCAAGCGCTCTGTCCGATCAGGGCTTAATCATCAAAGAGTGTACACATAAATATAAATTAAACTACTACTACTACTTTCGGCTGCTCCCGTTAGGGGTCGCTACAGAGGATCATCCGTTTAAGTGAAAATCCATCCATGCATTATCCGACCCGCTTATCCTGCTCTCTGGGTCATGTCGGTTGCGGGGCTGCTGGAGCCTATCCCAGCAGTCACTGAGCGGCAGGGGCGGGGACAACCTAGACAGGCCGCCAGGCCATCACACACACACACACACACACATACACGCACACACATACACGCACGAACCTTCATCGCGTGTAGTTCTGCTTACAGTTCGGAAGTACAACAAAAATGTCCA
Source organism: Lampris incognitus (assembly GCF_029633865.1). Lineage (NCBI taxonomy): Eukaryota > Metazoa > Chordata > Actinopteri > Lampriformes > Lampridae > Lampris > Lampris incognitus. The sequence goes on from NC_079218.1 coordinate 18,015,668, forward strand.
TGACATCTGAGCCAGCCCGTACATCATACCCCACCATTCTCTAATTTCCCCATCTGCCTTGATATTTAGTGTACATGCTACTGAGATAATTTCCCAATACAACATAGGGGAGTCTCTCCCTCTCAATCATTCTGATGCAAGAAAAATATGGAATACTTCAAAACAGCGACAGTCGATGATCCTCTTGTAGTCTGTGTTGTTAAATCCAGCTCACTTAATACATGACGCATCATACGTTTTAGGGAATGTTTAATTGACTGGATTTGTAGGTCATGGTTCAGAAATGCAACGTTATTCAAATGTTTGTTTAAAGTCGTCAATAAATGTTTTGGAGATTCCCCACTCGATGTGGCAATAACTATTTTTAGCACTGTGTTTGACTGCTGACTGAGCAGGAGAACGCGTACCGCCGATATCTTATTTACTAACATGTTTTTCCAATATCTCGGCGTTTAATCGAATATCAAAGCGTCTCTATCTATCTGTCACACACACACACACACACACACGCGCGCGCGCGCGCGAGTCAGTGTTTGACTTGCCCTTGTTTTATTTTGTATCGGATAATCATTAAAATAAACGAAAACGCAGAACTCAAGTAATGACAAAAAGCAACATTTCCACCGAGATACCGTTCAGGAATGAATACGCGCATGTGCAGAACGGATCGGGGCATATCAGGCCGTGCACGTTCGCTATCTCGCTCTTTCGTCATCTTGGACCGCGGAAGGGAGCCGGATGCGCCGCCATGCCTACTCTCCGAGGGAACGGAATAATTTATTCACCAACCTGCGTGTGAGAGACGGAGGCGACCAGGAGCTGGCTTGGAAGACGTGGGCGAGTCAGTTTGCGGAACAGCGGAGCCCTTCGCTGCCCTCGGGTCTTTTCCGCGGACGACACACGCCATCTTTTATACCAACGCGTTTTGGTGTTTAGCAAGCCCCCCCACCCCCCTCCCCGTGTTGATGCGTACGGAGATTTCGGTGTTAGCCACGCTAGCGTTAGCACTAGCCGAGCCTGCGAGTCGGTGACAGTCGGGGTGGAGGCGGGGAGAGCCGTATGAGGTGAGTGAGACTGTATGTTGATGATGAGCGTATTAATAGTTGGCTGCACTCAAATGGGCGGCTACCTGGCCACAGCGTATCACTTATATCAGTTGTGAGCCACGCTTTTTAAGGTTTTACGAATGACGATATAGATTTTGTTTTCGGAGTTGTTCGTTTTATAGATACGGCTTGTTTGGCTGGAGGGAAGCTGAACGTTTAGTCAACGTTTTAGTGCTCCTTTGGCCCGCACCAGCCGACTGGGGGTAACTAGCTAGCCTGTAGCCGCTGATGAAGCGTTGTGCACCGGGAGTCTGGCGCTAAAGCTTGTGTGTGCGTGTGTGTACGTACGTACGTGCATGCGTGCAACTTGTGTTATGCGGAAGAGACTTAGGGGAGAAAGTTAAAAAAATACAGTGACACCTCAAAATATACCCAGCATTTTTGTCGCTGAAAAGTTCTAATTATGATCAAAAATGTTCATTAATAGTTGTCTGTTTGCGAATTTCAGATCTGGAAAGGCTCCCATGTCTGCATCAGCGGTGGACAAAAATAAAAATGTCTGTCGACGAGGAGGCCGTTAAAACTGCCAATTCAACTTTATCTCTTCAAATCTTAGAATGTACTGGAGCGTATAATAATATTTCCATAATGGCAGAGGTGCCTGTGGCCACCCCTGACAACTCAGAAAACACCGCCACCTGCCCTGTTCCACACGGCGTGGACCTACCAAATCACGAAAGCTCTGCCGACACATGTGCCCTCTCAGAGAGTGTCGGGGAGAAAGCGAGTGAGAACGAGAATCACATAAACCGCAGGAGCAGCTTGCATCATTCCAAACAGCAGCAACAACAGAGGCTAACAAAGCGGCGCAACACATCGAATTCTAGTTTCAAGCATCCAACATCTGGCAAGAGAAGACGAAGGGCCAACTCTGAGAGTGACTCAGTCCTACCCACAAATTTCCTTCTGGGGGGTAATATTTTTGACCCGCTGAATCTCAACAGTCTGCTGGATGAGGAGGTCAACCGGACACTGAATGCAGAGACTCCTAAATCCTCTCCGCTGCCAGCCAAGAGTCGAGACCCTGTGGAGATCCTCATCCCCAGGGACATAACTGACCCGCTCAACCTCAACAGCGGGATTACGGACAGCAGCTTCTTGACATCCCCCTTCAAGAGCAGTGGCAGGAGGAGACATCGCAGACACCATGGAGGAGGAGGAGGAGGAAGTGGTGTTGGTGGTGGGATTTCAGTCTCACAGGTTGATCTTTCAGATTCAAGAAAGAGGGATGAGGTGAAAACCAGTGCCACCACACTGCCTCCAGCTATGTCAGTGTCTGTCTTGGTCTCAGATGTCCCTGGGGAATCCAGCACCTTCTCCGGGGTCCCGGTGAGGGACTCTGAGGACAGTAAGGAATGTAACTTGGCCAGCTGCAAGGAGTTGTTGACAGCTGTTTTGTCTGGTCCCAACACCTTGACACGAATTACAGAAGACTTCGCTTCTTCCACAACGGGGGGATCAAACCAGCACTCGAGCAGACGCAAACGTCGACGCAACTCTGGGAAGATGGAGCCCTCTGTGGCCCAGTCTACCCCAGCTGGGAAACCAGGGTCTGCAGACAGAGTTTCTGCCATGGGGTCATCGAGAATCTCTCAGTGCTTCGGCACACCAAAGAGCGGTCCCAGAGTGTGGCAAGGAAGTCAACAGCAACAGCCCTGTAAGCGGCAACAGAGGAAAAAGTTCCAGTACGGGAATTACAATAAGTATTACGGCTACCGCAACCCAGGTGCCGGTGAAGATGCACGGGTTAGATATTTTCGTCCAGAATGGTTTGAGGGAAAAGATGTTCTAGATTTGGGGTGTAACACAGGCTACCTGACTCTCTATATTGCCAAAGTGCTACGACCTGCCAGTATTTTGGGCCTGGATATTGACAGTGATCTGATATATGCAGCTCGAAAGAATATCAGACATTATTTGTCTGAGCTGCAGACCCGTGAGGCTAGATGGGCAATGAAGGGGGAGAAGAGTTTCACACAGGGAGGGAGGAATGGAGAGGCGAGCCAAACGGGAAGGAAAGGCGGACAAGACAAGCACAATGAAGCTGAGAGCAGGTATGAAAATGGAAAACCAGTGGAAGGGGACAGTTGCCCTGCGGAGGCTGTAAATGACAGCATCCCGTGTCGCGTAGATGAGGCAGGGGCTGTTGGGAAGGAAATAAAGGTAGAGGAGATAGAGAAGGAAGACTGTGAAAACCCCTCTGATCACCCTGTGAGCTGCTCTTTCCCCGTGTCTTTTCGGATCTCCAGGGGACCCATAGCAGCACCGCCACTCCCAGACACCCCTGCTGCACGACGTGGGGAGTTTCCCTCAAATGTGTCCTTCATCAGGGTAAGAAGCTGTTTTGTTTGTGAACAGTGGATGGCTGTTTGTGTGTGTGTGTGTGTGTGTGTGAGGCTGCTGCCCTTGGGCTAATTCTATTATTATGCATCCAACTATGAGACACAAAATGACAAGGCTCACAGTCTAATTTGGAGAAACTAAGCTAATTTCCTTTGGCTTGGGTGCTCACTTTGAGCGGAGACGAGACTATTTATTCCAGCAACCAATAAGACTTAACCAGGAAAGCTGCTTGCTGCATTGCAAATGCTGTGGATTGGAGATACTGATTGTCTGCATGCACAGGATGACATGTTTTATTAATGTGTCCTTTTAGGGATAATTTAAAAATCTGATTTTAAGTATGCAGACGAAGAAATAGTGGTGTGGTACAACTGTCTGCCAATGGCTCCTTGTCTCTGAAATTGATGTTTGTTTGTTTGTTTTTTTGTTGTTGCACAAATTCTATACAAATGTGGTATTTAGAGTTTTGGAGCAACATAATTCAATGTGACAAGTAGTCATACAATTTTGAATTGTCAAAGCTGATATTCTAAAATTATTTTTTTTCATTTGGGGTAGATTAAACGAATGTGATTCTTTTTACCCAAAGTTGCCCTTTCTCCCTGTCCCGTATTGGTTTACTTGCAGTTTTCTACCATACAAGATAAGGAATACTTTGGCCACCGGAATATTTTATCTTTCCTTGGTTTGCACATGGTGGTTTTGAACATTGCTTCTACGTATGTTGGTAGACTATTCTGTTTAGGTTCTTGCTATCGATAAGAGCAGACGAGACATGCTTAAGATAACGCTGTACTGAGGTGGCTCACCTGGTAGAGCGTGTACCACATAAGGCTGAGTCCTTACCACAGCAGCCTGGAGCCTGGGTTAAAATACTGCATGTGCCCTTTACTGCATGTCCTCCCCTCTCTCTTTCATGTCTCTACTGTTGCTATGAAATTAAGGCGCAAGATGCCAAAAGATAATCTTAGAAAATAAATTGTACTAAAGTAAGCAGCATGTCAGAATATTGCATCACTGTCTAATTTCGGTCATCATTCTCTGACTTTGTATTAATGGTGGAACTAGTCAACTCATCTGCAATTTCAGTTAGAGCTGGGCGATACAGCGGAAAAATGTATTACTATAAAGTTTCTTTTCAGGCTGTCGATAATTATTGATACTTTTCAGTGACCTTGAGGCAAATTTGTAATTTTGGGCTATACAAATAAATTGATTTGACCCCGTGACCCTGAGAACAGGATAAGCGGTTTGGATAATGACCTATTTTTTAACAAAGACCAGGAGAAAAGGTTGAATTTAACCACTTTATTTTGAATTAACCACCTTACTTGAATGTAACCACCACGGTATTCTGATATCGGTCGGACTTTAAAAAAAAGTTTCAAGTTTATTTCATTTATATCGCACGTTTAAAACAAAAACAAGTTTTGCACCAATGTGCTTCACAAACGGAACAAATAAAGAGTAAATAAGGAGAATAAAATCTAATTATATCCTAGTACGTACAGGCAATACAAACGGATAAAGTAAAAAGTCAGCTCGCCTGACCTGTGCTCTTTTAAATCAACAATTTCCTCACCGTCTGCACCCTAGAAATTGAATGAGTAGAACGGACATTCCCATTCAACTCAACATGGCAGGGTGGTCAGAGCGGCGGCCATTTTTATTTGAACCGCTACTTTTGCAAAGAGCTGTGAGCGTAGTGGTGAAAGGGTTAATTGATGTAAGTCGCAGGCGCGTCTTACATCTTACACCGAGGTGAGGTTTTGCAGTATCGACCAAACGAGCAGTGGAGTAGTACGAACTTTTACAGCCCCACTGACGTGTGTTGTTCCCGTAACAACTAACAATATCGCTGTGTTCCTTTGTGCTACGCAAATGACCACGGAAAACCGAACAAATGTCCGTTCTACTCGTTTGATTGCTATGGTCCGCACTCGTTGTCTCACGCCATGCTGTTTCTGTTGTGTCACATGTTAATGGCGCAACCGAGCAACGCCTGTTAAATGATTGGCTGTTTGCGTGTCACTCATGGCACGCGCCCCTTATCAAGGGATATGATAGGCTGTTTTTGAGCTAGGGCGGGAGAACGCGCAGGGTTTGTCTGTTTAACGATTGGCTGTTTGCGTGTCACTCGCAGCCAACGCCATTAACAAGGGACATGATGGGCTGTTTATGAGCCAGGGAGGGAGCAGCGCGTTCCGTACGCGCTTTCATGGCGGCTTGCATTTAATGCGTTTAAGCGAAACTATCGAACATTCTGTCCAACGATTTTCTGTTGTTCAAACTGCTGTTGATGAAGTGTCTGTCGCCGGTACATATCGCTATCGTTTTATCGCACAGGCCGAATTTCATCAGAGTTGTTCGTCCTTTTTGGGCTTCAACACACTCCCGTGGTTGGAAGGTTACAAGTTTTGTCCCTATCAAGTTCTACTTTAACTAGACACCAAACCCGTCTGCTGTGAGATCGTCCTGGTCTTAGTAAGAATGCCTGCATAAATATATGGATAAACAGGGGTCATTATTGCAGTACCGCCCGAATCGCATCAAAATTCTTTTAAAAAGTCCTAAATAGTGAACTGAATTTGTTGACGATGCTTTTCGAAAAGCCCCAGAAGAACGTACAGCATTGCAGGTTGAAATGGTCTCTTCAGGCACTCAGTTCTGCGTTATCTAACACTACAACACACAGAACAATTTAGAGGTTCATCAAAAATATTACTTTGGCCTCAAGCTTTCCTGATCTGCAAGGAATGGTGCAACGTGTGGTCGTGCGTCAACTCGTGCTCCACAAGACTCCAAACCAAAAAATTTAAACCAAATTTAAGAGAAGTTCATGATTGCCACATAGTCTTAAGATATTTCTACTTGGGGCTTGTTTTTATGGTAATGTTTAAAACCAAGCAGCTTTCATTTTAATATTTCTAATGTCACAAAATCAAAGTCTCTGTATACTTTCATCATAACATGGAGGGGTATTTAACTGTTTACGGTAGGTTTGCATAACACCTTACTGCACACCTTGTCTGTTTTAGGCCAACTATATCCTCGAAAATGATAATCTGCTGCTGACTCAGTACCCAGAGTATGATGTCGTCATGTGCCTGAGTGTCACCAAATGGGTTCACCTGAACTGGGGAGACTGTGGCATCAAGCAGCTCTTTCAGAGAGTCTACCGACATCTACGCCCTGGAGGCCTGTTTATTCTTGAGCCACAGCCCTGGGAATCCTATTACAGAAGGAGGAAGCTAACCGTAAGACACTTGTAATCGTGTTGCTGGAACGTTAAGGCAGAAATATTGTTATCAGGGGCATGAGCAGTTCACAAACAGTGTGCTTTGGGTAGGAAGTGCACTGTTTGCTGACTGGCTCAGAGCTCATTTGATAGATTGAAAGGTAACTAGTACAGATTCTGAGTAATCCATGGTGCATTCGTGGTAATACAAGAGGGTTCTTTATGAAAATGAGAAGAGGGCTAAGGACTGTTGTAGGATGATATACACCTAAGGCATGTAGTAGGGATAAACTGATATCACCTTTTCACTGCAGATACCAATTCCAAGTAGGATTCTCTTACGCCGTACCGATCCAATCCATTACTTTAGCTGAACAGTGCAGACTAAGACCCTAGTTTGGGGTCCACTATTATCTTCCAAGTGCAAAAGTCTTCGGTAGAATTTCAGATACCGTTACTCAATTTGAATTTGAGCCTTGTGTTGGCCTGATAACCGATACCAGTATCAGTAGCGGTGCATCATTTGTATATAATAATAAAAAAAAAACTAAAAAAACAACTTAGATTATGCTTAATAAAGAGCAGGCATGATTAGCAGAAGGTGATTTTCTCAAGTGCTGTAAACACTGACAAAGTTTGATTGTGTAAAAGTACAGAGCAGTGAGGCACCTCGGCCCTAACTAACTTAAGAGAATTTGTCTCCTGATGAAAATGATAACGAATATTTCCATATCTCCTTTTCCCATTTCACAGGACAACATTTTGAAGAACTATAAAGGCATTCGCCTCAAACCTGACCAGTTTTCAGCATATCTTACAAATGAGGTTGGCTTCTCGAGCTATGAGCTCATTGGGACGCCCAAGTGTTCATTTAGAGGTAATTCACAGGTTGAAATGGGATACGTTATTTTTTTTGTCTCAAATGTCCTTCTCCTTTGTATTCATATTTTCTCTCCATCATAACAGGTTTCCAGAGGCCATTGTACTTATTTAACAAATAAGACCACTCTGCCTTGAAGATTGTTGAATGTGAACCTTAACCACCATTAAACGTAGAGGCAAGCTCCATCTGCCCCAGACTGCAAGTGTTCATCTGAAGTCTAAACAAAGGTCAGACCTTTTCAGATGCTGAAGGGGAAATTGTTCGAGGAGAAAGGGACCAAAAAGAAAATTTATTTCGTAAAGATGACAACAACCTGTCAACAACAGACACCAGTCACAACCCACTGCCTGCGCCTGGCAGAAAAACATCTCCATGGATTGTCACCTTGTGGTGGAGAAGCTTGCATGGTCCTGAGAGCAATGCTGGCAGAAAGAACCATCAGAGGACAGAAGGAACATTGTGATGAATCCTCATTAAACCACCCAGAGCCATTTATAGTATGAGTTTTGCCAAATTATACCATAGGTGCTCGTACTGTCATTCCCTTGGACTATTCTCATGTCAATGACGCCACACATACACACACGCCCCCTTTTTTTTACCGTATAGCTATATCTATATAGCTATATTATGTGCCACCACACCACCACATGTTAGATCTTTTTTAGTCATTTTTGTAAAATAGACTTAATGGGCATAATATTGCTGAAATGGTCTTAAATCACCTTGGTGCCATCAAAATTTATAAATTTGCTCTTTTCAGAACTTTGTGCATTGTGCCTACAGTAGATTGCACCGCCGTAAGGGCCCTACATAGTGAAAACAAGCATACCATCACTACTAACTATCTAACTCGGGGGCAGAAAATGTCATTATGCCCACTAGAAGTATGCATGTGAAACAGCCTGTAACTGTAAACATGTTCTTAATGCACAGAGGTGTGGCAGGCTTGTTTCCAAAACAATTTATATTTTATGATTAGAGCCAGAGGTAAGTGATGGGCATTACCATTATGAAAGATCAAATTCTCAGTTACTGCTTGCAAGTGTCTGAAAAGATGGTAAAACAATATATTTGATAGCTAGAATTTTTTAATCCAGAATGTGCTAATTCACTTCACGGGTTCTTCTAAGACTTTTGTAGCTTCATTTAAAGAAATAACCTTAGGCGTCCGGGTGGTGTGGCAGTCTATTCCATTGCCTATCAACACGGGGATCGCCAGTTCGAATCCCTGTGTTAGCTCCAGCTTGGTCAGGTGTCCCTACAGACACAACTGGCCGTGTCTGTGGGTGGAAAGCCGGATGTGGGTATGTGTCCTGGTTGCTGCAGTAGCATCTCCTCTGGTTGGTCGGGGCGCCTGTGCAGGGGGGAGGAGGAACTGGGGGGGAATAGCGTGATCCTCCCACACGCTATGTCCCCCTAGCGAAACTCCTCACTGTCAGGTGAAAAGAAGAGCGGCTGGCGACTCCACGTGTATCGAGGTATGTGGTAGTCAACAGCCCTCCCTGGATCGACAGAGAGGGTGGAGCAGTGACCAGGACAGCTCGGAAGAGTGGGGTAATTGGCTGGATACAGTTGGGGAGAAAAGGGGGGGGATAACCTTGTGTATCCTCATTATGACAAGATGTACACTTGAGCTGTAATACTAATTGATTGATGGTTCAGTTAATGCAGCAATAATATGACCCTTTGGACTATTTTGCAACATGTGTCTAAAATGTGTGGTAAGTTTATTTCAAACTGCAGTGATCCTTTGTTTTTCGTACTTTTTATGTACTTTAAACTGGTTTAAAGTTGGTCGAGCATCTTCAAGGCCAGTATTTCCCAGTCCAGTACTCGAGTAACTCCTGTCTTAGGAATTGTCTTCGTAACCCTACATAGGTGGGCCCGCTTGTATTTACTCAACCGATTAGCACTTAATCATGTAAGATTTGGCCCATCTGGTATGATTGCTATAATGATATAAGTGCTATAATTATTTATTTTGGGGGGGGGGGATTTTTTTCCCCCCTTTTTCTCCCCAATTGTATCTGGCCAATTACCCCACTTTTTAAAGCCGTCTCGGTCACTGCTCCACCCCCTCTGCTGATCCAGGGAGGGCTGCAGACTGTCACATGCCTCCCTCGATACATGTGGAGTCGTCAGCCGCTTCTTTTCACCTAACAGTGAGGAGTTTTGCTAGGGGGACATAGTGCATGGGAGGAACAGGCGCCCCGACTGACCAGAGGAGGCGCTAGTGCAGCAACCAGGACACATGCCCACATCCGGCTTCCCACCCGCAGACACGGCCAATTGTGTCTGTAGGGACGCCCGACCAAGTCGGAGGTAACACGGGGATTCGAACTGGCGATCCCCGTGTTGGTAGGCAATGGAATAGACTGCCACGCTACCCGGACGCCTCGTAAGTGCTGTGATAATAATTGGTTGAGTAACTACAAGCAGGCCTACCCATATAGGGTTATGTAAGGCGGGTGCATACTTGACTAAGTTGGGCAACACTGGCCTTGAAAATGCTTGACCAGTTCATTAACAGGGCTGGCATACATTGTTCTAGGCTGTAGACCAGTCACACATTAACCACTTAATGTGTTTTAAAACTCACTTTATTAGCTTTTCAGACTGTAGAGTAGAGTAAAACTTTATTGTCCCTGAGGGGCAATTTGCTTTACAATCGTCCAACACAAATACATACATCATACACAAACACGGCAAAAGATCCATATCTCCCACATTGTCTCCATGAATCGTGGGAGGAAAAGGGGGAGAGACGCGATGACATCCATCCATCTGTACGACAATGGGCGTTCATACTGTGTCATTTTACTGAGAAGGTTCCACGCTTTACATTTCCTAAATTGGAATCCAGTTCTGGTTTTTGGTTAAATGAGAGAAAGAGAATGGAAATTGGGTAAATTGGGTTAGAGCTACTTATACCAATGTTGCTGTTATTAATCCATACAAGATATCTTTTTTTTTTTAAACAAGTGGTTCAGCTACAGCATTTGCCAGACAAGGGTGGGTGATTTGAAGAGACGAGAGATGGTTTGTGTCCATATTCAGTAAGAGGTTGCTGGAGGGAGAAATTTGAGTTTTGTTTCACTGTTTAGTTCATATCTGCTTCTGTCATTTTTCAGCGGGTTCACGTCTCGCCTTCAAATGTCTTCTGCCAGTTTGTAAGAGTCAGAGCCATGGCTCAGGGTGGAATTAAAGTTGTGTATAAAAGAAAAATCAACGTCGTATACTTTAAAAATTTTTTTTATTTTTTTTTAGATTTTAGGCAGTAATTAGTGAAAGACAGACAGGAAATGGGAGAGGGGGGTGGTCGTTTAAATTTCCTTAACTGTTTGCCGTTTTCTGCTTACAAGCAAATTGATATTGGGGAAGTCGTTTTTTTGTTTTTTGTTTTTTTTGTTTGTTAAATATAAGGCTCCCAAGAAGGGTTGGCGTTAATGCACGCTCAGTTCAGTTCACTTCCGTTAATGCAGACACGTGTGATACAGCAGTGGAATAGGAAGAATAAGTACTTAGAAACGGCGGTAATATTTGAACAGGAATACTCATGAACTGGCAGATCCCATTTTAAGGTTGGTTGCATTTTGAGTTGAGAGGACACCAGGTGACTGCGTCCTCCTAAGCTAAGACAATCTGATTCTCAGGCTTGGATAAACCTTGTGCTGTAATTGCAAGGCAGGTTTTGTTTTTGTTTTAACGTTGAGTTTTTTTTTCTTATTTTGGTTCTAGTTAACATTACTGAAGAGCAGTTTATATTGGAAGCAAACTTGCTTAGGGTGAGTTGTTGTACTTGGTCCTTCTTGTTTAAAAGTTAAATTTTACCAGCCTGGAGCCTAAGGGGTCTGAATAGTCTGTTCAGTCTGGCTGCGTCCAAGTTAAAGCAGGTCTTCACTGGAAGTGTGACATCACATGCTGTCGTGTTATCCAACTCTTTATGTTGAAATTGCACTGAAATGAATGGAGGGAATTATTAGTTTGGCTAAAATTTTGCAGCTGAAGTCGTCGTTTTACATGTACCGTGACATGTTGGAATCAGTTTTCTGGGAAAACTGTCTCAGCGAGGCCTTGGATATTCATGCCTCCGAACAATAATACTAAGATATCTATGTTTTGTTTTGTTTTTATTCCATTGTTAACATTTTGGTTGATTAAAAGTGGATCTTGTTTTAATGGCATATTATTTGCGCAAAGCTACGCAGATTATTCTAAGGAGAAAAAAAAATTGTCAGTGCTCAAAATCATATTCAGATGAGGTTTGTGGGTCTGTAATGGTTTAAATTCATCCCAAGCCTCAATGAAAAGGAAAAAAAAATCTGTTTCACACATTCGGCCTCAACTCATAGACTGTCATGTTAACTACTTATCGTAAGCCGTTGTATCGCTATTTTGTATTTTTATTAGCCTGTCATGATATCAGCTGTGTTGGTTTTTACATGTTTTGCTGTCTTGTCTTTTTACAGTGTAAAATGGTCATATGGACTAATTTTCTAATTATAAGATGCATAAAAGGAAGCTGGTGCATTGCTGGTGAATTCATTATAAGGCCAAGACTAACTAATGACCGTGTTGTGTTTGCAAACCCCCTTTGGTAAGATAACCAAAACAATAAAAACCGTTGGTTGTTACTGAGATGTCGAGCAGAGTTTGAAGGCAGCTGCTTTTTCCGTCTTTAAGCACCTGCTGCTACTTGACATGAAGCAGCGAGGCGGAAATAAATCCATTGCCTTTAACTGGAAACAGTAGGTCAAGGCTAATGGACAAAGGCATGAGTACTGGCAAGTCTGTAGGAGTTTATAACACTCTGGCTGTCTTATTTTCTAACAACTGCCACAGATCCTTTATGTACTCGGCATTATAAACAGGAAAAAAAAAGTGCAGTTTATTTCTCTGACTAAAAGTGCAATTTAACTAACGAAACTACTGGGTCCATGTACCTACACTTAAATGTGGTATCATAATTTCCATTGCTTAATTTCTTCTTCGTGGGTAGCGCAGTCGCCTCACAGAAAGAAAGTCCTGGGTTCGAGCCCTGGGGTAGTCCAACCTTGGTGGGTCATCCCGGGTCGTCCTCTGTGTGGAGTTTGCATGTTCTCCCTGTGTCAGCGTGGGTTTCCTCCGGAGGCTCCGGTTTCCTCCCACAGTCCATAGACGTAGGTCAGGTGAATCAGCTGTACTAAATCATTCCTAGGTATGAATCGGTGTGCGTGTGTGTGTGTGTGGGGGCCCTGTGATAGTCTGGTGGCCTGTCCAGGGTGTCTCCCCGCCTGCCACCCAATGACTGCTGGAATAGGCTCCAGCATCCCCGCGACCCTGGAGGGGTTCAGATAATGGGTGGATGGATGGATCACTTCTTCATATCCGAAGTGGACCATTGGTTTGATCCCCATATTTCAGTTTTCCTTGACAGGGTGACTTAAAGAGCACACATCGTAAGGATGTGATAATGAGGATCTGCAACAAAATCAACAGATGCCAAAATAAAAGCTTTATTTGTTTGTGATTTAACTATGACAGCTCAAATGGGTCTAAACAGAGCATTAAGTGTTTTGATGTGGCAGATCCAGCCAGACACACGGTTCCTCACATGACTCCCCATTTTTATGCTCATGGCCCCTTCCTGGGTCAGTTTAGGGGGTAACTGCATGCCACAGACATTTAGTTCAGCATAACGTTTAAAACGAAACCCATTAGATAAGGAAATACGACATCAGAAAATATTAAATTAATATTTTTTTTTATTTTGCAGATTGCGCCCTCTAGTGGTTAACATCACCCCTGAACACCAAAAGGCCACCAGGTTCTCTAGCTAGCGACTAAATACTTTTATTCCATTTTATATCAACCAATATAACTTCACTTTTGCTGTCTAGCAAATTAACTAATGTTAGCCATTATGTGTGTGTGTGTGTGTCATTTTGTCATCTACTTTTCCTCTGTCTGTGGTACTAAATGTGGTTCAGCAATTAGGCCAAGTGATTTAATAGAAAAGGTTTTTTTTAATAATAATAATAATGATAATGATAATAATGGATTACATTTTAACCAGCACTGTCAGAGTAGACAAGTGTATGATTATATATTTTTCGGAGGAGCTGGCTGTTACCTTGGAGGAACCTTTTGTCCATTATTTGCTTCGTGCTACATTGAGCATTTTATGCCTGAAACTTGCGGCACCCATCTTGATGATATATCATCGCTGATCATGCTTTCTCCTTGGTTTTGCTTTAGGATGAGAAATCCAAAATGTAATTTTTTTTTTCAAATTCAGTTGAGGCCAGGAGATGCCAGCGTGTTGTGATATCACATGGATGGGGACATGTTGGCATAGAGGAGGTCATGTGACACAGTCCAACTGGTTGGTCGTTGACAGTGATTTTGGTGTTCAGTTGATTTTATTTTTGTCTTGGTTTTAAGGTGTAAAGACACACACTGCCATCTACTGAGGGACGGAGCCTTTCATTTCACAGCGGCAGGTCTCTGGACACGGCAATGCAGCATTGCATGTGGGGTGAATCTGAACTGGAGGACAAAAACTACACCCCAACATCAAGGAACATGAATTTTGACTACTTTGGCCACTTTGAATAAGGTTAATTATACTGCCCATGCAACTTGGCAGGCTTGCAACTATTAGCTAGAGTACTGTGGAGCCATCAGGCCCTGTGAGAAAGAGAGGAGGCCAGGGCCAATTAGGTCAAAACAACAACAAACAAACAACTTATCCCTTTGAACCAAATGTGACGAGGTCAGCGTTCACAATAGAGGGGAAAGCTTCTTGAAAGCTTTTTGGTCTTTTGCCCTGTTGGTAAACATTTGTATAGACGAGTTACATTAAAGGGTTAATGAAGGGTTTGGTGTTAGATTGCAATAGCTCTGTCACACACACATACATTCAATTTTCTTTAAGCAAGGCGAACTGTAGAAATATTCTCAGCACATCATTGTCAGATGAGTTGTAATGAGGTGCCATCTGGGCAGATTTGAAGCATTACCGAGGGGCTTTAATCTGTGTCCTCTTATTTATTTTGATGCGTGACTCACCAAGCTTTGTACAAAATTTTATTTTAAAATCAGGGAGCTTGTCATCGGGGCCACAGACTATAAAGTCGACAGACGCAGTGCTGCTTTGCCAAGCTTTCTAATGCATCTTCACAAGTATGATACTTTTCTCTTGAACTCTCCTGAAGTATCAGTAGACCAAGACATTTGAAAAGTGGAGATGGCCAACATCACAACACCAGAACATCTCCCTCCCAGATGGCTGTTTGAGGCTGCTGCTAACGAGTCTGTCTGTTTTGCTGGGATACAGTGTAACTGTAATGACAGGGCAGCCTCATGTAAACAGATTTGTGGGGGTTTACTCCATTGTCGTTCTGTCACGCTGCGCTGTCTGAACAGTACAAAGATTCAACCCAGACCACAATGCAGTGCACAATGCACTGGCCCATGTTTACCAATAGCGTCCACGCCTTTGACCTCTACTGCCCCTGAGCCTGTCAGCAACCATCTTCAGACCTTGGCTGCCTCTCAACATTTGACGAGTCAACCTTGCTACATCGTTGAGTTGCGAAATTCGTAAATTGGTTGCTTAGTACAACATTTGCCTTTTTTTTTTTTTAGGGATTTATCCTCAAACTGATGGAAACCATTTTCCTGCAGCCAGCAGTAGTGACGCATGCCAAATAAGAGGGAAGCAGCCATGAAACCAGCGTTATCCTCTTGTGGCGACGGTCAAATCACATTATTCACCGGTATCTACTGTTGAGTTTGGGTTGTGAAACGGAGTACCTGTCTGTAAGCAACAGCCTCTTGACAACGCATGTGCTTTCGAATTGTGATGTTTGCTTTTTAGTCGGTGACGTCATAACCGTGCTGACCAGTGAAGTCTTGACACGGAGAGAATGTTGAGACAACATAAACACGGAGAAGAGACATCACATTTCATTCACAAAAGCTCCATCCATCACAGCTATTTGGGTCAGTCACTTGACTGTTATTGTCTCCTGCCTGTACAATGCCGAACAAAAGCATGCCACTCTAAACTCGGACTGCTTTGCACGCTGTTATTTTCAAAAAAGTCAACCCGAATGGCTAGCCAGGTGCAAGGTGAAGTGAAAAGGTTTCAGGAGTACAAAAATGAAAAAACTTAACTCTACACCAAGCTACTACCTGCTGCAAAGGCTGGAGGTGGTCGTTGGGTATAGTCAACTTTAAACATCAACAACCAAATGATACTAGTGGGGAAAGAGACTTCGTTTCAAACTTCTTTTTTTTTCTTTTATTTTTAGCAAATTTGCTACAGAGCGCAAAATCAACATCTTGACAGTGCCGTGGTTAACGAAACTTAACAAATGTGAGAAATTAGTTCAACCACACACACAGTGACACCTATGGCTGTGAGAACAACATGGTTTCAGTGGAACACAAGTTAGATTTCTAATGCTGGACTATCAAGTAAATAGATGAAGTCTAAGTCTTAACACTCGGTTCCAGATTCCACCGCATTTCAAAGTTCCAGAGGGCCGGCTTAGGAAAGCTAAGGTCCCATGCTCCAAGCTTACTCTTCTCCAATGAGGTGCCTCTTCCACTCAGTTCGGAGTCAGAGAGTCCGACCGGCCCTCTTCCTTAGACACCCTTAAGAGCATCATTACACGACTGGCAAATGCTAAAACCGCACAGCACAGCACCTGGAAATGAAAACAGCACAAATTAAGTTTCTCAGCGTCTGTAATACTTCTCTTTACTTTCATTAAGATTTCCTTATTTTCTTTTTTTTTCTTAATTTGGAGGGTTTCTTGATAAACTGCAGCTCCTAAGAGGATAACTGCTGTCCATAAAACCCCTATATGTTACTGCTGCTACAGTAGCAGCAAAACGGCAACAACAAGCCTCTTTACAATTGCATTGTGATAGTTTAGTAGACCCACCTGTATCTGCGTGGGCAACCATGGTGACCAACAATGTACTCTTGGGCATAGCAGAACCGTCTGCAGAGTCCCCGATACCCGCATGTCCAGTATTGCACATCCGCATCATTGGCTGTAAATAAACAGCATGTAAAAGTACCACAAAACATGTTCACATATTCACTAGGACTACTTACTGTATGATATGTGTTGGTAGCATTTTCCTGTACTCGTTGTAATGTTTGGTTGATTTGTAACCCAAGGGCTACTTTTTAAAGAACCACCAGTACACCCTTTCCAATCAATACTAACTACTGCTATAGAGGTATATAAGCCAAATAAAGAAAAGAAAGAGAAATACATAACAAAAATGCATACATAACAAACTGAATTGATTGTCTTGTTTGCTTTATATCTCCCTGAAGCCAGTGCTAACTCATGAGAACAGCATAATTTAATCAGCTACTTCAGGATCCGAACAACGTAAACATGGTGTATAGTAAGAAAGGCCCTTACCCTCCGCGGCTGAGAGCATCAGCAGAAGCACAAGGCAAACCAAGCTCAATCCCTTCATGTTTTTGGTGCCACTAAGTTCTCAAACAGCGCGACTGCCAGGGCTGATGCAGCATTTATACAGCGTTACAGCCACAGGGGAGGAGTCCCACACGCTGTCCAGACGACAACAACAAAGTATTTCTGAATGGCAGGAGTCTGAGGTTTGAAAGTCCTCACGGCTGACGTGCTCTACTTGGTTCAAAAGCTGCAGCATCTTGAAAACGTGGACTCGTCCTTGTTGACGTTGTCTGGAGGGAACTACATCGTGGTTAATTACAAACTATGCATATGACAATACTTAATTTTGATCATGTTCTATGATGTGGGTGAAGCCCCCGTGGTGATAAATTGTTCCTTGTGTTGATGAATAACACCTTTGAGAGTTTGAGAGAAAAAAAAGAAAGGAAGGCTTCTTTAGTATGTGTGCAATGTTTGCGTGTATTGTACTTACATAACCCCATTGGCAGCTTAGCACAGCAATGCCTGTTAAAAGAAGAGTATAATTTGACTGTAAGGGACTCCCTCAAATGAATGAGTCCTCAGACCCGACAGATCACAGTTATGGGTGAAGTACCTAATAGTTTGGTTTTAACACAGTAAACACTGCAATTATTTGGCCTTCCCACTGTTTTCAGCAATGCCCCCCACTACATCCACCGCTCGGCCCACGTGGGAATATGACAGTAGTTCATGGGATACTGCTGATGCTGTCAAACTACAATCAATCTGCACAAAACCCACCGCTCCGATGACGCATGCCCTATTGTTATGGGAACAATGGCATCCAGGTACACAAAAAATGTACAAGTACACTGTGCCCCCTGGTGCTAAAATGAAGACAACCATACAATTATTTGATATTTATTTGCTGTTTATCTGCTATCTTTCTATCCATCCATCCACCTACTGTGACCAACCAGCTAATATATAACCCATTTGAATCTAGTTACATTTATAACATTTTTAGTTATATATTTCATAATATGTTTCGAGATGTATTTATGCACACGTTGCACAGATTAGCTCATCATGACTCAATCTCTGCTGCACTGGCTGCATAACTCTGCCCTTGCAAAACCGATGCTTTAAAACATAGCTCGTGCAAGTCATGAACAAGTTAACGTCTCAAGAGTAAAATATTACATAAGAAGGAGCGTCGAACCGCCTTTGTCAAATTGTTTATTTACTTTTATTTGTTTGTATGGACTTGATGAGAAAAAGAACATACTTCTCCAACTATATTTGACGCCGCAATGTTAAATAACAGGTAGATACAGTATGCATAATTTAGCTGGAAAAAGACAGTTAACCATTTGTTGTAGTAAGTTAGATTTATTGGAAAATGAAACGCACCACATAATTCATTTAGTTGGAAATTAAGTGAAAATGAAAAATGAAAGCAGATGATAAATGACTGGTTTCACAAAATGAAAGAATCTTATATTTCCCTTGAGGATAATAATAGTAATATAAAAAAAATCAGAGTATAAGATCTCATTTCATATAATTGCATGCAAGTGGGTAATACAATTCACAAATAAATATTACAATTTGGTGTCAAAACAAAAACATTGCCCTCTTTATCTGTTTAATACAAGGCAGAAACACAGTCTTACATGAAGGCCTAAAACTTATTTTAATATACCCTGGGGTTTTACCAGCACCATAACCTCATCAGGATGAAAACAAAACAAAACACAGGAACCAAATGTCATCAGACAACGGCTGTCCAACTCTCCAATCATTGTGTAATTTTCATTCTTGAGCCTGCAGCATCCTGCATTTGGCTGAGAAAAGTGAACTCTGTGAGGTCATCACCTACCACATAAGTGGAACGTCAACATCTGACATATTCTAGTTTTTGTTTTGTTTTGTTTTCATTCATTTGGCATCAGTGTGGTACGGGATTCTTGGTTGCAGCCTGGCTGTCGCTCTTCACAACCTGTGTAAATTAAGGGTATTACTGTGCAGACACCATAAGGACAAGCGAGCCCCTACCAAAGGGGCGTGGCAAAGGGTTCCCCTCGCAACACATACACGTATGTACATGCGCATGCGCGCGCACACAAACGCGCGCACGCACACATTAAATTCACAGAAAAAGGGTAAGTTTAGTAAAGGTGCGTTATCATAGAATGCAGAAGTCTCGGTTTTAAGCAATTAAAAGGCATAATTATCCCAACTTCACCCATTTGGCTATTGAGACTATTGTAGCTATTGCACCAACAAATGGATTTGAAAAAATGTTTAGTACGTGCTTTCACTAAAGTAAATGCTAGAGGATATATCTGCAGGACTTGAAGGTTGATATCCTCGACTGCATGACATTATTTGAGAAAACGGGCGAAGCGCCGCAGTTACACGCATTCCGATACGTAGGAGGCAGTAAAGGCTTTTCACAGTGGTTTTCTCACTCACCATTTATCAACGAAGGACGTCTTCTGACCACTGGAATGATGTGCGCTTGCGCGCAATTTTCCTACAGAGGCAGATGGTGGCGTAGAAGTTCCGTCATTTCAAGATGGCGGACCTCCTGGGCTCAATCTTGAACTCGATGGAAAAACCTCCAACAGTCGGCGATCAGGAAAGCCGACGGAAAGCCCGAGGTATTGACCTATGAATAGTTAAAACATGCTCCGATTCATTTCACTCAAGGGCATCGATATGTATATTTACGTAGCGCTCGAATTAAGGATATTTAAAGGACAGACGGAAAAGAATTGTTTCTGGCACTCTCATTGGCCAGTCGAGCTCTCATTCAAGCACTGCGCCCAAACTGAGCACCGCCTTAAAGGAATAAATGTGTTGTGTAGCTCACCATACCTCGGTGCTCCAAGCCGTGCAGATGCCGTTTGGACCACTGGAGATTTGGTATCAAGAAGAAAGTTTACTTTCACAAACTTGCAACGATCTTACCTGGATAAACTTGTAAAACATACATCAGTGAAACAGTCCAGTTTCATCCACAACAGCCTGCCTTATATAGCCTGCCTAATAATAGGGATTCATTCAGGCCATTTTAAATGTCCCACGGGGTGATTAATAAAATGATATGTGTATAATGAGTTAGAAGTTACAATCATCTGTTATGATTTGTCAGGTCAAATAATCAGGAGCATTTCTTTTTGTACCATCCAGAAATCTTTAGACAAAGAGGTGCATGAGGTTCAACGGAATGCATGATGTATACCTAGTTTGTGGTTAATACATGCCGAGCTTTTTAAGCTACTATACTTGAGCACATGTGCACATCTAGTGGTGTACATGCTACATTTCTTGGTGTACTGATAATTGCTATTTACTACAAGGTACACTTTTTAACTTAACAAGAGACAGACACAAGACAGACAGACATTTTTCTGAATAGGTCTAAGAACAAATGAGATGTCACTGACCTATAAATCAAGTAAGATATGACTCACTGCTTTCAACAACCTGAATGAAGTTGAAATGTGTTTGCAGCAGTACGGGAGCTCTATTTCAGACGTTTGCACATTTAGTCTATAAAATGCCAACACAGGTATAATACATTTGCTCCTGTGTCTATAATGCAACCATTACATTTATAAACAGAGACCCTTGGATAATGTGACTTATATACTTTTAGAGCAAGCGGCAAGGCTCAAGAAGATGGAAGAGCTAGAGAAAAGAAAGAAAGCAGAGTTCAGGAAAAAGGTGAGAGAAAACTGATAGTGCATCTGCATCCAAAGGTTTCGCTTGAAATCTCATTATCAAGTTATTTGACTTTGGAAAAAAAAACCCTGCGAATTACCACAATAAACTGATAATCAAAGAAGGTTGAATCAGTTCATCTGGATACATTTATTCATAGATACATTTCATCATTCATCTAAGTAACCTCTTCAGTCTAAACTGGCAGCAGGTATCCCCACCCTTATAAACCTTACAGTGGCATAACGACCGAAACCAGCGACCAGTTTCATATGCAAATATGGGTGTGACCATTAACTAGAGTTACAATGGCCATGTGTACTATTCACAGAGGATTTGGGAATGTTTGCAATCACAACATTGTAAGACGACGACAGATGTAATCTTACCCCCCCCCCCCCCCATCGGTTCAGGGATGGTCGTTCCCTCTTCACATAGATGGCCTCTTTGGCCTCTTTGACTCCCTGTTCAAAACGGATAAGGCCGACATCAAAATTATGTATTTGTTACCTCAGAGCATCAGATTGTTTATGCGCTTTCGATTTTATTAGGCTTAGCTTGAATGTAAAATGTAATTTTGAAAGGTGTCACAGGTGGTGAATATAGTTTATGTTTCAATTACATCTGAAATTTTAAAGTTTTTTTTATCTCATGTTTAGATGGAAAAAGAGGTATCAGATTTCATCCAAGATAGCACGCAACAAAAAAGGAAGTACAGCCCTATGGGGAAGATTGAAAGGAGCATATTGTAAGTATTATTGAGCAACATGGTGGTGATGAATTGGCGGGTTAGAGTACCAATGCACCCTCCATCAGGAATAGTGCTGAAATTTCAGTGGTATTCTGGTTACCAATCCAATGTATTAATTGGATTAGTGATAACGAATCTAACATGACAGTGATAAGCAATGCAACAAAAATAACAGTAACAAGCTAGAATGTGGACATGATCTATTTTCAATTTTCGTTTCAAACAAGGCATGATGTCGCAGAGGTGGCTGGTCTGACTTCCTTTTCTTTCGGCGAGGATGAGGAGAGTCGATATGTGATGCTTTTCAAGAAGGTCAGGATACTTTGCTCTTTATTTCATTATACACTTCTCAAGACATCAGCAAACACTGAAGTAAGCTGTTACTTTTGCATGTTAGTATTACTTTATATGTAAATGCAGATCATATTTTGTTGTTTGCTGTGACAGGAGTTTGCTCCATCAGATGAGGAACTGGAAGCCTATCGCAAAGGAGAGGAGTGGGACCCAAAGTTGGCAGAGCAACGGCGTAGGCTTAAAGTAAGGTTGCCCACAAACTGCACGATACAACTAAACTTAGCACTTGTAAATACTACTCTGCCTTTATCCTCCTTTTATAACAGATGGTCATACTCATGAGAGTTTGTGAGTTTAGCGGGGGGGGGGGGTAATATTACATTCTTCATCTTGTTCTCTCTGTCTGTCTCTCACTCTGTCTCTCTCTGTGTCTCTCTACCTCCCTACCTCACTTCAGGAGCAAGCTGCATCAGAAGAAGCAGCAGCCAGTCAGTCCGAGAAATCAGAAGTATGTCCCAGCTCCAACTACCGAGATAAGTACAGTCATCTCATCGGCACCTCGGCTGCAAAGGATGCAGCGCATACACTGGAGGCTAATAGAGCCTATGGCTGTGGTGAGCATGATTTAAACATTTGCTTTGATCAGTAGCTCGTAGAAAACACCAAATCCTGCACCTTCACAATAGCAACTCTTCTCATCATCTTTCCTTTCTCCCATCTCAGTGCCTGTGGCTAACAAGCGAGACACCCGCTCCATAGAGGAAGCCATGAATGAAATCAGAGCCAAGAAACGGCAGAAGCGAGAGGACGACACAGGGGCAGGCGGCAGCAGTTCCTGAGTTCCTCTGTCTCCCCCCCACAGTTGCTGTGCGTGTGCGCGCACATTTGTAATCGTGCGTGTGTCTGTGTGCACACAAACATCAGTTGTACAGTCTTAGTCACATAGTCACAGTGCTATATTGCAGTATCCTATAATAACTCAGTGTTCAAAAGTCATAATTTATATGATTGGTGTTATATGTTGTGAGCATACCATTCATCGACCCTAGACTGTGATTGGTTTCCATTTTCCCTCCAATTTCTTTCATTTTTGGAGTTTGAGAAATGACCTTTGTACGTGACTCTTACTGAAAGGGGTATTATGATCGAGGCATGGATAGGGTGATTCAAGAGGTCTGTTCTAAAAATCCCCCAATCATTTCCCATCTTCTCCACTACTTCCTCTTTTCCTGCACAACCTGGAAACCAATATTCTTGTGGCCATGCTGCCCACTGTCCTGATTGTAGAGGAGGTGCAAGAAGCTGGTTTAAAATTTGTCTTAGCTGTCTCCTTCAGTGCTCTAGTATATCCCATCCAGGAAGTAAATTAAATGTTGCGAAACATGGTTGAACTTGTTCCCATGAAGCTCTATTAAATTCCATGCTTCACAGATGTGTGATAGGATGGATAGGTAATAAGAAGTGAAAATGCAAGTATTTATTGATCACATATGTAAATCTTTTTAAAATTCAATTACTTGAAGTGTGGTCAATGTCTTTATGCATATATGTATATTTTTAAAAAGCTTTAGATGGCGTTTTTTTTAATAAGGTCATCATTGATTAAGTGTTTTTGCGACATCAAAGTATATACATGCTGACCTTGTCAACTCTTCTACAACTTCTGTCTCTTCACTCCATCTAATGCTAGTTGTCCCAGGTAGGAAAATGAGCTTGGTCATACTATCCGTACAGGCCCTGTAGTTTTGATGGAGTTAAATGCTCACGTTTGACAAACTCTTGTTGAAAAACTGATATTGGGAATTTTCAGCATTGTGTGAGGTTATGTAAAGCTGTGCCCCTTTGGCACAGTTCAGGTTTGATGTTTTTGGGGTTTTGGTCAGACAAGTTCAGTATTTTAAAGTTAAACTTTGGTGGCATCTAGTGGCTAAAATTGTTTTTTTTTATTATTTGGTAAATAATAAAGCCTAATCAAAGATTTGAGGTAAATTCGCAAGTGTGCCATTTTGTCCATCGTGATGGGGAAAATAGCATTTTAGGAAAGTGAAATATTAACAGTTGGTATGAATTTTGGAGTAAACGTGATTTTGGTTTTTTTATTGGTACAACTGCTCTGACCTAATGATTCTACACCAGTACAAAGCCACGCCAGCGGGTTGTCATGGGCGTCACAGTGAGATGCATCTCATCGTTTGATAGTGCATCATTTTATTATTATTATTTTGTCTCTATCTTGTCAAACCGTAACTGTTTTCAGTGTCATGACGTCTCCCTTTTTTGACATGGGTGCACTTGTCCCCCGATCACAAGTGGGGGGGGGGGGAAGTGGGACTGTTACAAACTCATGACAAGGTCGTCATTCACTTTTCTGCAAAGGCAAAAGTTTGTATTCAGGATGAATTAATCCACCTACAAAAAAAAATCAACTGAACAGTGAACCCCAAATAAAATCTTTCAAGGTGCGAAAAGCTGATGCCAAAACAAAAGATGTACTTTGTAAGCCCACTTCCACCATGTAGCCTATTTTCAGTTTTTCGGAGCCATACGTGCCCCCCCCCCTCCATTTCATCGCCTTGCATTAATGTCTGCATCAGCTGTCACGATAACAGGCCGCGGACGCATCACGCGCCAAATAAAACGGCCTTAATTAACGGTTTAATTTATGCACAGCGGTGCGCACGAACGCAAATAAAATGGCGTTTGTTGGTTCGAGCGTTCGCTTTTTCTATCATGGGATCCGAAAGGGTCTCACTGTATTCAGCATTAGCCACATCGGACGAACTGGGGCCATTTTTGTGTAAAAGTGTTTTCCCAGTGAAAATGGTCCTACTTTAAACAGGATGTGAACGCGGGGCCGTTGTGCGTCGCGTTTAAAGGTTCCGCGGCGCGTCCGTCCCCACGAACGAGCTGTCATCTCAGCAGTTACGACTTTACGTGAACTTTCCTTTCCTGTAGGAGGCGCCTTGGGTGAAGCGGGGATAAATGCCTGATTCCTACCCGTCCTTCACACTGTCCCGCAGTTTCTCACAAGTAGACATTTATGTCGCGTTGAAGGCATGCAAATAAATGTAGGAAAAATGAAGGCCATGGTTTTTTTCATGCTCACCTTTTGGCTTGCAGACGCAGAGCTGAAACCCAGTAAAGGTAAGGCAGACTCTGCTGATGCGTTCTTCTTCTTCTTCTTTTTTCTTCCTCTGACTTGTAGGACTTTATGCATTAAGACAAAAGGGTAGTCAAAAGAAACGTGTTCTTTCACATTCAGCCAAGACTTGGAAGAAGAAGAAGAAGAAGAAGAAGAAGAAGAAGAAGAAGAAGAAGAAGAAGAAACAAAAACCCCCCTGCTAGTTCAGTAGTCAGAGGCGACTTTGGTGTGTTCTCGTTCCGCTAAAGTTGTGCCGTCTGTCACAAGTCATCCAAAGTCGTTCGGTGCCTTGTGTTGTGTTCGTCTCAGTGTTTGCGGCGCAGGCTACAATGGGCAGGGGAGCGGTAAATGTAGCCTATACTACCTCGCTTTGTGCCGGGGATGATACGTATCTGCGCCATACGCCTTTCTCCTGTCTGGTCATCCCTCTCGTTTCTGCCTCTCAGCGTCGGGGCTGCTGTGTACGTTCAAAGACAAGACATACAGTCCGGGAGACAGCTGGCATCCCTATCTGGAGCCCTTCGGATTCATGTTCTGCATGCGGTGTGTCTGCACGGAGGTACCGCCACTGATCCTGCAAAACTATAGCTATGTCTGGCAGATACTGAAAGGAGCATACGTTAAAGGATGTGTGCACCACAGGCTGTTTACTTTGATGGGGTGATTTGGACAGGCATGGGGCTGCTGTCGTTGTGGGTGGGGTGCGGAGGTGGTGGCGTGTAAACTGCGTTGTGTTTCGCCTTTCAGACAGGACACGTGAAATGCAATACTATCAGGTGTCCCACTCTGCCCTGCGAGAACCCAGTGACTGACCCTCAGCAGTGCTGCCCACGATGCACAGGTAGACTGTCTTTTTCTTCTTCTTTTTTTTAACCAAAGACCACTCCTCCCAGACTGCACTGGCAGGTCACACTGAAGTCTTGAAAAGAATTATGCCCTGCATTTGCCACTGACTTTAATGTATATTCTCCCCGTGATGTTGCCTCCTCAGATGAGTCCAGGATCCCTGCAGGGTTGAGAGCTTCAGTTAAGTCCTGCAGGTACAACGGAAGCATTTATCAATCAGGGGAGACCTTCACCAAGCATGACCTCTTTCCGTCTAGGCAGACCAATCAGTGTGTTATGTGCACATGTTCTGTAAGTCTTTTTCACTAATGATTCTTTGCTTTGTCATCACGCCACTGTCCTTAACTTTGCTCGTGGTAAAATAACTAGATCCAAAATAATGAGACTAACCAGCTAAGATGTCTACAGGCCTGTTAACACGAGGTGAAGCTGTGCCTTTGGGCTGCGCCCACAGAACATGATTCACATATTAATGAAATTCATGTGCACATCACGGTTTGATTACAAAGTGTTTTACAGACGATAGCAACAATGCAAATAATAAAATGTGAGACTCCGTTTAAGAACCCAAAGCAAACCAGGATTAAAAAAAGAGAACATAAACAGAAAACATTATTCAAAAACTGACCAGATAATTTAATTTTTTTCATTTTCAAATAGAAAGCAGTGTGATGAAATCACACATTTTTTTAATTAAATACAAATGTAAAGTTGTATCATATATCATCAACATATTCAGTGATTTATGCCCACAGTTATGAACACACCCATGTCTGTGCATTTCAGCCAGAGAAGTACATGGAGGAAAACAATTTATGCAGCAATACAAGACAATGTTTACCTATTTAACAGCGTAGAGGCCTATGAACTTGTGCCAATATAATAGCAGCAGACTTGAGAACATCGACCTGTTCCTCTTTCCATGTCGTAATGTTTTAGTCATCTGTTCTGTTCCCTGAGTCGTATATTCGATGTTGTGCTGCTGCTGCTGCTGTGCAACAAGGTAAACGCGGATTGATCATAAATCACACAGGAAATTATTTATTAAAAAGAAAAAACGAGTTTTCCAAAAGCAAAAAATTCAGAGCATTTGGGCATGTAATGCTTCTTTTGATTTTTTTATTTTCACCATTTCAACTTGGGTTCATGTCTGTAGTCCTTCAGGAGTCTATTAAGGCCAATAATGTTATATATCCTGCAGGAAACTCAGGGAATACTGAGGATACATAATCTTTTGAGATTAATGATTTAACTGATTGATTGAATCGATTCTTTTGATAACTGATTTACTGGTTGATAGTTTTAAATGGCCGTACTGGCTTTTAAGTGATGAAAATAGTTTTAATACTCTTTGGTAAGAACAATAACATTGGGATTTATATGCATCTGTCTTCTGTGTTAACAGTAAAACATACCAGTCACTTACAAGTGACTTCATCAAACCCCGCTTCAAGGGATTTTGCTCTAACTTTGATATTAATAATCCAAATGGAGACGTCAGGACATGAATACTTCATTTCCCTGCGAATATCCCAAAGTGAGAAGCTATCCTATGATAGGCCATGTCATTCTTCAGCAATCATAAGCAATCTTAATGTGAATTTCACGCATCTTTCCATCTATCCATCCATCTTAACTGCCATTTATGAAAGTGACATTTGTGTATGATGACCCAGGGGTGCATCGCTAAACAACATTTATGAAGGAGAGAAGACTAGTCAACGCAGCGACATTTAGCCGCAACATGTGGCTGTATGCTTCTTGTTTCTGAGCAGGCGATATGGTTTTTCATGCTTTTTGAGGGCGTAAAGGATCGCCACTTTGGATGGTGTTGAATCCCAGCAAAAAGATTCAGCCAAGTGGTGGTAAAATTTCTCCATATATCTATGCCACTTGGACACCTCTGCTCCCACTTAAATTTGGTATTGAGGACCGTGTGTCAGAGGCATGTCAGCAGTTAAAGTGTGGCAAGCACGATTTCCTGCCTGTTCCACACACGATAGGATGTTAGATCATTAAAATGAGAAAAATGCCTTCTCGAGTCATCAGTTTCCAGTGACTTCAAGGTCTGATATGTGTGATTCAGTAAAGGCAAGGGATCAGATCTGCACTCAGTCTCATCAAACACTAAGAGTTTACCATGTGGAGTCATCAGTGTAGACGGTATAAAATATCAAAGACGGTTGAATCAGTTCATCTGGATACAATGTTTATTGACCAATAAGTTTCATCGCTCAACTAAGTGACGTCACTTAGATGAGTGATGAAACATATCTGTCAATAAACGTATCCAGATGAACTGATTCAACCTTCTTTGATTTTCTTACCTGGATTATTGAGCATGCATCAAGGTAGAAAAGTACTATTCAAGTGTCTTTGCTGTTCAATATGCACGCCAGTCTGTGTAAACGACCATTGGTGATCACTACTGACAAATGAAAAAGTATTCACAATGCTTTGGAATAGGCGACAAGTGGGTCTGTGGTTATGACAGAGATTAGTTAGGGGGAAACCTGGGGCGTCTACATCCGCCTTAACGTCTCTGTATTGGGAATTGTTACTGTTGTGTTGTCGATCTTTTTTTTTCTGCTTTACAACTTGTTGTGTTGAGCACTCCTGGGCCACTGTATCGCACTGAAGCCTCCAAAGTAACATGTTCACATCATTCTGTTTATTTTTACCACAGTGAGCGAAAATAAAAACAGTATAAACTCAGTAAATTACAGGGACAAATTTCATAGTTTGAGGGCTCACACTGTTTAGCCTGCATTATCCTGGAGTTTATGTGCTAATATCAGAGGAAAAAGCCACAAGCTGAGCGAAAATTGCCATTTCACACAGCCTTTGAGATTTACACTGGAGGCCCCTATTGTCTCATAGTGTTTCTTGATGATATGTGATTGCTGAGTATGTTTTTTTTGCACATTTTCTTAAGTCCTATTGATGTACAACTATATTACTTTGAGTAATTCAGATCCTTGATATAATGGTTAAGGTCAAAAAGGATTTCATATGCAAAGTCTTTCTATGAAATAACATATTAACATTATAATTACAGCTAAAATGTGCACAGTGTTTGCTGAAGACAGACGTGTCCTGATAATGTGAAGACACCTCCTCAAAATTTATGGCTCAAAATTGAGCCGTTGTGCATTCTGCACAGGGAAACTGTCACTTTGTTTAACTATTGGTCAACATAAAACTGGAATAATGTGTAATAGAGTTGCACATTTATTCAGCTGGATTTTTACTACTTTTCCTTTCTAAATTTCCCCAGTGACAGAACCAGTTATCAACTGTTGTTTTTTGTTCTATTTCATTTTATTTTATTTCCACAGCTACTGTTTTTTTTATGCTTATAGTTATAATTGATAGCAGTGGTTCAAATAGGGCTATGAGGTATTTAAATTCAGTCACAGGATGCCTCAGTAAAAACACCATGTTAATAATACGCCTCTGGAAAACAGATTGTGGGACATTGTAAATGCCACTAGGTCCCTAAATGAAAGTAGTCCTGTGCAAATAATACTACTGCAGATGCCAGCTGTGCTGCTGGGCAACCCTGAGAAGAAGACATTACTGTACTTTGGGAATTGAAATATGATCATTTTTTCCCCTTACTTTCAGAATGGAAACATCTTCTGTGCTTTGAAAACCTGCCAAACACTCACTTGTTCCTCACCAGTCTCAGTTCCAGATACCTGCTGTTTGGTGTGTAAAGGTACTTTTGCTTTTCGCTCGACCAACCCCCTACATTTTTGGGATCCCTAGGCAAAATTTGATTTAAAGGACACCATGCTTACAGAGTTACTCAGATAGGTTTATTATTTAACCATAAAGTCCATTTACTATATAGCAGCTTGCCTAATGATCTCTGAAATTAATGCCTTTTATGAGTGTAGGCCTCTCTTTGTCCAAGGGCGATAATTTAATATGTTTGTAGTTGTTTTACAAATCTTTGTAGGATTTGCCGTTAACTTGTTTACACATGAAATTCACAAGTGATTAAAATTATTGCGTTTAGGTCACTCAAATGTAACATTTGTAAATAGTTAAGGGGTTTGAAGCACAACTTGTGCATTCAACTAGCTTATGTATTGAGATGAAATTATTTTTTCTTTCAGGGACAAATTAAATATATTGAAAATTATGCAAACCCAAAAGGTATTTTATGATATACAAATCTCTAGGTTATTTCCAGCTGTTTAACAGAGGCCCATTTTTACTTCTAATTATTCACAACATGTCAGGGATCATCATTATATCACGGTAGCATTTCAGAGTTTGAATTTTTAATTTATCAAGTCTGACACTTTCAATTGCGGGCTTGGCTGCCAAGCACCAGTCAATGAACGCTGCAAGCTGCCTCTTTCCCCCCTCTACATTGCAGCTACAGTAAAACTACAAGCTAATAAAGTAATTTTACAGCTATTCTATTACCTGGAATGACAAAATTTCATGTGTATACTTTTACAATATAGAAGATGTAGCTACTCATGACAACAAGTCATCAAACAACAGTAAATTTCCTCTCACAAATGATGAAGTGACTCTCTGGCTTAATCCGTGACAATCAAAGCAGGAGCTCAACCTCCCCCTTCTTTTCCATTTTTTATTTCCTTGACAAAATGCATCATCCCCTCAAGTTTTCAACCTGATAACAAGGAATCAAAATGAAATGCATGCACAGATCAAATGTCTTAAAACTTGGGGTTCTATGTGCAACGGTAGTGGAGTTTTCCTTGTTCAAATTTGAGAGGAATTCGGTAATGTTTCACTTTGATATTTTGGGGAGTGCAATGACAAAATTTTATGTTTTTTTTTGTTTTGTTTTGGTTTTAATCAGTGAAATGATCCTCCCTGAAATAACTGGACCAAACTTTCACCTTGTGGTTATTGAGATAATGCCAATAGAGTGTGCAAACAACATTGTGTAAATTGGCAGAAAAATAAGTGGGAAAATCATAATGGTTTGATAATTTCCATGTTGGGTCAAATGTTGTTGTTTTTTTTTGTATATGCCGGAACACACAGTGTCAGGATGCATTGTTCCTCTAGATATCATCAAAACTAATGGTGTCTGAGACATTGTGCGTTTGGGATGTTTTCAGCCTGCAGGGGGTGCCATGCCTGTCCAGTTGTCGCTATTGTAAATGGTGGAGGAGCAGTGTGAGGATGCATCAACTCGACCCAGCAGTGTCAGATAGATGAACCAATAGACGGGCGGAGACTAATCCATAGTTTTGTTTTGGTTTTTTTTAGGAAATTCAATTATCCTGTCTTATTTACAATTCCAGGTACACTAGTCTCAAACGTGGCTTTGGCCTTTCTCTCTTTATTTAGATCATGGAAACAGTGGGTCTTCATCTACAGAGGATGGAAACCAGCAGCTGAACCGAGGAGTTGTATGTCCTTGTAGATTTGTCTTCTTATTAACATGTGTTGATTAGCTTTCATCTAAAAGATTTTCTTGAAACTTGAAATACTTGTTCATCGGTGTTGTCAAACTTTTCAACGTGTTAACGTTTAATTTTAAACCCTTTTTCTTCATGTTAGCTTTTCTACTGCTATTCTACACTATTATGACTTAACAGCTATTTCTCATTCATGATTCTCAAATGATTACAATTTAGCATTAGCATCTTAGCACTAACATTACACAAGACTGACAATGTTGGCTCACGGGGGAAAGCATGTAAAGAAAATAGTCAGTAAAATAGAGGATAATGCTATTGTATTTGTTATAACACAAGAGACATTCCATAGACCAGTGTGCTGGAGAGCAGCTCAGCATGCGGTCTGACAGATCAGCGGTCAGGACGACTCCAAGGGGCTTGAATCTCAATAAATTTAATCTCAAAGGAGCTTCAGAGACCACGGTCAAGATTCTGTTGCAGAGGAAACACCAAAGAGGTAAGAACTCCTCAAGATAGCACTGTACAGGGGGCGTCCAGGTAGCGTAGCAGTCTATCCTGTTGCCTACCAACACGGGGATCGCTGGTTCGAATCCCCATGTTACCTCCGGTTTGGTGGGGTGTCCCTACAGACACAATTGGCCGTGTCTGCGGGTGGGAAGCCAGATGTGGGTATGTATACTGGTCGCTGCACTAGTGCCTCCTCTGGTTGGTCGGGGCACCTGTGTAGGGAGAATAGCGTGATCCTCCCACACACTACTTGCCCCTGGCAAAACTCTCCACTGTCAGGGGAAAAGAAGTGGCTGGCAACTCCACATGTATCAGAAGAGGCGTGTGGTAGTCTACAGCCCTCCCCGGATCGGCAGAGGTGTGGAGCAGCGACCGAGAAGGCTCTGAAGAGTGGGCTAATTGGCTGGATACACTTGGGGAGAAAAACGGGGGGGGGGTCCAAAAAAAGAAAAGAAAAAAAATTATAGCACTTACACCATTATAGCAGTTATACCAGATGGGCCAAATCTTGCACGATTAAGTGCTAATCGGTTGAGTAAATACAAGCAGGTGTACCTATGTAGACAATTCCTAAGACATGAGTTAAACTTTAGTACCGGGTTGGGAAACACTGGCCTTGAAGATGCTCAACGAACTCTAAACCAGCTTTTTTTTGGACATAAAAAGTCCAAAAAAAAATTTAAGGGTCACTGCAGTTTGAAGTAAACTTACCACACATTTTAGACACATGTTGCAAAATAGTCCAAATGGTCATATTATCGCTGGATTAACTGAACCGTCAATTAAGTGTTGTTTCAGCTCAAGTGTACACCACCACCCCCTCTGCCGATCGGGATCGACAGAGCGGGTGGAGCAGCAACCAGGACGGCTCGGAAGAGTGAGGTAATTGTGTAGCGCTATCTATCCCTTTTAACTGTCAAGGACAACGCTCCTGAGTTCTCTATACAACTCGGTATCCAATAAACTATTGAAGTATGCTAACTTCGCTTCTTATGTGTTTAAAGTGTGTTCTAAAGGCTCTAAATGTCTTACAGTGTCATCTGGTAACTCCAACTAAAAAGGTTGACTACCCCTTTAAGGCGCTTAAATATGGCATATGACCCCTTTTAAGGCAATCTAACATGGTCTAGACACCTCAATGTGTCACCGAGTAACTTATATTAAAACGGTGGACTAGCCCTTTAAGGTTCTAAAATATGGTGTATTAGCCCTTTAAGGTTATATGGTCTACACATCTCTGGGTGTCCTAGGTTACTTCCAGTAAAAAGGTGGACTAGCCCTTTAAGGTTGTCTCAACATGTCACTTACCATAGCCTAGACACCACAGGAATAAACACACATGAATAATCCACACTCACACAGGTACATAGAATTATATATACAAATGTATTATGAGTAATAATTATTAGAATGAATGGAAGTAATAAGCCTCAATGGCTAACAAGCATCTGCATTCATATACACACAAATGAATCAGACCAACACATTAGCATACAGCTCAACAACCCTATAACTAAGCCGGCAATAAAATAAAAGAAAGTCAACCCCCAGTTGCAGGCCTGTTTCTTTATCGGGTACGTTGGGACCCTAAACAGCCCTCTTCGCTCCCCTTGGGAGCCCGCACTTCCAGCTTGTACTCACAAAGAATGAATGCTCCTCTTCGTCTCGCGCTTCCCACCGCAGCGCAGCCGCGAACGTCAGGCCGGCAGCCATCCTAGCTAACTGGCTAGTTAGCCGTTAGCACCATCTCACGGTCGGACCGTGCGCTCGCCTCGGCAGCACAACACGGCAACAGACGACTCCTTCTGCGTTCCTCGATGGTCGCATGAACACAACGCTACACTGTAACTGATAACGTTACTTCGCTAAACTAGAAGACGGCCCGACTCATTGTGGGGCAAGCCCCTTACCGCATCCAGTCCATTCGCGCGTCTTGCTGTGCTAGCAACGAACGCCGACTGGCTAGCTCGCTCCGTAACGTCGCTGGGTCCACATATGGGACTGACGAGTAGTCAGTTTGTCTCCACAGTCCACACAAACAGTTCCCTGGATGGGTCTCGGTCAGACACCCGCACACATCACTGTTCACTAAACTTCAATTACATTTCTCTCACCGCAAAATAGCATATAACAACTCGACATCAAACTGCTCCGTTTTGCTCACACAAGGGACGAGTGACCGCCTTTCTCTCACTGTTCAGTCTGCTCGCGCTGACGTTCCCCGCTGCCCTCTTAACCAATCACATTCAAGGTAAGTTATTCTCTCCACAGCCAGCCAATCACAACAATGGTAAGTTTTCAACAATAAAAGTAAATGCATTTCACATTGGTAAACAACTGTTTTGCAGAACAATATCAACAATATAATATATTCATATTCAAAAGGTAAACAAAATAACAAACATAGGCCAAACTCTTATCTAATAGTGCAATATAATATATCTAAGGCCTATAATTTAACCACAGGGTTACACCCTCCCCCTACTGAACGTGTGAATGCCCTCATTCACCTAAATCTAACTAGTAAGGTCTCTGAACATCTGAGGGTATAAACTAAGTGTGGTGCACTAACTCTTTCCTATCCTGATAGTGACACCTCTGTGTACTATAGTTATAGGCTTATCTCTGGCTTTTCCTGGCTCATCATAGATAAGTCTTACGACTGGCTTTACTGACCTCTTCGGCCTACCTACTGGTTGTCTTTGGGGACTAGCTTCCTCATCTACGCTGCTAGCTTGGCCCTCATCTATGTCAGACTCTTGACTCCTGAGCTAACTCTTGAGCTAACTCTTCTTCAAACTCAATCTCCCTCTCTTCTTCTTCACTTTTGTCTTCGTCATTGTTGTCATCATTTGGTTCTTTTCATTATGCTCTTCAGTTCTAGCACCAGGAGGTTCCTCTTCCTCCTGAGGGATAACTGCTTGTTCCCGTGCAGCTCTACGCTTGTTCAGGACATCTTCCAGCTAAGTGCTGTAGGGTCTTGGTATCGGTCTCTCGTACTCAGACTCTGAAGATGAGTCGGTCGAGCCCTCTTCACTATCCTCTTCTTCTGTACTGACTGTTTGAGACTGTTTGGTTTGTTGCTTCTTTCTTGTGTCAGCTCTTGTCTTTGGCTTTGGTGGTGGTCTGTGGTCGCTCTCTTCTCTTTGCATTCTGACTTGTTGCCCGATAGGTAAGAGATGATCTCGGTGCAATGTTCTGAGTCCTCCGTTTCCATCCTCCTGCTTCACTCTGTAGACAGGTAAGTTTGGCATCTGACTCACAACCACATGAGGAATCTCTTTCCATCGGCTTTGGAGTTTGTGCTTGCCTTTGACTCCGAGATTCTTCACCAACACTCTGTCGCCGGGTTCCAGGGTTTGTGATCCCACCCTGCTGTCATAGGCTCTCTTGTTCCTCTGGTATGTTTTGTCGGCTGTGGCAGAGGCCAGTTGGTATGCCTTCTGCAGATCTTCTTTGAGTCTAGCCACATAGCGTGAGTGGTGACTGACATCATAGTCATCGGGAGACGTCCCGAAACACACATCCACGGCCAGCCTCGCCTCTCTCCCGTATAGTAAGTAGTATGGCGAGTAGCCGGTTGCATCAGACCTACTGGCATTGTAGGCATGCACAACGTGGGGCACTTGCTCACTCCACCGCCTCCTCTTCTCTGGATTCAGTGTGCCTAGCATGGACAGCAGGGTACGGTTGAACCATTCTGGTTGTGGATCTCCTTGTGGGTGGTAGGGAGAGGTTCTGGACTTTCGTATCCCCATCACTTTCAGCATTTCTCTGATTGTCTGGCTTTCGAAGTCTCGGCCTTGGTCTGAGTGGATCCTTGCTGGCAGACCATAGTTTACGAAGAACTTCTCGTTGAGAACTTTTGCGACTGTGAGCGCCTTCTGGTTCTTCGTTGGGTAGGCTTGTGCATAGCGGGTAAAGTGATCAGTGACCACTAGCACGTTGCCAATACCCTTGGAGTCTGGCTCCACAGAGAGGAAGTCTATACAGACTAAGTCCATTGGCCCATTGCTCCGGATCTGGTAGAGCGGCGTAGCTCTCTGACAGGGACTCTTCCGTGAGACACACTTCCCGCAGTTTTTGACATACTGCTCTGTCTCTCCTGCCATTCTCGGCCAGTAGAATCTTGCCTTCAGCAGGTCAGTTGTTCTCTAAATGCCTAGACGTCCCATATCATCATGTAAGGACTTTAGCACAACACCTCTGAACACAGCAGGCAGCACCAGCTGAGAGGATTCTTCTCCTGATGGTCTCTTGCTAATGCGATGGAGTACGCCGTCTCTCAGTTGTAGTCTTCCCAGCTTCCTTTTCATCTGGCTCACATCTGGATTTGCTTCCAGATCCTCTGGCCATTGGCCGTGTTTCAGAGCTTGGATCGTCGGTCCTATCACAGGATCCTCTTTCTGTGTGGCTTTAAGCTCAGACCTGGACATCTGTCCTAGCGCACTCACATCCATGCACTTGGGGAAGGCGTAGAGCTCAGGGACACTTTCAGGACGAGCTCCTAGCTGTTCAGCATATCTCGGAGATGTCTTTGGGGAGCTCAGAACGCTTACTCGTTGACAGATTGACTGCACTCCAGCTTGCGAGATGGTCTCCCAGTCTCTTTGCCTCTCTTCACCCCATGAGTTGGGCTTGCTCTAGCCAGTGATCAAATGGCTTTTCACCAGCTGAAGTGGGTAGGTTTCCTGAGAAGATCCGTAGTCGCCGGAAGCCACCACTGTCTGAGGAAGGCTTGGAGGTTTTATCGAGTAGGTCGCCGACCACTCGTAGGAGGGCTTCAGTGGCTGATAGGGGTTCGGCTGCGGGTGGAGTAGTGGCGACGAAAGCCTGCAGGTCCTCTCCTGTCTTCCCCTCAGCTCGCAGTAAGGCTCTCAATTTACTATTGAAGTGTTCAACTGTAGCTTCCAGGTCCCCTACCATGACGATGGGCCATGCCTCTTGTCCTTCGATAGGTAACACTTCAGGGGGGGACGGTCTCTGAC
Organism: Lampris incognitus; assembly: GCF_029633865.1. Lineage (NCBI taxonomy): Eukaryota > Metazoa > Chordata > Actinopteri > Lampriformes > Lampridae > Lampris > Lampris incognitus. Next base: position 18,052,328 of record NC_079218.1, read on the forward strand.
CTGATGCTCTCTCGACACTCACACAGCACCATCAGCTTCCTTAGCTTTGTACTGAACCTCCTTCCTCTAACTCGTACTCTTCCCAAACACTTGATGGTTTCCATGGCTTCTTCAACTTTGGCAGTTTCGGTATCTTCAGGTGCTAGAACCATTACTGCACGGTCCTCTTGCAGGCCCTCACCTCTGCACCAGCTCTTTAGATCACTAACTAACTCCATGTTTGCTTGTTGTCTTGTATCTCTATGTAAACTTACTAATAAAGACTCAATTCTAATTTCTTGGCTCAGGTAACTGACTAATGACTAATTTAATGACTTGGACTTAAATGTACTGGTCTTACATACAGCTAAACACATAAAAAGATCCCAGCGGTGCCTCCATTTATGTAGCACTATCTATCCCTTTTAACTGTCAAGGACAATGCTCCTGAGTTCTCTATACAACTCGGTATCCAATAAACTATTGAAGTATGCTAACTTCGCTTCTTATGTGTTTAAAGTATGTTCTAAAGGCTCTAAATGTCTTACAGTGTCATCTGGTAACTCTAACTAAAAAGGTTGACTACCCCTTTAAGGCGCTTAAATATGGCATATGACCCCTTTAAGGCAATCTAACATGGTCTAGACACCTCAATGTGTCACCGAGTAACTTATATTAAAACGGTGGACTAGCCCTTTAAGGTTCTAAAATATGGTGTATTAGCCCTTTAAGGTTATATGGTCTACACATCTCTGGGTGTCCCAGGTTACTTCCAGTAAAAAGGTGGACTAGCCCTTTAAGGTTGTCTCAACATGTCACTTACCATAGCCTAGACACCACAGGAATAAACACACATGAATAATCCACACTCACACAGGTACATAGAATTATATATACAAATGTATTATGAGTAATAATTATTAGAATGAATGAAAGTAATAAGCCTCAATGGCTAACAAGCATCTGCATTCATATACACACAAATGAATCAGACCAACACATTAGCATTCAGCTCAACAACCCTATAACTAAGCCGGTAATAAAAATGAAAGAAAGTCAACCCCCAGTTGCAGGCCTGTTTCTTTATCGGGTACGTTCGGACCCTAAACAGCCCTCTTCGCTCCCCTTGGGAGCCCGCACTTCCAGCTTGTACTCACAAAGAATGAATGCTCCTCTTCGTCTCGCGCTTCCCACTGCAGCGCAGCAGCGAACGTCAGGCCGGCAGCCATCCTAGCTAACTGGCTAGTTAGCCGTTAGCACCATCTCACGGTCGGACCGTGCGCTCGCCTCGGCAGCACAACACGGCAACAGACGACTCCTTCTGCGTTCCTCGATGGTCGCATGAACACAACACTACACTGTAACTGATAACGTTACTTCGCTAAACTAGAAGACGGCCCGACTCATTGTGGGGCAAGCCCCTTACCGCATCCAGTCCATTCGCCCGTCTTGCTGTGCTAGCAACGAACACCGACTGGCTAGCTCGGTCCGTAACGTCGCTGGGTCCACATATGGGACTGACGAGTAGTCAGTTTGTCTCCCCAGTCCACACAAACAATTCCCGGGATGGGCTTCGGTCAGACACCCGCACACATCACTGTTCACTAAACTTCAATTACATTTCTCTCACCGCAAAATAGCATATAACAACTCGACATCAAACTGCTCCGTTTTGCTCACACAAGGGACGAGTGACCACCTTTCTCTCACTGTTCAGTCTGCTCGCGCTGACGTTCCCCGCTGCCCTCTCAACCAATCACATTCAAGGTAAGTTATTCTCTCCACAGCCAGCCAATCACAGCAATGGTAAGTTTTCAACAATAAAAGTAAATGCATTTCACATTGGTAAACAACTGTTTTGCAGAACAATATCAACAATATAATATATTCATATTCAAAGGGTAAACAAAATAACAAACATAGGCCAAACTCTTATCTAATAGTGCAATATAATATATCTAAGGCCTATAATTTAACCACAGGGTTACAATTGGATGGGTACAATTGGGGAGAAAAAGGGTGAAAATCCAAAAAAAGATAGCACCGTACAGTTAAAGCTAGAATGCGGGACTTTTACATATTGTAACGTGCATGGATAAGTAGACACGCTGGCCGCTGGCTCGCGGGTCTGACCCTTTAATCGAGCGGTTAGCGATGCCTCCTGCGGTGCGGGCGATACGGGTTCGCGTCCCGGCCGCAGCAGTTCCTGTGGTTGCGTTGTCCCCCGAATTCGCTACAATATTGTAGTAAATTAAGGGGCAGCCCGGGAACCGCCGCCGCCGGGACGCGAACCCGTATCTCCTGCACCACAGGCGATAACGTTAAGCAGTGGACTAAAGGGTCCGACCCCTTAAGGCTAACTCGTCTACTTCGCCGTGCACGCTACACTATAAATGAATTTCCGTGACATTCAAGCCCTTGCCAAATGGATTCAAACAATGATGATTAATTAAGCCTATCACAATATCTGTATTTCTCAGTATACCGGCGTTTTAAATCTGGTGTCTGGGGCGACATCGTACATCCGTGGGCGACATTCCCGCGCTGGTGCACCGGAACTGATGCATAGTGATGCGTTTTACGTCAACCAACAATGATTGCGTTGCCAGAGCAGAACTTCCGTGTGACAAAAGCATGCCCCTGATTGGCTTGCCTTCAGGGCTTTCTGCCAGCAAGCTTCCAGGCTTGGAAGCAATGGCGGGAAAAACCTAAGAAGTGTCCAAGAAAAAAATCTGACGCTTCAGAGAGAGAGAGAGAAAAAAAGCCCCAAAACTCAGCATTCAGGGGTAGGATAAAGGGAAAAAAAGAAAAAAAAAGAAAGCGATGGACAGTGAGGACAAACATGGATAACCGTTGGTGTAGCTTTTGCTTGTTGGAGAGCGCTGAAGGAAGAGAAGTAATTACTCTCACTGCCGGAAGAGGAAGACAAAACTTCTGCACTGTAGGTTTAATTCGTTTTGCAATTCACCGATGCTTTTGTGTGTGTGCAATCAGTACTGACGAGTCATGTGGTCGACTGAAGCAATAAAATCCTCACTGTGTATTGTGGCGAATTCGGGGGCCCGGCTGGACCGTCACAGCTGGGACACGAAGTCAGATTTCCTGTACCGCGGGCGACAACGTTAACCAGTCGACTAAAGGCTCTGACCCGTTAGCCAAGGGCTAACGTGTGTACTTATCCGTGCACGTTACACTACCCCTCCTCCTTCGGGAAGCGCGTCCGCGCGCATCCCACTTCTGACACCAATGCAGCGAATTCGGGGGGCGGCCCGGCCGGACCGCCACAGCCAGGAGGCGAACTCAGATCTCCCACAGCCTATTCATCCGTGATCATTACATTCCCGAAGGAGGGGGGGGGGGCAATGTAACGATCACGGATGAATAGGCTCGGTAGCCTAACGGGTCGGCCCCTTTAGTCGAGCGGCTAGCGATGTCTCCCGCGGTGCAGGAAGATACGGGTTCGCGTCCCGGCTGCGGCAGTTCCTGTGGTTGCCCCCCGAATTCGCTACATTGGTGGGATGCGCGCGGACGCGCTTCCCGAAGGAGGGGGGTAACGTGCATTACACGTTGGTCCTTGGCTAACAGCTCGGCCCCTTTAGTTCAGCGCTTAGCTTTGTCTCTAGCGGTGTGGGAAATATGGGTTCGCGTTCTGGCCGCGGTGGTTCCCGTGTACTTTTAGCGGAGGCAGTGACAGTTTTAAAACTGACGAAGTCCAATGAAGTCAAGTCGTACTAAAGTAAGACAATATGAAACATCCAATGACACACACCTTTTGATTTCCAACCCCCCCCCCAAAAAAAACAAAACAAAAAACAGAATTGTGATTTACTACCTGAAACAACATCATTTCAACACTCATCGGGCATCCGGGTAGCGTAGCAGTCTATTCCGTTGCCTACCAACATGGGGATCACTGGTTCGAGTCCCCGTGTGACATCCAGCTTGGTCGGGCATCCCTACAGACACAATTGGCAGTGTCTGCGGGTGGGAAGCTGGATGTGGGTATGTGTCCGGGTCACTGCACTAGCGCCTCCTCTGGCCTCCTCTGGCGCCTGTTGGGGGGGGGGGTGGAATTGGGGGGAAATAGCGTGATCCTCCCACACGCTACGTCCTCCTGGCAAAACTCATCCCTGTCAGGTGAAAAGAAGCAGCTGGCGACTCCACATATATCAGAGGAGGCATGTGGTAGTCTGCAGCCCTCCCCGGCTCAGCAAAGGGGGTGGAACAGCGACCGGTACGGCTTGGAAAATAGGGTAATTGGCCAAGTACAATTGGGGAGAAAAAGGGGGAAAAATACCCCCCCTCAAAATGCACTCATTTGTCAAGTTTATTGTCTGCTACCTCAAATATTACCCAGTTAACGGCTCAAAAAACATGTATTAGTGGTACTGTCCCTTTAAAAAGAGCATTTCAATTTATATCAATGTTGGTTCATATTCATTTTATTTTAATGACGCTTCCAGATATACTGCAACATATTTTCTTTTTGTCATTTCTCTCAGCATGCTTATACAATGGCAAGACATACTCTCATGGGGATATGTGGCACCCAGTATTGGGGAAGGTGTTGGAATGCATCCTCTGCACCTGCAATGATGGCCTACAGGACTGCAAACGCATCACCTGTCCAAGCCAATACCCATGTCAGCATCCCATGAAGCCCGTGGGGAAGTGCTGCAAGACTTGTCCAGGTAGCCTGACATAGTTGGGGAAATAATAAGCCGATGAAATTCTGAGTAGCTTATTCATAAAGGTGAATGTCAATGTTTGTTTTGTTTTTGTTTTTGCCTCTACAGAGATTAAAGCTCAAAGCAATGACAGCCAGTGTTACCCCGGATTTAGAAATAACATCCTGGTGTACAAAGTGGAGTCAGCAGTAAAAGGTCACGCTCCCGACACAATTAGGATCATTGCTATTGAAAGACAAACTACTGCTGAAGTTGAAGTGCAAGTATGGAAGACTGTAGAAGGTACTGCATTCCTAGACTGAAGATACTTGGGCATGCAAATCTAATATGTGATTCTTTATAGCAGTTTTGCATCTTTCTCTTCAGCTCTCGTCTGAGTTCTTTCTTTTTTTTGTAGGCGTTTTACAGCTGGTGGAAATCGAAGAAGTTCAAAGGAAAGCTATTATGGATCATCCAGAAAACTACACATTACTAACAACAGTTGATCAAGGTTAGGTTTCTATTAAAATGTATTTAAAATATCATCCAATACAATAATTTTATCTATTATGACCTGCCAGCAGTAATTATTTTGCAGTTATTTAATTTGCCTCGCTCTTAATGACTTTGGCAACCGATTATACATATGTTCCTTATTTGTCCAAATTCTTTGATGGTAAGATATGTTAAAGTTATGCTAATTCTGCAGAAACTTGGAGAAAATTTAAGGAAGAGGGCGACAGTTTGAGTGAAGTCTCTGAAACCACAACTTGTGAAGACGGCATACGGGACATAGTGAATTTCCTAAACCCCAAGCAGATGGAAGGCCTGTGTTCCCCCTAAATGATTTTTTTCCCTTCTTCTTCTTAATTTGTATAGCAGTATTACAAACAAGTACATGGTTCACACTCTTCGTTCATTAAAGCAGAAAATAGAACTGTTTTTAGGGGGGGGGGAAGTTCTGATCTCTCATTTTAATTGTTGCACTTTGATGTTATGAAATCACTCATAAAATGTGTAATATTGTTTATCTGTAATGTTCTTGTTGATGGCATATGTGAGCAGAATGTGCAATCTAAAATCCCACCAGCAAAGCCAGTTAAAGGCATTGGAAAGTTACATTTTTGCATTTAGCTTGATTTTTTTACAAGAATCCATAGTTTTCTGTCATTGTATTTGTTCTATAAAGCCAAGCAAAGACACCGGTGGTGTGTGGTATCACTGTTGCGCATTAATTAACAATTAGCAATTGCTGTCCTGTTCATGATGGAAACATGAGTGTACTTGGTGGATCTGGATTCAATCTGTAAACAATGTGCATGGGAATATACAGCAAAGACGCTTGTGATAACATGAAACACTCTGCTGCAACTGGCTGATGACTATCAACTTACTTATCCTTAATTTGCTCGCCAGTGCCATCACAGCAACACAAATCAGTTCCTGTTACCTCTGACTCAGAAAGTGTCAAATGTAGGGAATACGGCCATTCTGTGGCTGGCATATTAGAACGGCATATACATGCCTCCGCCGATGACATTTGTTCAAAATGTTTGCAGAAATATGCGGTCGGCCTGTAAACATTTAGCGGGTATTAAAAGAAACAGGCTCTGGTTGAATGGGAGCCAGGGTATGCTGACATTATAACCATTTATAATCTATTCATCGGCTGTGGGGGTTTCCATGTCGAAAACTTCAGAATAGCTTCTTAAAAATCTGTCACCCGTACACAGTGCATGAAGAGACAAACAAAACAGTATTTTTATTTGATCTGAGGGGAGTTTGCTGTCCCTTGGCTTCATCTGACTGAAACTAATCTATTTAATTGAGAATTATGTGACAACCGAATCGCTGCACAGAGTCCAGGTGGACATCACGGGGACACAAGATACCTACTTTATTTTAATGGGCTTTGTAAACGCTACTGTTCAAAACATAAAAAGACTTTCTGAGTTTGTTGTATGGTTTTCACCATATTTATTGTAAATATGAGCAGACATTTTGTCACATAATTTAAAGGATTGTAACTGTTACTTGTATAATTTCTGTGTATATACATCTGAATGTATGGAATTTTTGCATTGCATGATGAAGTAGAAACATTGCATTTAAAACATAACCTGACCCGACTGCTACAATAAACGGAAGAGGTCCTGTTTGGTACTCTGGTGGGTTGGTGAACTCTTTTGATGCTGACATGACACAGTGGCTTGCTTGTTTAGATCTGCGCATTAAGCGTGTGGGTGCAGTGGTATTTTGGAATAGTGGGTTTGGACCACGTTTAAATTTTTTGATTTATTTATTTTTTCTGACAGTAAACAACTATTTTGGCTTAGATACAGATGCAGTTTCAACTGTAAACAGCTGATCATATGTAATATAGCTGAGCTATGATGTCAATCACAAAACAGTACCCTGCACTCTAATCTCTTTTGCACACCATACATTTTTTCCATGCATTCGTGCACATCGAGAATAACACAGACGGGAGAAGCTCAGACTCGAGAACTCAAGATAAGGCCATAGATTCTCTGTTTTCTTTTTTTCCCCAAGACATTGTCACAAAGTGTTTTGCTAATTAATTCGGGCCTGAATTCAGGGCCTGCATACTGACCACTACAGAGGTAAGAGGCAATGGAGTTCAAGTGGTCCTAATGCCATAGCCTGCAGGCTTTCATTAAAAAGAAGTCAGGAAGGGAGGATAAACTGTGGTCCCACCGGAGATGAAATGTTTTTATCAGAGGCAAATAAATCAGAAGCAGAAGGTGGGACATCCCTCGGCAACCTCACCTCCGCCATTGTCACCAGCGGCGGAGGTTTGGGCCTCCATTTTGTGCCCTGTGAATAATGCTTTCTATTCCCAGTGACCTTTTCAGTCAAAGTTTGCTTTGTTGAGATTCTCCGTTGGTGATTGAAACCCGCTGAAGCTGTAAACCCACACGTATCGGGTGCTGGCAGAGGCGCTTGGAGAGAAAGTTTTACAGATTGAATTGGGTCCCGCGTTCACAAATCATACAAATACCACCACCAAAGATTTAGAAATACTGGAGACTGGCAATTTGTATTGATATTTGAGACAGACTATAATAAAGGCCTAAAAATCTAATCTTAAAAGTGATCCCCAAGTGAGTGTTTTATGCTTTAAACTAGTTAGAGATTCAAAGGTGTCAGGGATTAAGAGTTATATGAGAATTCAAAGATTGCACGGGTTCTGAGAACAAGAATAAATGATAAGGACAACTGTCTGATGACAAGTATGACTTACATGCACCCATCGTTACTTGTCTCAAATCTAACATTTAGTGGGCTTAAAGTGATGCCATTTGAGTGGATTTCATTTGAATATTCAATAGAGATTGCTTTTTTGCTAATTTTTTTTCCATTAACACAAGGATGGAGATTCAAACAGTTAATCTGAAGAGGAATCGGAAAAAAAGAAGATTGAATCCATCAGGGATCATGTCATTTTCTTTGACCTTTGCCCCATGAAAGGGTTTGTAATGTATTGAGGGTGTCTTCCTCATCCAGTGCCCAAAGCAACCTGGCCTAAATTCTGTGACACTGAAAATGCGTTAAAAAAAGATGGATGGAGGGATCATCCATCCCACAATACATTCAAAACTGTTATTTTTTTGCACATTATCATTATCGAATATTTGTTTCTGAGTATTTATCATTCGTTATATAAAGATTTGTCTCCACTTCAGTGTTTTTACCCTCTGTGGTGGTTTTGCTGACATTTGGCTTAAGATTGTATTGGTAGATTTAGACTGGCTCAGGAAGGTAACTAACACTTTTATTTCACAATGCGGGTGTAATAGAGGAAAAAAGGAGGGAGAAATGGAGATAATATCAAACAGATTCTAAAAGTTCTGGCAAAAACAAATATAAAAGAAATAATAATAATAATAAAAAAAATCTGCCAAAGCTGTAGCCTGTGTGCAAGAAAAACAAAACAAAAAAAGGCAAAACAAAAAAGGAAATATGACTGTGACCGCAAACAGCCCTGTTAAGAGCCCTTGTATGCATGTTAGTTTAGGTCAACAGGTGTCAGCTCATCCCCGCGGTTCCCATGGCACAGGCAGCTCAGAGCTGCACACTTTGATAGACTTGGAAGGCAGTTCAGAAACTCGTGAATTATGTTGCGTCTCTTCTCTTTGAACTCGGCAATGTGTACTCTCTTTCTTTCCCCTGGTCTACAATGACTCATTGTGTTTCTTTCACACGTAGCGCCAGACAGTTCTGTCCATCTCTCAGTAAGGGCATGATAAAACATTTGGATACCCGTTGCCTTTCACTTGTTTGCCTTCATTACTCTAACAAAAAAAAAGAAAAAAAAAAGCTGTCATATTTCTGTGTGTGGTTCCTGGAGCTGACAGTTTTCCACCGGTCTTCCCCTTTAGCTGTTCAAGTGGATATAGTCGCTGTTAATGAAAAGGGTGTACCACTATACTGCTGCCAGCACAAATCCCCGTGTCAGTCTATAATCAACATTTTCAGGTTTTCGTTTTCCCCATGCGGGGCATTTATGGGGGAAGTTTTATTTGCATGAATATTTTCATTTTGACCAGCACACTAAACCAATTAAATCCCAAGTATTGGCACAACTACCAGAAAATTATAGGCAGTACCCAAACATCCGCTACCTGGTGTTTATACCTTCATCTCAAGACGGCGTCCCCTATTTCTGAAGCAAATCCTACCCGAATGGTGATCTGTCCATAATTGTTGTGGATGTTTGAAAATCTCTTAGTGGCCAATTCAGCTATGCATGCTTAGTTTTGGCTCTGGCAGTGGTAACAGCTGGGGGCAGTCAGTGGGTATAAATCATGGAGTAGGTCAGCTCTCTTTGTATGTGTACTCCACCCTGCTGCCAGTGTACTCCAAGTTCTACAAGAAAGTGACGGGCTACAGACTCACGGTTAGGATGAGGAACAGGACCGGAGGCATGTCTACTCTCATTATTATGACGGTACTAAATTTTGCCTCTGAGAATGAAACCTGTGCTTCATTTGTGAGACACTGAGAGAGCAAATTAAAAAAAAAAAAGGGACGTTGTACTGTGCAGCGTGCACACCTGTGGCAGAACTGGTAAGATCTCCATGTTTGATTGCTATCCAAAATATGATCTGTGTTTTACATGCACACTTGAATCAACAACCGCTATAGCATAGTAGTGCAATGCTATAGCTGCAGTATTCGACCGTGCATTGTTGTAATTAAATTAGATGAGCTGAGCTTAACCCAAAAAAGTGTCTAAAGTATCTGGCCCCGAGCTGCTACACCAAGTGGTTTCTTGCAGATACAGTGTTTGTGAGGAACTGAAGCATTGTAAATCAATCAGGCAGTCTTTTGATTCAAAGCGAGCCAAACTGTGTTCAGTTAATTAAGTCTGATAGATGTGTTTGCTTTCATAGCTGATTAAGGTGCTCAAGAGAACCCCGGAGTTTATACTTCATCAAAATACTTCCGAAATCTATTAAGGGCACTGTTTTTTACACCCTTCCCCTCTCATTAATTAAGTTGGCCCTGATCATTTTAGCTTGATGATTTGAGTCTTGCCAAGGGAATTTGGACAATACTCAGATTCATGTCATGAACACTTTGTTCTCCGGACCCTTGTTTCTCAGCGCCTCAGCTTGAAGGTCAAATTTTTTAAACACATGCTTGTCATGAATGTAAACTATAATTGAAAATACACATTTGACGGTGGGACCGTTTGTTTTCGGAGAACGAATAAAATGGACGACAGCTTCGCCGTTATCATCTCTGATTAATGATGGACCTCATTCGGATGACTGCCAGAGTAACCCCCCACCCCACCCCCGAGGTTATATGACGAGTGTGTTACAGTTCAATTGTCCATCAAAAGAAATAATGAATGGGTCCAGTCTGCAGCGAACTCATTTGGCACGTTGAATAATGAGGAGTGTTGAAGTATTCGGGCCTGCTCTTTCCGAGCCAAACTCGGTGTTTGAGTCTCCACAGGGCTTTTCTCAAAGCTTAACTGTTGGCCCTTAATTTGGGAGTCAAACAAATCATATCCAAACACTTCTCAGGCTTGATTGCAACAGTAATTGCTCCAGGTGTGAGAATGTAATGCCTCTTAAAAAATCTATCTTGCCCGAGATGCAGTGCAAACTACTAAAGCCGTGCGAGGGTCTGCATGTCTTTCCCCACCGTGTCTTTGTTATCTTCTCTTTTTGGACAGAGTGTTTCTCTTTGCTGCCAGACTTGGTTATATCACCATGTTCTAAGAGCATGGATAAAAATGTGTTTTCAATTAAAAACTCACCTCAACTGCTTTTCATGGTAAGAACAAAAGAGGTCGCAAATGGAATCACGACTGTGCTCCTTGTGCATTTTTTTATTTAGTGCCGATGTGGGATGGTCAACATAGATGGATGGACAGACAAGACAGAGATACATGAAAAAAAAAACTTCCCAACACAACCTCTTTCTATGGGCCAGTGTTCACTTGGTTAGAACAAAACGATCAATAACGACGCCGCCCCCGACCCATGATAGTGTATTTGCTCGATCAATGCGCCAGTGGTGATGATTTTAATGTCAGAGATGATTTACTTCTTCGAAACAATCTGATGGCCTCTGCGTTCTCGATAGCCGCCCAGAGATACAACAGCAGAAGACCCCCGTCAGGTTTTGAGGCCGTACATCCGGTTCGCAGGCAGGAGAGAGAGGGTGCGGTTGGTATTTTTCTTGCTATCTTTTTCAGATCCAATTCCTAAATCTTGACGTTTCCACCACTAGGACATGTTTGTGTTGCCATTGTGTGTTTTTGGAAGAAATAAAATGAATAGCTGTGGACGGTTTTGAGGAATTTGATGTGTAAAACCAAAAAACCATGTGGTGGAGTAACGGATGTTTGGCCCGACAGTTAAGCTCTGACAGCTAAAGCAGCGCTGACCAAGGCAAAGAAGGCCTTAGCTCAACAAAATTAACCTATCTGACAGTGATGATCAAGGTCTAACGATGAAATACAATGCAAAATGACTAAAATACTACACTGATTTGTGATACCATACATTGGAGAGTGATAATTAATGACTGTTAACGAGCATTAATGCTTTTTGTATGTCCTTGCAAGTGGGCACTATGGGCTTTTAAATATCTATATAAAGCAACGTGTCAGCATATTGAGCTAACATAAACCTAACATTACACTTTCCTGTTGACTTCCAATATCCAACACGTTTCACTTGGACAGAAAGAAGTCCAGAAAAAAGGACGAGTAGCAAATGGGAAGCTGGGAAAGGAGAGCTATCCACATACAAACAGGACCAAATGTCTAATTAAAAGTTTTACAGTATCACTACAACTGAGATAACCCCGGGACACAACTTCCTGTGAAAAGTTGCAACTGCTTGGACAACTTTCATTTTGACATTATATTGAACAGTGCGAGACTCTCTCCCACCGCTGTGTCATGACTGATATGATTACACAAACATCTATGAAAAGCTGACATGAGGAGCAAGATGGGTCGGGGAGCTGTTATGAAGCTCCTGTTCAAAGTGCTCTGAATATGCTATAAACTACAGAGACCATGCCAAGTTCTTAAATCAGTTTCAATTGTTAGGTATCCAAAACACACAGTGTCCTCATCTCAGGAGTAAGTAAAACAAATACATAAAAAAACCTCCCAACACACGAGAGCAAACTTTTAGTACTTGATTTCTGGTCAGCCCCTGTAATAGTTCACTGTCTGCTCCTCTGCATTTGCAGAGGATGAAGATTTTCAGCTGCTACTGACTTAAAGCCTTGCTGAATGGGATATTTCATGCCTTCCCAGGGGCTCTGTGCAGATGTTCCCCAAATGAAATGCATCATTATCTAGGGATACTGAACAATACCCAAAATGAATGCCCATGAATACTGCCCTCCAAAAATAAATAAATAAATAAATAAATAAATAAATAAATAATGCAACCAGATTTTTTTTTCTTCAAGCAAAATTTTCCAAGCAAAAAAAAAAAAAAAAAAAAAGAAAACCCAGCCTCTTCAGGCGATTTTGTTCTGTTGCGTTCAGTTTTCTACATCTGTGTTGCAATCCACACATGTAACAAACATCAGTCTTTTTAGATACTTGAATATGTTCTTGCCATCAGCCCTCTGAGAGTACTATCTAAAAATATTTCACAGACTCACAAATTCACAATCTCACAAGTGGGGCCAAATCAAATTCGTGCCAAAACGTTATACTGGCTGTACAAAGAAACTCCAATACGTCATTGATCCATAAAAAGCAAGCAGTTATCAACAGTGCAAGAAGAAAGTCCTCCAGAGGGTTTCAGTCATGTAGTTCCACTTACCCAGAGTTTAAAGATGGCTATGTGACTATACTTTTCAGCACTATATCCCAAAACCTGAGAGCTTCGCTATCATAACACAACTTTCATAACTTTAAATGTATCAAACTCAACAGCATCGTTTATTTGTATCCGTGGCGCCCTCTGTTGGCCATTTTGAAAACAGGCCTTCATTAAGTTACTTGGAACCAGGTCAAATAAACAAGGACTGAATTTGATAATTATCAAACATCAATGAGGTGAAACAAAATGCAGATATTAAGTCTGTTCTATGCTGGTCTACAACTGTTCCTAGTTTGCACCAGAGTGGGAAAATAGGATTAAAAAAACATCTGGATGTGCCCTTGAGGTTCTATGCCGATATGTGCCGTGTGCATAGAAATGCCTTTTTCATCCTTTCATCCTTTTCTTTAATATTACAGTCCCACTTAACTGCACGGAGTCATATTGAATAGGTGCCAAAGTGCATACCTCTGTAACCAATGAGCCGGAAAATTGTTTCTTTAGCAGAGTGTTGCAAATCTGTGCCATTTGGCTCAGGTTCCTCATTATTATCAGATAGGCAGGCCAAGATCATAGGTGCAAGAGGAGTCTAAAACTGAGGACCAGGTGTTGGGCGGCTCAGTACTGTTGCGATTTTTTTAAAAATTTTCTACCACTTTAAATATTCTAAATTCTGCTCTGACTCTGAAATATTATTAAAACATTTTCCCAAACTGGTACGATAAAAAAAATTGAGTCGGCATTTAATAGAATAAATTAATTTTCTTGAATCACTTGTGCATACACTACCGTTCAAAAGTTTGGGATCACCCAAACAATTTTGTGTTTTCCATGAAAAGTCACACTTATTCACCACCATATGTTGTGAAATGAATAGAAAATAGAGTCAAGACATTGACAAGGTTAGAAATAATGATTTGTATTTGAAATAAGATTTTTTTTACATCAAACTTTGCTTTCGTCAAAGAATCCTCCATTTGCAGCAATTACAGCATTGCAGACCTTTGGCATTCTAGCTGTTAATTTGTTGAGGTAACCTGGAGAAATTGCACCCCACGCTTCCAGAAGCAGCTCCCACAAGTTGGATTGGTTGGATGGGCACTTCTTTGAGCAGATTGAGTTTCTGGAGCATCACATTTGTGGGGTCAATTAAACGCTCAAAATGGCCAGAAAAAGAGAACTTTCATCTGAAACTCGACAGTCTATTCTTGTTCTTAGAAATGAAGCCGATTCCATGCGAGAAATTGCTAAGAAATTGAAGATTTCCTACACCGGTGTGTACTACTCCCTTCAGAGGACAGCACAAACAGGCTCTAACCAGAGTAGAAAAAGAAGTGGGAGGCCGCGTTGCACAACTGAGCAAGAAGATAAGTACATTAGAGTCTCTAGTTTGAGAAACAGACGCCTCACAGGTCCCCAACTGGCATCTTCATTAAATAGTACCTGTTAGAGCCTGTTTGTGCTGTCCTCTGAAGGGAGTAGTACACACCGGTGTAGGAAATCTTCAATTTCTTAGCAATTTCTCGCATGGAATAGCCTTCATTTCTAAGAACAAGAATAGACTGTCGAGTTTCAGATGAAAGTTCTCTTTTTCTGGCCATTTTGAGCGTTTAATTGACCCCACAAATGTGATGCTCCAGAAACTCAATCTGCTCAAAGAAGTGCCCATCCAACCAATCCAACTTGTGGGAGCTGCTTCTGGAAGCGTGGGGTGCAATTTCTCCAGATTACCTCAACAAATTAACAGCTAGAATGCCAAAGGTCTGCAATGCTGTAATTGCTGCAAATGGAGGATTCTTTGACGAAAGCAAAGTTTGATGTAAAAAAAATCTTATTTCAAATACAAATCATTATTTCTAACCTTGTCAATGTCTTGACTCTATTTTCTATTCATTTCACAACATATGGTGGTGAATAAGTGTGACTTTTCATGGAAAACACAAAATTGTTTGGGTGATCCCAAACTTTTGAACGGTAGTGTATGTGTGTGTGTGTGTGGTTGGAAAAGCAGTCAACCTGCAGTTCACACAACCTTCAGCTAACACAGAACCAGGACATACACTCCAGTCACCACCAGCGAATGGACCAGCAAGCTCTCAGTTATTTTGTCATAGCCCAGCTTCCCATGCAAAGTACTGCATGTCTTTCCTTCAACAGTTTAAGGTAGCCGAGTAAAGACCACTTGTAAGTTGATTCAGATAACTTGTCTTGTGGAGATGTTTGGCATTATGCTGGAGAAAATTAAACGTCCAATTGAGAAAATAAGCTCTTCTGGGCAAACGAGTCTGAATGTTGGATCATTGAACTTTAGGTGAGGGAAGCTGCTGTTTTGATCACTCTGTTCAGAGACTGAACCGGTTCAGTGATGTTGCTTTGGTAAAGGTAGATATTCAACTTGTGATCAGAACTTTTAGCGTTTGAGGTATTTCTACACAATAATAATAATAATAATAATAATAATAAAAACATTCAAGATGGCTTACCGTGACCTAAACAAGGAGTTATCAACAAAACAATTACAAGGAAAAAGCCCAGCTGAATAAAGGTGTTGATGCAATAAACCAGATGTTTCAGTTATTTCACATAAAGAGATTTCCACCTGGGCTATCAGACGCGTAAGCGTATTTAAGCAGGATGTTTTTGTGTTTTTTTTGGGGGGGGGGTTTGCCAGCCTAGTTGATACTTGTCTTAGTAGGTTAAGAGTATGAATTGACTCCACAAGTTGTCTTTATATTTTGTAGATGTAAGAAAACAAAATAATGAGGCACTCCCCTCAGCTCATTATTCAGTGAACTCAAAAACAGGAACATTTCTGCACAAGGGCCACATCGATGCCATAATGTGGGATCCCTTGATAAAACTTCAAAACACCTACTGATTTATCCCACCTGGGCTGAGCAGTGCATTCCACATCTGCAAGCAGCATAGACAGAAAATAATTGAAATCATACGGATGGCAAGACCATGAACTCAGGATGGAATGAAGAGGGTACTGAGGCAGAAAAAAAAACACTACATAGTCAATGAGTTTCCAATAGGAAATTACTGACTAGACCACAAATTAAAGGTGTTTCATCACACTGCTTTTGCTGTTGGAGATGCTATGGAGCGAAACGGCTGGGATAGACAACCTTGATGTAGATGAGGAGCAAACAAAAGGTCTCCTGAGTTCAGGTTTTTAAATTATTCATATTCAATGACTGGAAATCTTAGTCTTAATGAAGACTGATCTTAGTCTTAATGAAGACTAAGATTTCCATGCTTTCAACAGAATCCAACAAGCTTTTAATATGTGTTGAACTCTACGGACACATAGTTGTAGTTACAAGTTGGCCAGATGGTGAGTGTGTGTGTGTGTGTGTGTGTGTGTGTGTGTGTGTGTGTGTGTGTGTGTGTGTGTGTGTGTGTGTGTGTGTGTGTGTGTGTGTGTGTGTGTGTGTGTGTGAGATCTGATTTCATACTTGAATACTTTTAGTGTTAAATAAGTACTGATCGTTGCTCTTTCTTTTCAACTTGGGCTGAGTCGGTGGCATGACTCAGGAAGGACATTTCTACGTTGTTGGCTGAGATGGACGGCATAGCGGTGTAACACATGTCTTTCAGTTTAATTAAATGTGTTAATTGTTAAGGATTCTCAGCCTCCCTGGGAAAGTCTATTCTAGGGTGCTGGAAAGGAGGCTTGACCAATTGTCGAACCTCAGATCCAGGAGGAACAATGCAGATTCCGTCCTGGCCATAGAACAACGGACCAAATTTTTACCCTTGCGGTAGTGGTGAGGGGGGCATGGGAGTTTGATCAGCCAGTCTACATGATGGACTTGGAGAAGGCTTACAACCGTGTACCCTGGGGCACTCTGTGGGGGGTACCGCGGGAGTATGGGGTACTGGGGCAGTTGCTACAAGCCATCCGGTACTTGTATAACCAAAGTGAGAGCTGTGTCCGTATTCTTGGCATAAAGTCAAACATGTTTTCAGTGGGAGTCAGACTCAGCCAAGGTTATCCCTTGTCTCCGATTCTATTTGTGATATTCATGGACAGGATCTCAAGGTGCAGCCAAGGTGAGGAGTGTGTCCGTTTTGGGAACCTCAGAATTGCATCTCTGCTCTTCACAGATGATGTGGTTTTGTTGGTTTCATCAGAACGTGACCTCCAGTGCTCACTGGGGTGGTTTGCAGCTGAGTGTGAAATAGCCGGGATGAGAGTCAGCACCTCCAAGTCTGAGGCCAGGGTTCTCTACCGGGAAATGGTGGATTGCTCCCTCTGGGTTGGGGATGAGTTGTTGCCTCAAGTGAAGGAGTTCAAGTATCTCGGGGTCTTGTTCAGGAATGAGGGTATAATGGAGTGGGAGATTGACAGGCAGATTGGTGCAGCATCAGCAGTACATATTGTGGACATTGTACCAGACCGTTGTGGTGAAGAGGGAGCTGAGCCAGAGGGCAAAGCTCTCAGTTTACCAGTCAATCTTCGTTCCAACCCTCATATATGGTCATGAGCTTTGGGTAGTGACCGAAAGGGTGAGTTCTCTGATACAAGCGGCTGAAATGCGCTTCCTCCGTAGGGTGTCTGGGCTCAGCCTTAGAGATAGGGTGAGGAGCTCGGACAACCAGAGGGAGCTTGGAGTGGAGCTGCTGCTCCTTCACATCGAAAGGAGCCAGTTGAGGTGGTTCAGGCATCTGAATAGGATGCCTCCTGGTCGCCTTCCTTTGGCGGTTTGCCAGTCACGTCCTACTGGGAGGAGACCCCGGGGTAGACCCAGAACTCGCTGGAGGGACTACATGTCCAGTCTGGCCTGGGAACGCCTTGGGATCCCCCAGGAGGAACTGGAAGGTGTTGCTGGGGAGCAGGACATTTGGAATGCCCTACTTAGCTTGCTGCCATCGCGACCCGACCCTGGAGAAGTGGCTGATGATGAGATGAGATGAGAGATGGATTCTGTTATTCTACAGTATCGTTGTTTGCATTGTTATTTGTTAATAAAAACAATTTTCCAAAAGTTTTGGTGTGTTTTATGGATGTTTGTTATCCCGAGGGATATGGTTGAACGAGGTCCCATCTACGCACTTTTTGTGAAATAACAGCTTGTGACAAATTTCTCTTACCATGGATAAATTATAGAGCTACATAAATGCTCATTATAATAGGCTCAGAATCCAAGACAATGCCCGAGAAAGTGAAACAGAAGCGCAGAAACAGCATACTAGCGCCAACAAATTCAAGATTTGAGATTTATATTTACATTTATTGAAAATGTATTGTCATTTCTCAGTACTCGCATACGCTGAAATTAAATTTGTCCTCCGCATTTAACCCTTCCTATACACTAGAAGCAGTGGGCGGGGCCAACTCCAGTTCCACATTCCATCAGCTATTAGCCCAAGTCTATAACGTTTTACAACCTGAACCCGACAAGAGTCAAACAGATACAAAACACGCTTATTTCTGTTATAACAACAATACTTTTTTTTAACAATATCTTATTGAACTTTGCATATATTTCACACGCGCACACACACACACACACACACACACACACACACACACACACACACACACACACACACGGTCTAAGGACAGGATGTTGTGTTGCTGTAAAGCCCCTTGAGGCAAATTTGTAATCTGTGATATTGGGCTATACTAGACTCACAAGTCAGTCTCGAAACGCTTTGCCCAAGATCTCCGATTGTCTGGTATCACGAGACTAGGGCTATACAAATAAAATGTATTTGACTTGACACACACAAACAAATAATAACAATAAACTAAACAATGAACACATTTAACAGAGTAATAGAACCAAAACGCATCGGACAAAAAAAAAACGGGGGGGGGGGGGAGTAGAAGCACTCAACAATACAGACACACAACTAAAGGTGAACAGAGCCTGCAGGGGTGAGCAAGTCCATATTCATTTGGACTGCATTGTTGTTTATGTCTTTTTTATATTTTTTATTTATATATTAACCATTTTCCCCAGTCTTTTTCAAAATGTCCTTCCTTCATCTGTAACTTGTATGTGAGATTCCCCATCACTAGG
Organism: Lampris incognitus; assembly: GCF_029633865.1. NCBI lineage: Eukaryota > Metazoa > Chordata > Actinopteri > Lampriformes > Lampridae > Lampris > Lampris incognitus. Next base: position 18,071,342 of record NC_079218.1, read on the forward strand.
ATATCTTCTATGATGGCCAACCATTGTTTATGGTTTGGTGCATCTGTCCTGAGCCAGTTCTTTGTGATTGCCTTCTTTCCAGCAGCAAGGGGGATCTTGATCAAATATTGGTCTCCTTTATGCACGGTTCCTTCCATGTGTTCCAAGTATAGAACAAGACAGGCTCGGGGGATTTTGTAACCCAAAACTTCACACAGAACAGAACGTATACCATCCCATAAAGCTTGTATTTTCATGCAACTCCAAAAAATGTGTGTGTGGTTGGGTTCCATGTGGTTACATAGTTTCCAACATAGTTGTTGAATATTTATTTGACTACTTATAAGTTTGGGTGTGATAAAGTACCGAATTTGGTTCATCCAAATAAAATCTCTCCATCTCTGTGATTTTGTTGTGTTCTGATGTATTTCCACATATCATACCACATTTTTTTCTGGGATCTCTACATTCAGTTCTTTTTCCCATTTCGCTTTTACATAGAATGTTGAGTCCTTTCTAGATTCCATCAAACAAGAGCACAAGATTGACACAGCTCTGGGTGTAGCCTTACTGTATGCTTGTACTAATACCTTAATGATTGGGTGTATTTTATTCTGATTTTTCTTGATTTTGTTTGTTTGTTATAATAATCCCTCATTTGTAGATAACTAAATAAATCCTGATTTGTTAGCTGATGTGTGGTTTTTAATTCTTGAAAGCTTCTCATTTCACCCTTTTGAGTTACCTTGCATATGGCTGTTATGCCCATTCCTGTCCACTGTTTGAATCTGGTATCAGTTATTCCTGGTTTGAATTCATTATCATATGCTATTCATCTTAACAGACCAAGTTCATTTCCCAGTTTTAATTGTTTGCCAATGGAATGCCATGTTTCCAGAGTAAATTATGTTATAGAGTCTAGATCTACCTCATCTTTTATATGGGCAGGGATCTGTCTTTCCCCTGTACTTGTTTGGATTGGGAATTTAGATTTAGACATTTCAATGTATTTCCACTGGGCTACGTAATCTGCACTGCACCAGTGAATAAGTGGGCGCAATTGCGCTGCGTGGAAGTATTCCTTCAGGTACGGAATTGCCCTTCCGAATTAAATTCTTTAATTTTTGGTTTGGTGAGCAGTTAAATATGAGAACTTGAGTTTTAAGTACAGTTAATTCATAATCTGAATATGAGCTGAATTTTTCCAAAATTTTCATTAGGCGCATAAAGGTGTTAACTGGGTTGTTCAGGTGGATCATAACATCATCCGCGAAAAGACTTATTGCATGTTTACGACTGTTGATTTCTATTCATGTAATGAAGTGTCCTGTCTGATCATTTGGGCCAATGGTTCAATGTATAGCGCGAATAAAGCCGGACTAAGGCGGCAGCCTTATCTGGTTCCTCTTTCTAATGCGAATCTTTCTGAGGGAGATCCATTCACTTTTACTCTAGCTGTGGGTTTGTTATAGATAGACTTAATGCAATTACTTGATTTTCTGTTAAAGCCAAATTTTTCCAGTGTTAAGTATAAAAATTCCCAATTGATCCTGTCAAATACCTTTTCTGCGTCTAGGCTGATCAATGCTGCTGGTAACTTATTTCTATGTATTCTATGTATGATGTGTAGCGTTCTTCTAATATTGTCATTTGTTTGTCTACCCATAACAAAGCCAGTCTGATGTTCATCTGTTAAGTCCAGTACAAATGATTTGAGCCTGTTCGATATAATAGAGGTGTAGAGTTTGCAATCAATTTTTAAAATTGATATTGTCCTGCAGTTCTGGCAATAATCCTTATCTAGTGGTTTGGGTAGTACTGTGATTATTGCTTCCTTCCACAAGGGCGGGATAGTATCTTTGGTCACTATCTGTTCGTTCCCTTGCCATCAGGGAAAAGATACCGCACCATCAACACCCGGACTAACAGGCTGAGGAACAGCTTCTTCCCCAGAGCTGTAGCCTCCATCGCCCCCCCCCCCCCCCCCACACACACACACACCTGCCTATAGCTGCCGTGGACTAACTGGTACTAAATCCGCTGCAATATGGATAACTATGTGCAATAATCCCATACACTATTTTTAACTTTAAAAGCCGCTGCTATCTTTTATTGTCTCATTATCATTTTTGCGACCACACTTATTTTTGGTACCTCACTTATTTATACTAAATGTTGTTTGTCCTTGTTTTCATCTTGTTTTTTTCATCATTTACCTTGTCTAGTGTTGCTGGTCTGAGAGCCACCAAATTAAATTTCGTTGTATACACACAATGACAATAAAGTATCTTATCTTAATCCAGTTAAAAGTAGTGTGGAGTAGAGGTGCCAGTTCTTTTTCAAACTTCTTGTACCACTCCGACGGATATCCATCACTACCCGGTGCTTTGTTTATTTTCAGTTTTCCCATTGCTTTCTGGATTTCATCTATAGTTATCTCTGTTGTTATGTGCTCATTTTACTCTGTACCTATAGAGGGTAGGTCCAGGGGTCAAGGAATGCTTTAGTATAATTTTGATTAGGGGCTGATGATTGGGTATAGAGTTCTTTGTAGTGGTCTCTAAAAATGTTTTCAATTTCTTTTGGTTCATATTTAAATTGACTTGTTTTTGGGTCATGCATTTTATGGCTCTTGGTTTCTGTCTGTTGTTTCCGTAATCATCTCGCCAGTAATTTGGTGGCTTTAGGGCCTTATTCATAGTAATTTTGTTTTAAGTATCTTGCTTTTATCTCTATTTCCTGTTGGAGTAAATCATTTATTCTCTTTCTCATCTCTTTAATTTGTTGTATCTTTTGGTCAGTTTTTCTTTAATGTTTTTGTTCCAATTGTCTTAGTTCGGTTAAGAGTATCTTATGTTGTTTCAGTTTTTCTTTTTTGAGGTTACTTGTAATTGCAATCAGTTGTCCTCTTATGACTGCCTTTAATGCATCCCACACTATAGCTGGGTCCGTCTCATCATTATTATTTTCCTCCATATAATTCTGAATATCTGTTTTGATTTGCTCAACTATCAACTTATTGTTTAATATTCCCACATTCAATCCCCATATTGCATCGTTCTGTCTACTGTTTAAATAAACTTTTAGGTAAATGGCACTATGATCAGACACGCCGGACACTCCAATTTGACATTCTTTTATTCTATCCTTATTTTCTTTCTGCATAGAAAAATAATCAATTCTGGAGTATACTGAGTGTGTTGCTGAAAAAAGGAGGCTGAGAATGCCGATGAGTATAATTCCAGCACCAGAAGTTTTCCAAAGGAAGCTCATGCAGGCGCTTGAGGGCTTACCTGGAGTATACATCATAGCAGATGATGTGTTGATCACAGGTGAAGGGGCGACACAGGAGGAGGCAAACCGAGACCACAATGAGAAACTCAGACGCTTCCTGACCAGGTGCAGAGAGTGAAACATCAAACTGAACATAGACAAATTCAAGCCACGGCGACCGGAAGTACCCTACATTGGACACCCGCTGACGACTGAGGGACTACGGATTGACCCGGGAAAAGTACGTGCAGTCAGGGAGATACCGAGGCCGACAGATGTAAAGGAGGTACAGAGACTGATGCGTATGGTAAACTACCTGTCAAAATTATATGATCACCTGTCAGATGATCGTGAGATTTTGAGACAAATCACACACAAGAAGAACATGTAGGACTGGACTGATGTACAAGAGGAAGCATTTCAGAGGCTGAAAGACAAAATAGCCAATGCACCGGTTCTGAAATACTACAGCCAGGACGACAAGTTGACGTTAGTGTGATGCATCAGAAACAGGACTGGGAGCAGCCCTGACACAGAGAGGTAAACCAGTAGCATACGGTAGTAGGGCACTCGCACCTCCTGAGAGGGGATATGCCCAAATCGAGAAAGAATACTTGGCAATAGTGTTTGGGATGGAAAAAGTTTCACCAATATGGAGAATATTCACAGTAAGCCACTTCTCAGTGCACCAGAGAGACTGCAGCGGATGCTTCTGAGGCTGCAAAAGTATGACATCAGAGTGATCGCTTCTCGACACAAATCTCACGATGATCTGGCGTGGTCTCACGTTTCTTTCTTTTCCGGTTTTAAGTCGAACGAGACGTTGTGCTATGTCAACCGCTGCTGCCACCTCATTCTTGTTTGGTTCGTCTGTGATGTGTAGTAATAATGATTAGCAACTAGGGGCGCTGTTAACTTACTTACCTGCTGAACAACATGTAACGTCACAGAACAAGAATCACCGAGTAAAGAGTCGAGTCAACACATGCAGAGCTCTCCGTCTCGGCTTGTATGCATTCCATCCATCCATTATCCAAACCGCTTATCCTGCTCTCAGGGTCGCGGGGATGCTGGAGCTTATCCCAGCAGTCAGTCCTCTTAGTCACAGTCTGCTGGCCTTCGTGGCCCACTCCTCCTGGGTGGCTGCGATGCACAGTTTTGTATGCACTCGTCAAATAATAATATATCTATGACATGGGGTCAGAAGTAAACAATGGAGAAACCAAAGCCACCGAACAGCTTGTGCATGGAAGGAAACTTGGCGGAAAATTGGAGTTCGTGGATCCAGAAGCTATACCTGATAGCGAGCGGCATCTCAGAAAAGTCGGAAAAGGTGACGTGCGCAACCTTTTTAAATGTGACGGGAGACGACGCTATAAAGGTATTTAATATCATTGACTTTGATGATGATTTTGACGATTTTGATGTACTGAAAGAAAAGTTTCGGCAGTACTGTGAGCCAAGAAAGAACATAACTTACCTGAGAGACATGTTTTTCACGAGAGTCCAGTGAAGCTAAGCTAAGGACTGCGAGTTTTGGCAGTGTTATGTCTGCACACATCGACAGTGCTGCATTTGATTTGGTGCTGTTCTATTGTGCTGGGATCGATTGGTGATGCCTGCGGGCTCTGGGTTGTTTGATCGGGTCTGCCTGTGATGCTGTGACAGGCTAAATAAAGAATGCAATGTAGCGGTTGTGTCGAGCGACAGCGCTGTGTCCTGACGTGATTTCTAAATACAATATTGGCGACGAGGATGGCTGATATCTCTCTCCCACCACCTGCCCCCTTCCTGGCATTACCTGGCGAGCCTCCGGTACCATGGACTCGCTGGCTACATAGTTTTGAAAATTACATCATCGCCTCAGGGCTCGACGGCGTGAGCCAGGCTAGGAAGACGGCTCTGTTGCTACACTGCTTGGGAGCAGAGGGCCATCACCACTGACAATGGCCCTCAGCTGGTCTCTGCTGAGTTCACTGCTTATCTCGAAAGCAAGGGCATCCGTCATATACACACTGCGTACTACCACCCCCAGGCCAATGGCGGCGTTGAACGTTTTCACCAGTCACTGAAGAACGGCCTCAGAGCACACATGGCCCAAGGGTGCTCTTTCACACAGGCCATCCGTCACACTCTGCTGCACTATCGGGCCTCACAGCACTCGACCACAGGCGTCTCCCCAGCCTCTCTCATGCTAGGCCGGGAACTGTGCATGCCCCTTGACAGGCTCCGCCCCTTACACCCCAGGCACCTCCCTCTGGGGTCAGAGCCTCAGTCACTCGTCAGCAGACGTGGATGAAGCAACGGTTTGACCAGTCAAAACGAACCAGGGTGCCAGACATCAATGTGTCAGACTGGGTCAGGGTCTGCAGGCCCCACAGGGACAATAAAATGGCTTCATACTGGTCCTCTCCTCTCCAAGTCACCCGTCAGCTGGGCCCAGCCACTTACCTCCTGGCGATGGCACTCGGTGGCACTCCAGTCGTCTACGGAAGGTGTCAGCTCCGCCACACACAGCTGGTGACACAACCTTAGCCATTCCCTCGGCATAGCGAGATGCCCCGGGGCTTCATGCAGCTCCTACACGGGCCCCAGACATTCCTGGGCCTCAGCTTCCCCTGCCTTCTCCCTCCCCACCTTGGCCTGCCCAGCCTCAGGCCGCCCCGCGACCTGTTCGCACACGTTTACGCCCTGGCCACCTAGAGGACTTTGTGTCAACCTTTCATGTTTGAAATCCTGCCGGGGGGGGGGGGGATGTTATGTCTGCACACATCGACAGTGCTGCATTTGATTTGGTGCTGTTCTATTGTGCTGGGATCGATTGGTGATGCCTGCGGGCTCTGGGTTGTTTGATCGGGTCTGCCTGTGATGCTGTGTCAGGCTAAATAAAGAATGCAACGTAGCGGTTGTGTCGAGTGACAGCGCTGTGTCCTGACGTGGTTTCTAAATACAATAGGCAGCTCACAGACTCACAGACTCACCGATAAGAGACCGCATCGTGTGTGGAGTTACTAATGATCAAGTCAGAGCCAGACTGCTCAGGGAACCGGACTTGTCATTGAGTAAAGCTGTTGATATCTGCAGAGTTAACGGAGCTACACAAAGCCACCTGAAAGCTTTACATGAAGAACGTGAAGTGACGGTGAACAAGCTAAGTAAAATGAAACTAGCAAAAAAAGCCCAAAGATAGCGGTGTCAACGAGAAAGTGAGTGCAGCAAGTGTGGATACAAACATGAGCCTCGTACGGTCAAATATGAAAAGTTCAAGCAAAAAAACTCACTATGCTCGCATGTGCCGAACAAAGAGACCGAATGAAAGCTTTCGGAAGATGGAGAGAAGTGTCAATGAAATTGAACAAGAGAAAGTGAAATGTTCATTGGAGCACTGGAATCAAAGAAGAGAGGAGAAAAAAATGGACTGAAGTACTCAAAGTGAATGGACAAAAGCTCACATTCAGGCGAGATACCGGTGCTGATTGTAACGTGTTACCTTTTACAAGGATGCACCACTATTGAGGTCCAGCTCCAAGTTGGTGAAATATTCTCGCCATCAGGTGGTGCCCAATGGCACCACCTGATGGCGAGAAAGTGTAACAAAGGCGAGAAAGATGGCGAGAAAGAAAGTGTAACAAAGTGTAACATTGGAATGACTGAAATCCAATACATCGGACACACACTGAGTGCTCAGGGCCTGAAGCCAGACCAAGAAAAGGTCAGAGCAATAATGGACATGCTGAAACCACATGGCAAAGCAGCACTGATGAGGTTTTTAGGCATGGTGCAGTACCTCTCAAAGTTCATCCCAAACCTGTCAGATGTGAGTGCCCCCCTCAGAAAGCTTTTGGAAGGGGATGTCGAGTGGCCTTGGGAATCACAGCAACAAAACAGCTTTGAACAGCTGAAAAAACTGGTAAGCAACGCTGCAGTGCTCAAGTTTTATGATGTAAACAAGGCAGTCACATTGTCAGTGGATGCAAGCTCTGAAGGGTTGGGAGCTGTAATAATGCAGGATGGACAACAAGTGGCATACGGGTCAAGAGCTCCTACTGACACACAGAAGAGATATGCACTAATTGAAAAAGAACTCCTAGCCATTGTATATGGGTGTGAAAAGTTCAAACAGTATCTGTATGGAAAACGGGTACAAGTGGAGTCCGACCATAAACCACTTGAGACAGTGTTCAAAAAAGCACTACACAAAGCTCCTCCCAGACTCCAGAGGATGCTGATGAGGTTGCAGGCTTTTGACTTGCATGTCGCCTACAAACCAGGAAAAGACTTGCACATAACAGATACACTCAGCAGGGCTTATCTGCAGGAACGGGCTGAACATCTGTTAGAGGAGGAAATAGAAGTTAATCTTCTATCAGCACACCTTCCAATCGCAGAAGAAAAACTGGGTCAGTTCAAAACTGCAACAGCAGAAGATAGAGAACTACAGTTAGTGATGAAAGCGGTTCAGTCAGGGTGGCCAGAGCAGGTTAGCCAAATTCCAGATGGAATAAATAATTACTGGATGTTCAGAGAAGAACTCAGTTGTTCAGAAGGACTTGATTTTAAGAACTCCAGACTTGTGGTCCCCCAAAATATGAGAGCAGAAATGCTACAGAAAAACCACGAAGCCCATCTTGGGATCATAAAATGCAAAGAGAGAGCAAGAGATGTGATGTTCTGGCCCAGCATGTCCAAACAGATAGAGGGCACAGTGTTGAAGTGTGCTACCTGTAACACTTTCAAAAAGAGCAATGTGAAAGAACCACTTCTGTGCCATGACATCCTACCAGACAGAGCTCGGGCAAAACTAGGTGTGGATCTTTTCCATTTTGATCAAAGTGAAGATCTAATGTGTGTAGATTATCACTGAAAATATCCTGAAATTGCCAAAGTGCCCCAGACAACAAGCAAGCATGTCATCATAGCTCTTAAATCCATGTTTTCCAGGCATGGGGTTCCAGATGAGGTCATGTCAAACAATGGGCTGCAATTTGCGTGCGAGGAGTTCAGACAATTCGCAGAGGAGTGGGAGTTTAAGCACACGACATCAAGCCCAGGATTCCCACAATCCAATGGTCAAAGCGAACGAGCTATACAGAGTCTGTATAGCTCGTTTCAAATATATAATATTTGGAAAATACCAAAACCAAAATACCAAAATATATAATATCCAAACTATGATACTATAAAATATTCCATCCACCTTGTCAGGCCACACTCCTTGCTTGCCAGCACATTTCAATCTCTATCCTTGATCGCCCTAACCTGCTGCCCATCCTTCTCAGCTCAGTCCCTCTGTCTAGCCAATCAGTACAAGTCCTTTTCTCCTTCCTTAGTGTCTAACCTCTCATATCACTCACCATACGCATTTTCCTTTGCCACCTCTTCGCGTTACACTGCATCTCCCTGTACTCCTGTCTGCTTTCTTAATCTCTCTGACTATCCCACTTCTTCTTTGCCAACCTCTTCCTCTGTATACTTTGCTGCACTTCTTCATTCCACCACCAAATCTCCTTGTCTTCCTTCCTCTGTCCTGAGAACACCAAGTACCTTCCTAGCTGTCTCCCTCACTATTTCTGCAGTGGTTGCCCAGCCATCCGGCAGCTCTTCACTACCACCCAGTGCCTGTTTTAACTCCTTTCTGAGCTCCACACAACAGTCTTCCTTCTTCAACTTCCACCATTTGATCCTTGGCTCTGCCTTCACTGCCTTCCTCTTTTTGGTTTCCAAAGTCATCCTACAGACCACCATCCGATGCTGTCTAGCTACATTCTCCAATCCCTTTCAGATTGTGCCTTCTACATAAGATATAGTCCACCTGTGTGCACTTTCCTCCACTCTTATATATCACCCTGTGTTCCTCCCTTTCTTGAGATATGTATTCACCACAGCCATTTCCATCCTTTTCACAAAATCCACCACCATCTGTCCTTCCGCATTTTTCTCCTTGACACCATACCTACCCATCACCTCTGCTGCCTTCACCAACATGCCCATTGAAGTCTGCTCCAATCACCACTCTCTCCCCCTTGGGTACACACGCCACCACTTCATCCAACTCACCCCAGAATTCTTCTTTCTCCTCCATCTCACACCCAACTTGCGGGGCATAGGCGCTGATAACATTCATCAATACACCTTTGATTTCCAGCGTCATACTCATCACTCTGTCCGACACTCTTCACCTCCAGTACACTCTTGACTTACTCTTCCTTCAGAATTACCCCTACCCCATTTCTCCTCCCATTCGCACCATGGTAGAAGAGTTTGAACCCACCTGCGATGCCTCTGGCCTTACTCCCCTTCCACCTGGTCTCTTGTACACACAGTATACCTACCTTTCTTCTTTCCATCATATCAGCCAGCTCTACCTACCCAACGAACGAATAGCCGAATATTCAGGTTTTCGGGTCCTGCCTTAGCGTGGATGGAAACAACGCTCTACGTCTAGCAGTGGCTACCAGATATTGCGACAACCAAGGGTCCCAATAAATTGGTAAGATTAAATTAATTTTCCTTTGTTCCCTAGTAATTTTCATACATTTGCACAAATAATAAAGTGTGTGTGTGTGTACAGCACAGATCTTTAGGCATGTGGAATCTAGGCGGGGAGACAAGCAGCAGCAGTAAATAAATAAATAGATAAATGCTCATTATTAAAATGAACTGGCACTCTGGTCTGTTTTTTTTTTTTACTTTGTAAAGTGCTGGTAGAGCGTATATCACATAAGGCTGAGTCCTTACCACAGCAGCCTGGGTTCGAATCCAGCCCGGGTCCTTTGCTGCATGTCACCCCCTCTCCTTCTCCACCTTTCCTGTCTCTCTCTCGACTATCACTAAATAAAGGTGCAAAAAATTAAAAAAAATGTAAAGTCGCTAGTGGCTCTCTGAAATGTCGCTAGATTGCGTGATGACGTCACATAATGTGTAACCATGTCCAATTTGCATATGCCATGTAGCTGAATGGCATCCTCTACTGCCTTCGTTGGCCGAGCTGTGTTGTATATTTGTTAGATCTGTGGAAAATCTTCTTCAGTGTAATTGCAGCAGCTGATTCTACATAGGTCAATCATTACTTTTGTGAATGTGGGCAATGCTAGCGCACTAGGAAAGGCAGATGTGACATCATTCACAAATCCGTGAAAGGTGATTTTTGCTGTTGTTCGACAATGAGAATGGAGGTTGCCAAAGTTATGAGAAGTCGCCAAATTTGTCACAAGATGAGATTTTTAGTCAAAAGTATCTAAATCTTCTGACAAGGTCACTTAATTCACAACAGTGCTCTAGAGTGGCAATGAAACCGAGTTTTTTCCGTGTGCCAAGTGACGTACCATGACGTCAGTTGGTGGCTGGAAAAACTGACAGCCTAGAAGGGTTTCTAATACTCCAATCTACTCTAAACACGCTTTCAAAAAAAAACAAACGACAAAAACAAAACATGCTCATTCTCTCTGCTAAGCTACGTTTCCGATGGAAATGATCTCCCACAACATAGCACAGAGGATTTTATGGTTGCTTACCTTAATCTAACCTCAACCGATAGCTAACCTTAACCTAACCCACAACCTAATCTCATGCTTACTTTATTCTAACCTCCATTATCAAGTCAAGTGCATATGTGCAAGAGTTCCGCAAATCTAGGGTTACCACCTAGACAGGACCAACAAGGATACAGAAGCTTACACACAATGCATTCTGGTACGTGTAGGCACTGTGGGAAAGACTGAGAAGGAGAACATCAATTTTCTGTCAATATAAGAAACAGTGAGGACTTAATTCAATCGACTACATTACTCATCAGTACTGACTGCGCATACACAAAACCAGTGGTGAAATTTCCCTTTAGGATCATACAAATGAGAGGTGCTGCATAGGTAGAGGTTCTGATTTTATTTCTGGTGGATGTTGATCTCAGATTCAATGCGGGCTGCTTGTTCTGCCGTTTTTAGAAGAACCAACTGGTACTTTTTCTTCATGTCCTCCAGCAGTGACAGAGCCTCTTCATATTCTTGTTGGTTAGCACCCTTACCATCTAGAACATGGCCTAGTAAAGAAAATGATCATGCAACAAGTGACTAATTCTTAGGATTGGCTTTTTGTCCTACATAAACATGTCTACATCCCTACTTTACGCTAATCCCAAAATCACAGAAGTAAAATCAAGGTAATCTGAGTTCACCTAGTGGTATTCTTTTTAATGTTTTACTCCCTTTGATTTCCTTAAGCATTTCTTCAACCTTTTCAGCTTGCCTCTGTGTTGATTTCAGTGGTGGAAGGTTTTTTATCTGTATATAAAAATGTATCATTTTAATTATTGTTATGTTAATCTTAATTTATGACATAAGCATGGCATATACAGGGCCTTGTAAAAGTATTCAACCCCCTTGACAGTCATCACTAATTTCTGGATTATAAAAAGATACTCACACATCTATTCCCAAACAATATTTTTGTGAACCCATCTTCTGCTTCCAGTGTGGGAAGATTGTGGCACAAATTCACGTTTGCAGCGGCCTCACCCAGTACCGTCCATGCAGTGTCTTTGTCCACGTCTGCATCTAAGTTTGTCTTCGTTTGATGGCGGGGAGAGGTTGATCTGCACATTCTGTGGGCCCAGGGACCACGGCCCTGCCTGGAGCTGTGCACAAAGCAGTAACACTGAGAGCAATTTGACAGGATGTGGAAGCAGGGCAGGCTAAACTAACTGCTAACCCATGCAGACCGGCAGTTCCGATAACACAGAGGGTGGTCTTGCGGCGGCCTCACCTTGACTGTGTTTTTAGTATCATCGTGTGGCATGCAGGGGGGAGTTTCGAAGGTGTCTGGCTGGGAGAGCTAGCATTGGATCTGCTGAGGGAGCTTGGTCTGCTGCGTCCTGTGGGCCCAAGGACCACAGCCCTGACTGGAGCTGCGCCCGAACAGGAAGCACTGAGAGCAGTCTGACAGGACACGGAAGCGGGGCAAGCTAAGCTAATTACTAGCCCATGCAGACTGGCCGTTCCGACAGTCATCCTGGCTGGCGTTCGTTCTCCTGGACAGTGATTTTTTTTCTCATTTAGATATAGTATGCATTCTTGTAGTTCTTGGATATGTGTTTTTGTCTGGGTTGCACTGCTGTGGGAAACGGTGTTTTGTTTCATGTGCTCAAGTGCATGAAATTAAATGACAGTGTTTCTGATAACCTCTAACAGCATGTTCCTGAAGCCAAAATAAGTTATGTTTCACTGACTTTTTGTAAATTAAATAGAAACTAACAATAGTGCTTGCAAAGTATTCAACCCCTGCATATCAATACTTTGTAGAGTACCCTTTTGCTGCAATAACAGCCATGTACAAGCTTTGCATTCTTCTGGAATAATTTTTGCCCATTCTTCTTGGCCGAATTTGTACAGGTCTTGCAGGTGGCGTCTCTGGAGTGTAATTTTCAGTCTGTGCCACAGATTTTCTATGGGGTTGAGGTTTGGACTTTGACTTGGCCACTCCAAAACGTTAACCTTTTTGTTGCTGAGCCATGCTATTGTTACTTTAGCCTTGTGCTTAAGATCATTGTCCTGCTGTAAGGTGAACTTTCTCCCAAGCTTCAGTGTTATGGCAGACTACAACAGGTTTTCTTCCAATATTTCCCTTTATTTAGCTCCATCCATTCGTCCCTCAATTTGAACAAGGTTCCCAGTGCCTGCAGATGAAAAGCAATCCATAGCATTATGCTGCTGCCGCCATGCTTCATTGTAGGGAGGGTGTTTTTTTAGGGAATGAGCAGCATTAGGTTTGCGCCACACAACACTTTGAGTTTTGGCCAAAAAGCTCAATTTTCGTCTCATCTGACCATAAAACCTTTACCCACATCCTAAATTTGGTCTCTCTCATGCTTGGTAGCAAACTCCAAGTGTGCTTCTATATGCATAGTTTTGAGCAACGACTTCTTTCTTGCCACCCTCCCATAAAGGCCAGATTTATGGAGAGCCCGTGATATGCCTGATTCATGCACATTTACTCAAGTTTCAGCCACTGACCTCTGGCGCTCCTTCAGAGGGACTCCAGGATCATCTGTGGCTTTCCTCACCAGCCCACGTCTTGCTCAGACACTTAGCTTTGAGGGATGGCCTGTCCTACAAAGCGTCTGGGTGGTGTGATACAGCTTCCACTTTCTGACAATGGATCCAACAGTGTTCCATGGGACATCCAAACACCTGGATATTGTTTTGTATCCCTTTTGTTTGTCTCTTTGTCTCTTACTTCAGTATTATGCTCCTTTCTCTTCATTTTCTGATGGATTTCACACCGGGCTAATGAACTTTACACAGAGTGCTTTTTATACCCATAAACGAGACAGTTACTTTAATATCTTACAAGTGCACGCTAATTATGTCCAATGGACTGGTGGCCTGTCCAGGGTGTCGCCCTGCCTGCTGCCTAATGACTGATGAGATAGGCTCCAGCATCCCCGCAACCCTGAGAGCAGGATAAGCGGTTTGGATAATGGATGGATGAATGTGTTAACCTGGGTTTGTTTGAGGAATAATTTGTCATTTGTGTAAACTTGGAGCTTTCAGAGCACAAGGAGTTGAATATGTATGCAAACACTATATTTTAGTTTTTAATTTATTCATAAAAAGTCAGCAAAACATAACTTATTTTGGCTTTGGGAACATGCTGTTAGAGCTTATGGGGTCACAAAAATAATATTGTTCAGGAACAGATGTATGAGTATCTTTTATAATCCAGAAATGAGTGATGACTGTCAAGGGGGCTGAATACTTATGCAAGGCACTGTATTTGAAAGCAGTAATGACTTTGAGGGTGAATGACATTTCTACATTGGAAAAAAAAATCAACAACCCACAAACCTTTTTCTCTTTCTCTCTGTATGGTTTCTGGAAGCTGTCAAGTTTTGGTTTTGAATCTCTATAAATCAGAAGATTCTTCAGTGTGTATGCCAGTATTCTCACAGTAGGCTGAATTCCTGTAGGATGAAAATAATGCAGCAACATCATATTGATATAGGCAAAGGTCTGAAGAAATCTTTAGAAATTTATGTTACAGTATGGCTTAAGTTGTATTCCTCACCAGTGGGCTCTGCCACATCAGGATTTGGTTTGGTATCCAATAACATTTTGTAGCCTTTCAGTTTTTCAGAAATGACATTATCCTCATTGTTCTCCATACTCTTTGTAATTTCTCTGTCATCAGCTTGCAGACTGAGTTGATAATCAGTAAAGTCTGTTGTCTGACATTAATAAACATGACAAATAAAAAAACAACAACAACATTCACAATGCTAGAGGGAGAAGTTTTACCCAAAACTGATTGAAATGCAAGAGGATCACAAATGAACCCATTTACAACAGCACAGAAATGCAGTAATATCTTGATGATACTTTTCAACATTAATAAAAGCAATGTATCAACATCACTAACATATGAAAGGGATTATTTCTCCACTAACAATATGGAGACTTTGAGAGGCATTACCACAAGATTGCATTTTTAGATAAATATCTTATACAAAATTGTATCATACAAAAAGTAGGCAATACATCTTTGGACAGAAGAACAGGATAAGAGTTGAATGGATTTGATTCTAATCCTGAATTCATACTTGACAACAACGTTTTGCTGTATTAATTTTATAGCTGTATTATGTGTATAATTCTGTAAATATAGGAACCTTTGACTTATTGGCCTTGCTGCTTGGGTTGCCTCTGAGTAATTATGCCTTAACCTAAATTACAGTGAAATATGTTTTATTCATAGTTATTATTTGATATATAAAATCTAAGTGTGTGGCAGAGTGGAGTGTGGCGCAGCTGTCCTGACTTGGTCTAATTACCTCAGGAGGACAAATTGGTTCCACAACCCCAAATGAATGTTTGTTTTTACGCTTTTCCATAGGTTTTAATGCTGGTGTTTTTAATCGTTGTTTTAATACATTGGCTGTTATGCTCACATTCAGGGTCTGTGTCTGGGAACCCAGGTTGTGGCAGCAACCTTGCCACAATGTTCAAATATCATAATCTCTCAATGTGCGATATAATATAGTTTCAACAATGAATTAAGTATAATCATAATCATTTTTTTCATACCATTATGGACTGAAATTTTGAATAAAAAGGCCTGGTGCTATTTCAAAATTTGTAGATGTTCCATCCATCTGTGGGTTTTGTCTGGGTGCTCCAGTTTCCCCCACCATCAAAAAGACATGCGTGTTAGGCTTAATACTCCTGTCTGTACCCCTGACCGAGGCATGGCAAGACAAACTGGAGTTGGTCCCCGGGCGCTCCACGGCGGCTGCCCACTGCTCCTAACTATACAGCAAGGATGGGTTAAATACAGAGGAAGAATTTCCCCACGGGGCTCAATAAAGTAATAAAATAAAAAAATAAAAATAAACAAATTAACCAAACCGCTTATCCTGCTCAGGGTCGTGGGAATGTTGGAGCCTATGCCAGCAGTCATTGGGCGGCAGATGGGGAGACACCCTGTATAGGCCACCAGGCCATCACAGGGTCCACACACACACATACACGCACACACACACCTAGGGACAATTTAGTATGGCCGATTCACCTGACCCACATGTCTTTGGACTGTGGAGGAAACTGGAGCACCCAGATTTGTTTCTTGACTTTAACATGTTTTGCATTATCTGAAACAGATCTTCTAAAGTTTAATAAGTTTCACTGCTCCGTGACCCATGTCATATAACGTCACATTTGTCATACAACATTACATCTTTTAAATAAAGGAAATATCTTTTTATTTATTATTAAATAGACTGAGGCAAATTTGTAATTTGTGATATTGGGCTATACAAATAAATCTGACTTGACTTGACATAGATACGAGATACAGAGATACAGTGTGTGTATGTCTTTTATGATCACTTACCAGCGATCAAAAGATTGTGACATTCACTCTGGTTGTTATGAAAACATTTCAGGATCAATTAATGAAATTAACTCTCCACAGCTATTAGTAGGAACATATCTCACCTATTCTGATAAGCTCGACAACTATAGGTGCATGTGGTACCACACTTACCTGAGTAACAAAGAGAGGCTCTGTAGTTTTGTTTATTGCTGTTTTCCTGTATGTCTCCTCATTTTTCTCAATTTGGGTTTGTGCAGAGAGGCGTGTCTTGAGATTTTCCCACTTGTTTTTATATTGTTTCTCCCCTAGAGGTTGATGCTCACTGAACCGAGAGCTAATGGGCACTTCCATTAATAGTGGCCTCTTTGATAGCTTAGCATTGTTTTTCTTGATCTACAAGTAACAAAAAACGGTGAGTCGATTTTGTATTCAAACCAAACATTTCCATGTGGACTTGATTAAAAGACCTCTGTATTAATATAAAAACAAGTGAATCAATTCAGAATAAAGACTGATGCGATTCAAACCTTCTTTCTGGGGTAGGTCGACAATATGATGGTGGGTTTTACAACTTCTGGTTTCTCCTTACGCTTGATTTTTATAGCCAGCCTCTCTTGAAGGAAGTAAGTCAGTAAAGGACAGCCTCCTGCATTGAGAGACAATAAATTTCACTGATATGTATCAAATATCCTGTATCAAATACTCCAACAACTGCTTCACATAATAACAAGAGGTTGCATACCGCTTCGCCATGTGGTCAGAGGGTTGGAATGAATAACAATTTCTTTAAGCACAGGAAATACAGCCACAGCCAACAGGGCTTCTTCCTCGGCAATCTAATGATGAGACGGTCACAGGGTATATTATCTTAATTCTCAATGAAGCATATTGGTTGTACTATCTATGGATGATAGATATATGACAGACCTTATTGTGAGCTAAGTTGAGGTACTCAAGCTTCGGTAGAGGTGGACTGGATCCTTCTGAATAGTCCTCTTGACTTTCCTTGTCAAAAAATATGTGACTGGAGAATTGCGTTGACCCAATACCACACATAAGCATTGCGAGACTGAATTTTGAAAGGTAATATGAGTAAATGTAATGGTAAAATCTTCTGAGGATATTTATTTATTTATATTTGAATTTAACGGGAAATTACCTCCACAACTCTCTTCAATTTCTCTGGATTTGATGAAACGTGGACTGTATTGAAAAGATGATAAACGGGTAATTCACGACTTTATCTGAGAGTGGTATGGGAGTACTATGGATCAGTAAATTACTTAATAGCTAATGAGTATACCACTCCCAGAACATATCTACTTGGTAGCCGCATTGACTGTAAATCATGCTTGCAAGTAGATGGGACATTTACCAGAGTTATGAGCTTTGTCCTTCTGTTCCTTACAAGTCTGCAGGAGATTCAAACAGCCCCTTGGTTGCAAATTTGGTACTGCAGAGATGTAGTTCTTCTGCAGATTTAAATGTCGTAGCCTATGTGCGACAATAAGAAATTAGAGTTTATCAGCATTTGCAGCTGTAGACAAGGGGTTCCCTATTGTTATAAAATAAATATAGATTTGCCTTCTGATTTTGACAAATTACAACAATGAAAATGTGGTATTATTGCCTCCTAAGCTACATATTATGCAACCTTGTGAGATGTTTAAGAAGGCAAAGCACTTATCATTACCAAGGAGTTGGACATACAGGTTATTTGTCCCTTCAACTCCCCAGTCAAGAGTGAAACAAAATCTTGGATTGATGAACTTAATATAAATTACCACAATTTTATTTGTGATGTATAGATAACTGCTGGGATAGGCTGCAGCATCCCGCAACCCCGGTTGGGATAAGCAGCTTGGATAATGGATGGATGTATAGATAACTTACTGTATCATATTAAAATCTCAGTGCCAAATTGTTATTTTTGCTGCACCATATGTTACTTGGTAAACAAATCAAATTTTTTTCTCACAATTAATATAACTTCTTGTATAGTAGTTTACTGAAAGTGTTACACAAATATTATTATCCATACTTGTTGGTATCATTTAACAACACTTGAGTGGTTGCATCCTTGTCGGTATCCTTTAACAACACCTAATGTTAAATTTCCATGAAATCAATAAATTGATGTGCCTCCTTTTAAGCAGTCCAAAAAAAAATAGTGTGCTTCAGAACGCTGTGCTTGTACAAAGTGTGCCTTAAAAGAAGGAAACCTAGAGACTGCGGATGTAAGATGTTCTTCTTTCAATTACTGCAATTCAAACTTTGAAACAGATTATGCGATAATGACCTTCTAAGGTGTGCAAGACTACTGAAGATCCCAGAAGACAGCTTGTTATCATCAAGCCTTAGGACTTCAAGAGCCCTGAAAGTTGCACCTTCTTCTTTAGTTGGACTGTGGAAAAACAAGGTGGTGGACTATCACTATACACCCAGTAATGCTGAAACAATATACAGAAAGATTCTCATCACACAAATGAGCTCCCTTACATGCTTGTGGAAATCACACTCAGGTCAGAGATTATGCTAGTCAGTATATTCTGCTTTTGGGCTTGTAAAAATCAAAGCAGTTCAGAGTACATCGTTTGTAAACCTTAGCAACTAATTGGATTTAGTCTTGTAACTCCACAGGGAGCCTTAGCTTCTTACGAGCAGATGGTAATTAGTAATAAAAACAAGACAGATGATCTTCAATGCTTCAGATCCCAGCACTGGTAGTTTGTCATTTTCACTCTTGAGCTGTTTTGTGTCATTTTCATTCATGGAAAATTAATGAGCTCACTAGACATTTTACATTACATTACGAGAGATCAGGAATTATTTACGCTAATGCTAATATCAATTCTCACATGTTTCAAATTATCAAACAAACATTTTAAAATATGTAGGCCACACCAACATGGCTCAATGATGACCAGATCAACTATCAGCAACCTGGCATTTGGGCAGGTGGACCAAATTTTACAAAATTTACATCGCCAGACTGCAAACACTGATGTTACACCTTCTTGATTAACATGAAGATAGCTTGAGGTAGCATTTTGATACCAATATAATGAAAATTTCACAACAACTGGTTGTACAGGTACATCAGTATATATTATTTCAGGTCTTAGTAAAAGTTAATACTTGTATTTCATTGGATCTATCAAATGTGTTAATTCTATGTTTGTCAATTAATAATAACAGAAAAATAATGAAAAAAATATATGCAAAACTTACAAACTAATCCTACAAACAGGACAAAACTACTAACACTAAATGTACTCCATGTTATCCGACACTTGCTGCCAAGCAGAAGATAAGGTACTAACTGTGTGGGGTCATGGTTTAAGCAACCCAGGTTGGGTGGGAGATCATGTAGCTTATTCCCAGAGAGATGAAGGATTTTCAGACGTGCCAGCAGACCAATGGAAACAATGTCACTGGCAGTTAGCCTGTTGTAGGATAAATCCAAAACCTGTGAGGAATTAAAAACAGTATTTGAATATATCATAATTGAAAATAACCTAATCTCTTGTCATAAAATACTCATAAAAGCTGTTTACAAAGCATTTGACAAGATAGATAAAACTACTACTACTACTTTCGACTGCTTCCGTTCGGGGTTGCCACAGCGGATCATCTGTTTCCATCTCTTCCTGTCTTCTGCATCTTCCTCTGTTACACCAGCCACCTGCATGTCCTCCCTCACCACATCCATAAACCTCCTCTTTGGCCTTCCTCTTTTCCTCTTCCCTGGCAGCTCTATATTCAGCATCCTTCTCCCAATATACCCAGCATCTCTCCTCCACACATGTCCAAGCCATCTCAATCTTGCCTCTCTTGCTTTGTCTCCAAACCATCCAACCTGAGCAGTCCCTCTAATATAATCATTCCTAATCCTGTCCTTCTTCACCACTCCCAATGAAAATCTTAGTATCTTCAACTCTGCCACCTCCAGCTCTGTCTCCTGTCTTTTTGTCAGTGCCACTGCCTCCAAACCATATAACATAGCTGGTCTCACAACCATCTTGTAAATCTTCCCTTTAACTGTTGCTGGTACCCTTCTGTTGCAAATCTTTTCCACCTACTCCACCCTGCCTGCACTCTCTTCTTCACCTCTCTGCGACACTCTCCATTACTTTGGACAGTTGACCTCAAGTATTTAAACTCATATGCCTTCATCACCTCTACTCCTTGCATCCTACCCATTCCACTGTCCCCCCCCTCTCATTCGCACATATAGGTATTCCATCTTGTTCCTACTGACTTTCATTCCTCCTCTCTCCAGTGCATACCTCTACCTCTCCAGGCTGTCCTCAACCTGCACCCTACTCTCACTACAGATCACAATGTCACCCGCAAACATCATCGTCCACGGAGACTCCTGCCTGATCTTGTCCATCAACCTGTCCATCAACATTGTAAACAAGAAAGGGCTCAGAGCCGATCCTTGATGTAATTCCACCTCTACCTTGAACCCATCTGTCATTCCAACCGCACACCTCACCATCGTCACACTTTCCTCATACATATCCTGCACCACTCCTACATACTTCTCTGCAACTCCCGACTTCCTCATACAATACCACACCTCCTCTCTAGGCACCCTGTCATGTGCTTTCTCTAAATCCACAAAGACACAATGTAACTCCTTCTGGACTTCTCTATACTTCTCAGTCAACATTCTCAAAGCAAACATTGCATCTATAGTTGCGATGTTTGCTTTGTTTGTTTATTGTGGTGACAAGACAGATAAAACCCAACTTGTAAAAGCTATAACAAGGAAATAAACAACACCAGATTGAAAAAGAAAAAAAAGGTTGGCGAGTCCTATGTGCAACATTAAGAAGAAGAATTGTTTTGAAACATTTTATTGAATTTGCTAGCCTGTTTCTAAGGCAGAGTTTTCCAGAGTCTAAGGACCTTAATGGCAAAAGGGAAATCACTTTCAGTCTTACATCCACTCAGCTAAACAGACTGGAGTGCCCCGCCCAAGAATCTCAAGGTGCATTTTCCCCTCATTGGGAACGACAAGGTCTGTAATATAACTTGAATTAAATAATAGTTATGGGCTAACTGGGGCCAGCTAAGATTTTAAAACTGCTGACATATGATTTTCACACTATGGTATTAGCAATTGCATTGTGAGCAAATGAAAATATGAGAATGACTTTTGACAGGAGGAAAGGAATAACATCTGTATTCTAAACAGGACCGAGTAAAACAACATCATGACCTATTCTTTCCTGACACACTAATTCAAGTGAAAGTCAAGAGAAGAATTAAAAATAAAACTAACTGTCATTAGATTATTATGGATTACTAGAGTGGCATATTGATAATGAGACAGTCAGATAATCACAGTCATCCTACTACCTCCAAGTGAGGGAAGTCTTCTGCATTGAAAATCATGTTGCAGAGCCCATTCAAAGATAGATCCAGTTCTCTTAAAGAGCAGAAATTGCTGAAAGATCCTACAGAAAAGAGAGGACTGATGAAAATCACTGATTATCTTATGAAGAGTAAATTTGCATGAAAATGAAATGCTACATTACCTAGTGAGAGAGAGTTAACTGATGCATTGATGCAAACTACAGTGTCAAACTCTTTTAAGTCTTCTGACTTGACCTTTAAAAAAGCAAATCATTGCATTTTTTTCTGCATTATGCAGATACACACCACTTGATTTCAGCATAATAAAGATGTAAAAACCCAGTGATTCTTACAGCAGTCTCTGTCAGTCTCTGGTCACTGATATCAATAGAGCACAACTCAGATGGCTTATCAACACAATGCAATCGCATCTACAAAGAAAACATGGAAAAAGACATGGTCAGTGGTGTCATTTCTGATCTATAAATTGAATATCAAAATTCCCAGCTATGTCAATTTCAAATTTCTTTTTAAATGAATTGCTTACCAGGAAGTGAGCATTCAAGGTATTGTGCGTAGGTGTGTCTGATGTGCCACTCTCTGCTGTGCTTTTGATTCCTGACTCATTTGATTTTGTTCTAAGATGGTGCTTCTTTTTTTTAGTCTGCAGATTTCTGTATTTACTTTCCATTTCATTTTTGTGCACTAAAAGCCAATGACCAGCACCTAAAAAGAATGAGGTATATTCATATTATCCGTATGAATGTGTAAAGTACAATAACATGTTGTCATATAAAAAGTATTATTGTTATGTTTATGATTTTTACAACCAATGTCATTCGTATATGCAATTTTGATTTCCACAAATTTCCATTTTAAGATAATTCGGCTAGTACAGGTGATGAAGCGAAGTTGAGTTGGCACACTGTTTTAATCTCCCATCCATCACTTTTTTATAAATACCACACAGGTGATGGTTCCAGTGACATGCTCATGGAGTGATGAAGAGCATGTCACTTGAAACGTCACCTTGTGCGGTATTAATAAAAACGTGATGGACGGGAGCACAGCATTAAATAGTCTGGAAAAATACTGTGCCATCAAACTCTTAACAGCAGACAGGCGATCAGACAGTCAGGCAGACCTACTAATCTTTTGAGATTTTTAGAATTTATGGAGGCATTAGCTGCTTACTGTCTGTGCAGCATTGATAAGAAACACATTAATGTTAAATGATCAATTGACCTTAGGGAAACATGAAGGGCAAAAATATTGGACCTGGGACTGACCCCTGCAGCACTCTACATCACAGGTCTGGAGCATAAATAGTCTATGGGGACCTCAAAATGTTCTGTATCAGAGAAGGGAAGAAAATAACTCAAGGGCAGCTCCAGACTTTCCAATCGACTTAAGCCTACCTAGGAGGATAAGGTGCAGTGGTATCGAATAGGTTTCCAGCACTAAACCCAAAGGCACCAAGATAAACCATAGCACTGCATCAGCATGCATTAAAAAGTCACTGTTCACCCTAAGAAGATTGGTTTCAGTGGAGTGATGTGGACGGAAGCCCAACTACATTTTTTTTAAAATAAATTTTATTTTCTTAATCACAGCACTTCCAAGAGCACTCTAAGAGGCCACTTTTTCTTAGGCTTTGAAAATTAAAATTGACTTCAGAAATGGGTCAATCATTTTTAAGGAGAACAGGGCTTTTGTAGAATCAGTTGAATTGTGTGTGTCTCGTCTGAGATCACAAGAAGAGGTCAGGGAGCTATCTGCAATATATAGTAGTCTAGGGTCAGCAGCAACTATCATATCTTTGCGAGGGCTAGGTAATGACGCCATGTGAGAGACCATTTAGTTATGCCCTGCAGCGATACTATATGGCTTAAAGAGTGCAGAATATCGAAATTAGGGCAGGCTCATGTTGACGACAGCAGGTAGATGAAAAGTGAAACCCACAATTTAAAATTACTGATTTGATTTATGAAATAAGAGCTTTACAATAAGATTTTTTTTGATTAGGGGATGCCAATGCAGCAACAGCAACTTTCTTTTCTTTCTTTTTTTACCCAGGTATAAACTAGCTGGTGCATTGTGGCTAAATTTCACATTATCCAAAGTCACGGTGGCCCTAATAGAGTTTAACCCAGGACCTATGCGCAGAGCTTGCGTGGGTTTCCTCTGGGCACTCCGATTCAACGTGACAGCTTGACCTCTTCAGTGATGACATTATTTTGAGCCATTCAGACCACTTCCGGGTCCGTTTGTTTGGGTTTTTTTTTCAATGGCAAGATGTAGGACTTTCGGATCCAATTTGCCAGTTGTTCTGTTCTGAAGACACGTTGAATGCCGAACCTCACAGCCCACTAGAATCAATCTCGGCAAATGAACATATGTAAAATTATGACGAGATGACAACATCGAAAGCAAGGTATAGGAGACTAATTGGACGTAGTTGGAGGATTTTTTTCTTCTTACGTGGGCTTGAGTGACACTTTAAAGGTCTAAATAACAAATAGTTATTACAAAAAAGTACTGTCATTAACAATTGGTAACCCAATTCAGAGTTCTTCGTCTCAGGTACTTCAGCCAAGTCAAATATCACGTACCTTACGTTATACTGTAAAGTAAGAGATAGCTGAACTCCTACTCAATTACCTTCTTTCCTTTGACGGACGGGGAAACAGCTGGAAGGATGACTGTCACCAACATCAAATTGGTAGTACATGCCTGTAGCCATATTCATGAGTAGACGTTACTGAACAGCCTTCAGTTCTACGATCTTGTTATTAATGAAACTATTTTTTGTCGTAGCTTCCAGAGAGATTTTTACCTGTTGACGGAGTTTCTTTCCGCGCCATATTTGATCTTCAGATACTGTATATTGTCAGGTACCGCGTAACCTAGCAACACGTAAGGTGAGATCCGGTCCTCCTGTTCCCGTAGGGGGCGATAGTGAGCCTCGTGGTCTACCGCGAGAATAAAGACCGCCGAATTAATCAGAGATACAACAACAACAAGGAAAACTGTCAAACATTTCCGCGTCAGCGGGACATTTCGCACACAAGTACTTCCACCGACAACCATCCGAGCCTGCAGAATGTAGGCGTTCAACTGGCAGTTTTGCTTGATAAGATGGCTGGTTTTTAACATATTATCTTTGGCTGCATACCAGAAATTAAATAAAATGTGACGTTTGCTAGTTTATGTTCGTTCGTCGGTGTCGGACGTTTTCAAAGCGCGCATGTGCAAAACGCGCAACTGCATAGGAGAGCAGCTTTGTGCTGTAATAGATCTAATGCATTTTTGCGTTATGTATAAGTCGTAAGAGATCGTTTAAAATTAGAACATCAAAATCAAATTTGACTATTGTACTGACCGAATCGCTGACGACCCAGATGACTCGGTCAAATTAAACGCTTGCCAGCGTAAACCAAGACGGAAGTAGAACCGGGGCTTATTTCGCTTCGTGTACCCCCTCTATGTCAGACCTTTGCGATCAGTATTGAGAACATCACGAGTCAGTGGGTTAGTGTAGAGTTGGTTGCTGTGATGCTTTTTACTAATAGTTCAAGATTTGCAGCGGTGTGAAGGTAAGAGTCTCGTTTTGCACTCACAGTAAAGCAAGATGCCATTATCAGATTTGAATGGTGCAATTTTCAGTGTGAGCTGCCCCAATGGTTTTCAAGGAAACCGAGCAGTTATAACCTATGACCCATAGTAATAAAACATGAAGGATTTGAATGCATGTGACACATTGTGGTATTCACAGGAACTCTGGGCCACCATGGGAAAATCGCCATCAAAGTGCGGCAGTGGAAAGGAGCCTGTTAAAACAACTTTGTTTAAAAAGGAGCCATCTGGGATAACGTACAGAATTCCTGCCCTCATTTACCTTAGACACAGTCACATGTTGCTTGCCTTTGCAGAGAAGAGGAACACGCCTTGTGACAGTGATGCTAAAGTTCTTGTAATGAGAAGAGGAACATTTCAAGAGAATGGATCTATTCAGGTACTAAGTTATGCACACTATGCTGTTGCATAACAAACTTTCAATGTGTGTTACACCATTGCATTTCAGTTCATTGTCAAAATTATCTATGCTCATTTATCTTTTGTCGTTGTCCTTGTATGGTTTTGCAGTGGTCGTCTTGTCAGGAGCTGTCAACAGCATCCCTACCAGATCACCGCACCATGAACCCTTGCCCTGTATTTGAAAAAAACAGCAAAACCCTCTTCCTGTTCTTCATCTGCGTCCTGCGGAACACCCCTGAGCATCGCCAGATCATCACAGGCCGGAATAAGGCCCGTTTGTGCTATGTTACCAGCAGTAATGATGGTCAAACATGGAGCCAAGTAACGGACTTGACAGAGAATGTGATTGGCACAACTGTCCACAAGTGGGCTACATTTGCTGTTGGGCCTGGCCATGGCATTCAACTGGAGGGGGGACGATTGGTTATCCCAGCCTATGCCTACTATATCCCCATCAAATTCTTCTCCTTCCCAATCCCATTTACAGTACACCCACGTGCATTCTCTGTGTACAGTGATGACTTTGGTCAGACATGGAAAATAGGAAAGATGCTTCAGGTAAAGTCATGTGAATGTGAAATGGCAGAGATCATAGATCACGAGGGCAGGAGCCGTCTTTACTGCAATGCTCGTAATACGAGGGGGTATCGATTGGAGGCCCTCAGTGAAAATAGTGGTATTTATTTTGACAAACCCCGCATGGCTCCAGAGCTCGTTGAACCACACTGTGGATGTCAGGGAAGTGTGATAGGTTTTCCTGCTCCTGAGTTTGTACCAGATGACAATGCTGAAAACCAAGGCAGCGGCACATCATTTCTGTCTCCTGACACACAGACCTGGCTGCTCTTCACACATCCAACTAACAGGTCTAGTAGAAGGGACCTGGGAGTATATTTGAACCGCTCCCCACTGCACTCATCAGGATGGGATCCACCCAAGATTATCCACTGTGGACCCAGTGGCTACTCAGACCTGGCTTACAATGAGGACAACGAGCAGTTTTCATGCCTGATGGAGTGTGGCAAAGAGAGTGAGCTTGAACAAATTGCATTTGTGTCCTTTACCCTTGGTGAAGTCTTGGATACAGTCAGTAAGAAAGAAAAGAAAGTACTTTGATATGTTGGATGTTGTTTTTCCCCAAATCTAGCAGTTATTACTTTGCACTGCACTGGAATACACTCACTGATGTTAGACAGTTATAAACGTACGTCTAACTTTTTTTTTCAAATGGTCTAGGCTAGGATTTATTACAAAATGGGTAGTTTCCCATTTTTTCCATTTCTACTGGACAGTTGAGAGGATTTGCTGGATGTAGCAAAGCATTGCTGAATTTTTCAAATACTTTCCATTGGTTGTTTGATTCACGTTCCTTGGTAAAGCAGCAAGGATGCTACTTACATTTTTTTTCCTTAGCATAGAAAATTTGCCTACCTCTCGTTTTCACTTCAAACTCAGACTATCGCTTTGTGGATAACCTGTCTTTTCAATCCAGATCAACTTTACAAAAATGATTTGTGTTTCATTTGTGTTTAGTATTTTCTGATTCACCAAATGCCTTGTTTGCATTGGCCGGTCTTAAGCCATACCATATCCCGTTCAACTTACGTTCTCCGTGTCCATTATTAAAAACAAAAACCCAGCCACAATTGTTTGAACACTTTTTTGCTTTTCATAACCATTCCAAGCATGGCTGAAGCGAGTTACAAGCAAAAACAAAAAAAGTTTGATGTGTCTTGATTCACCTGTTATTAGAACATTTCCTTTTCAATGAGGAAGTGCTTTTGTGAAACATCCTGCTTGACTATTTAGAGGACCTGTTTGATAAAATAATGTTTTGAAAAGAATAATGAAACTCACTTAGGTACCATTTATTTGTGGTCCACCTTTTATTGAATTAAGCACTTAAACAAGATTTTAATATGTGTATGAGATGTTGTTTTTTTGTTTGTTTTTTTTTTTCCAAATCATACCATTCCTTAGCTAGCTGGCTAATTAATGGAGATTCAAACCATACTGGACCATAGCTTAGCTAGCCCCACCTGGGCCACATTTAGTTAATGGAGACAAGGCACATCCCATCTCCAGGTGACCTTCACGTACTATAAGCAACTTTTGTCATGCACACTTTACTATATTGCACTGTTTAAAGACAATGTGAAATGAAAATGGACCTTTTTTTTTTTACCTTATCTGATTTCCCCACTCATACTATGAAACTATTCAACAATTTATTGCAAAAAATATCCCCTAAATTTCATTTTTTTTTGCTTATTTTACATCAAAATCTAATCCCCTGAACTGCTGTAAAACAGCGGGGGTTTTGTGATTGCATCAGAAAGCCCAAGCAGGCAAGCGAGCAACATTCCAACCAATAATGTCCAGTGATAAAATAAAAAAAACAATAATAAAATGTTTTTACACAATCCAATAAAATCCCGAAGGATCAAATTGTATCCCTCCCTATGTTTTGTCCTGCCCTAATATCCTGTTTTACCTGGAATCACAGTTTCCACTCTCCACACTCTGAATTCAGTTTCATGTTGTCTATAAATCCAATCTGGACTGCACTGTGAATTGTAAGACGCTGATTTTATTAAAGCAATACTATACTCTGTTACAGCTGTTTTCCCTCCAGTTTCCACAAACAGTCAACTCAACACATCTTGTGTCTCTGGATTATCATCTGTTTTCTGAATTTTCTTTGGTCTTGTTATTGTTTAATTGGCAACAGGCAGAATTCTCCCTTGTAAAGGGGCAGATTAAAACCAGTATCCAGCCTGCTTTGCTTTAGCGTTTATAATTTATGGTCCAAGTACAGTTTTACAACTAATCAAATCCAAGTGGCAGCGAGTGACAACTCATATCAAATGGCAGACCCAATTATGTTCAAATGACTGATCACAAACCTGCTGAGGGGGGATAGGTGGTGCTGAACGGAGTGAGGTATTGTTGCTGTTGTGTTTTATCCTTGCCATCATTTGCTGTATTTCTTGTGCTTGTGCCGTTGTACCTAAACTGTGCACGCTAGTCTCAAGTTGGCTGGAACTACCTCCTCTTTCCTTTTTGCCTAAGGTTGTTAAGCCTCATTGTGAATGCCTGATGTTCCTTTACATGCTAGTCTTTTCGTGGGTTATTGTGGGAATTGACAAGATGTGCATGAAATATTCATTTGCTTGAAAATAAAAGTAACTTGCGATGTCCCGTTCGACCTCTTCTTTTACGCCAATGACCGTTTGTCCACTGTTTAATCCTGTCTTATGTTGATGCGTAACTTGTAATTGTCACTTTCTAAAAGTAATTCAATTTTTTCTTATACACCTGCCTTACATAATAACTCAGAACACTGAAACGAAACCAAAAATAACATAACAGCAGTTAAGGTCATAGGGGCTGTGTGTAACGTGTACCTGAGTGTTGACCTGTGTCAACACTCCTGTGTGTACCCAAAGTTAAAATGAAGTCAGCTGGCGGCAGGGCCTTTTGCTATTGGGCCCCATTCTTGTGGAATAACCTGCCTGCTGCCGTCAGACAATCAGTCTGTTGAGTCCTTTAAATCCAAACTTAAAACTCATCTTTTTGCCTTAACCTACAATTAGTTGCCTTTAAGTTGAGTGCTTCACAGCTTGTACTGCAGGGCGGGTCAGTTTCTGTCTCAATGAATTTACCAAGCACTGTTCTGCCGACGAGATTATAGCGTATAGATTATTGACTATTGCAAACTGTTCTCTTCTCTCTCTCTGAATGACGTCCACTCCTTTCTCTTGTGTGTGTGTGTGTGTGTGAATGGTGTGATGTGAGTCTCCCTTGTGTGTACATGCAGTCTGTCCTCCTCCCAGGTCTACATGGTGATGGTGGTCACCACACGAATACTGCTTGGCATCCCCCTCATCACATTTTCTTTTAATATATCTTGTAAATCAATATAATTTTGTTATCCCATTTTAATGTCCTCTCACTAAGATGTGACTGATTTTATTTTATTTTTTCTTTACATGGTGATGCTGGTCACGTGGCTCGGGTTCCTGGGCTGTTCCGGCGGCTTCTGGACACTGTTTGGCATCGTCCTCATCATATTCGTCATATATTTTATAATTCCATTATAATCCTGTCATCCTCGTTCAATGTTGTATTCTGTAAATTGTGTAAACACAACATCCATTTCACATCTGTCTTGGGGGAGAGATCCCTCCTCTGTTGCTCTCCCTGAGGTTTCTTCGTATTTCTTCTCCCCGTTATAGGTTTTTATTTTTTAGGGAGTTGTTCCTTATCCGATGCGAGGGTCTAAGGACAGGAGGTCGTGTTGCTGTAAAGCCCGCTGAGGCAAATTTGTAATTTGTGATATTGGGCTATACAAATAAAATGGACTTGACTTGACCTCTATCGTTCAGCCATGTAAATGAAAAGTGCAAAAGGAAACAGACAAGACAAACCAGTGCACACAGAAAGACAGCAAGATATTCAGCATGTTTATGGACATCTGCCACTTTTGAACCCGATTAGCAGATATTGTCTGCGGAGATCACTGCACCCCTACTGAGATTTACTCATCATATGATGCTTGAATATTACACAACGCCCCTTTAAGAGAATAACCAGCCTAAAAAAGTCTGACCCTGCTGCGCTTAGAAAGTGATGTAACATTTAATGGTCAGTCAGTGGCCAATGAATGTTGCTTGGGAACATGTTGGAGTCAGTTTATCGCTCTAGATGTCCAGCTGGGTTGTTACGAAGGCATGGATAAGGACTCTAGTTGAGGATTTGGCTGAAGAGGTAACACCTTCTAATATCGTGCCCTTGTTGCCGTCGCCACCCACCACGATCCCATCTGATGCTGACAGCTGGGGCGGACAGAGGACATCCAAGTCCTGGTGGATGGAGGTAGGCAACAGGTACATAGATATATGGGGGAGTGGTGTTGGCGGAGTAGGGAGGGAATAAGTGTTATCAGATAAAAATTAAGTGACCCAGGGGTGGCAGCCAAACAAAAAAGGCAACATAACAGTTTGCTATTTATAAAAACAGGTTTGGCACCTTTCCAGGTCAGTGCCAAATATACAACACGGTGTATCCCCGAGTGAAAAGTCTAAATGGGTTAGTAGAATGGGGTAACAGCACCGAAAGCAGCAGAGGAGGAGTTCATCTTTAAACCTGAAGCTGCCAAATGAGATCATGTGATTATTCATAGTTTAGCCACTGAGCCAATAATGATAATAATAATAATAATAATGCATTTTATTTGTGATGCACTTTCCATCAAAAGCAAATCTCAGAGTGCTTGGTGATTATGTAATGAGTCATTTGGTTGGATTATAGATGTCTATAGCAGCCACGGTTACGTAAAAGTGGGGTGGTGGCAGGGAAAAGGGATATGAGGAGTGGAAAGTAGTTATTTGCACAATCTGGGTTTGAATAAATCTTGCGTTTCAGATAATCATTCATGTTCCTGTATGGTCTGAAGTAAAACCCAGAAGACAATCTTTCGGGCTATTTCTGGAAGTTATGAATAACTGGAATGAAATGTGGATTTTTTTTTTTTTTTAGGGAAAGGCATCCTACCCCAAGACAAAGAACATTTTAAATTGTTTGATCCTGTTTCATGCTAAGACGTTTTTAGACCCTTGGTTGTCACCATACTGACCACGGTGGCCTACAAACGTGTTCTCTTACAGGGAATTAAGCCCAGATGAAACCAGGGGCTCTGACTGTTTTTCAAACCGTGGTTTTGTTATTTGAATGTAACACCTGCGAATGAAATGGGAGTGCGGAGGGACAAGTGTGAATACAGTGGGCATGCCGTCCTTTTTAGACAAGGCCCCCAGGTTCAAGGTCCCTTCAGTAAACATCCACCCTGCAGACGCGCTGTTGAGCCAGACATGGACCCCATGTGTGTGCGGTTCGGTTTCTGTTTCTGACACTGAAATGTTCTCTCCCTGTGGAGGGGACGCAAACAAAACAAGAACTTCTCTAACGGGGTCACTGAATCCCAGATTACATTATAATATTAAATTTCAAGATTTACATGCAAACAAGTGCTTTTTTTCTATACTTTCTATCCTTGGTGTCTTCAAGAGTAGAGGAAAGTCTAGCCAGGAATGTGGAGGGTATATATAGACTGTCTCACTTGTGCAACAAATGTACCTTGCAGTATCAAATAATACTAATTGCCTATGAAGTGAAACACGTTGAGGATGTCGTAAAAGTTAATTGGTGCAGAAGCAAGAGTTAGAGCACTTGCATGGTTGCATCTGTTTCTCATTATCATGTGAAATCCAGTAATTCTCAGGATGGAGTAGGTTGTGACTTATGTGCCTGGTAGTGATCAGACACTCTTCGCTTGCTGATAGTATATCTGTTATAAGCCCCTTTTCTTTTCGCAAACAGCAAAACAGCCACATTGTGCTCATTGTTAAAAGGTAAGTCATCCGTACCTTGTTTGTGCACGTGGAGTCACGGAGGATAAAAAAAAAAGAATTAGCAGAAGAGAAAACTGCACTTAATCCAGTTACCCCAATCTAATTTAGTAAAGCACAGGGCCTGGGGTGTCACTTGATTAATTCCCTCCACAACACCACTAACTCTGAAAATACATCAATTAATTAGCCAGCAAACATCAACTCCATGCTCCAGTTTCTCCCGTATTTTCACATGCAAAACCTGGTTAAAAAATCTGACGTGGATTTTTTTTTTTTTGGGCAGATGTAACTGCCCAAAGAAAGACCTATAAAACCCATTTATTCATTACAAGGCTTTTATATTAGAGGAATTGTCAAGAGCTATACCATGAATAATGAGCTGCTCTTATTGTTGTTTACAATTATGTGCAATCAGTGGTTTTCTCCAGTTTTAACAAGTTCTCCAAGATCCTCCTCCAAAGATAAAGAGACCAGCAGGGCGCCTTATATGCTAAGTGTCTATAATTGGGTTACAGGGCACAGATGTGGCGACAATACATGCTGTGTGAGTCCAGCTGTGATGCAAGTCGCGTCATCCTCTGACTGCAGCAGATGTAGGAGGCCGTGTAAGCATACTGCTGGACATTCAACACGACATTTGTTAACAACTCAAAAGGCCTCCTCTCTTATCAAATTTTAGAGGGGTCACTTATTGAAATAGTTTTACAATTAGATTGCATGAGTTTTCTTCTGGTCTCCCGACTTGGTTGCGCAGGGAATGCACATACAGGGTCTAATGCTCAAGAGCCTTGAACTCTTGCAGTCGGTTTTGCCACCTATTTGTAATGCATAATGTTTTGCATGACGAGTAAAATGTCAAAGAAGCCTTTTTCCTTAGCGAATGTGTAAATTGTACGCGGTGAAGGTCTGGCTGAGGTTGCATTAACTTGCATGGGGGAAAGTTACATTTATTTAATAGGTCATCTCACTTCGTGTGCATGCGTGTGTGTGTGTGTATGAGCGAGCGAGTGAGACAGACAGACAGAGAGAGAGAGAGAGAGAGAGAGAGAGAGAGAGAGAGAGAGAGAGAGAGAGAGAGAGAGAGAGAGAGAGAGAGAGAGAGAGAGAGAGAGATACATACAGGCATGATGTGTGAGTTGAGTGCTAGTGCAGTGAACTGTAAATAAGAAAGATGAAAACCCATCGTTTGCCGTGATGTGAGAATGGAGGTTTACTCAGGGGGCAAGGACACGGCCATCTGACTTTAAGGGCTTCAACAACCCCGTTTTGGGTTTGTATTTTCATGTTTGCATGCACACAGAGCTCTGGGTAACGCCTCACGTCAGGATGAGGTATACATTGTAAGCTCTTATATGGGGTTAAACAAGAATATTTTTGCGTAAATGAATAAAAAGAATATTTCAAACAGCAGAAGGGACTTTCTAGAGTTTGGAATATTCTTTTTATTCAGCATGGGTCACTTATGGTCACAAATTGGTGCATCGTATGCCTATGTAAATGGAGAGGGGTGTGTCCATGTCTCAGCATCCAAAGAAGCATCAGCATGCTCTAGCTAATATGTTCAGGGTCCTCATAAGAGTTTTCTGGCCTTTTATAAACACAATAGCATATTCTAGTTTGCCAAAGTGTATCTGAAACAGGTTTTTGTGGTTGAATGGGGTGATGGGGTGAAGCTCTAAATCCCCCCCCCACACCTTTTTTTTTCTCCCCAGTTGTACTTGGCCAATTACCCCACTCTTCCAAGCCGTCCCGGTCGCTGCTCCACCCCCTTTGCCGATCCCGGGACGGCTGCAGACTACCACATGCCTCCTCCGATACATGTGGCGTCGCCAGCCGCTTCTTTTCACCTGACAGTGAGGAGTTTCACCAGGGGGACGTAGCGCGTGGGAGGATCACGCTATTGCCCACAGTTCCCCCTCCCCCCCGAACAGGCGCCCCGACCGACCAGAGGAGGCGCTAGTGCAGCGACCAGTACACACACCCACATCCGGCTTCCCACCCGCAGACACGTGTCTGTAGGGACGCCCGACCAAGCCGGTACCACTGGGATTCGAACCGACGATCCTCGTGTTGGTGGGCGACGGAATAGACCGCTACGCTACCCGGACGCCCCGCCCTAAACCCCATGACAGCTCTCCAGCACCTAAATAAGTAAGAAACTGTCTGAAAAACAAAAAATGTTGTGTGCATTCTGCATGAAATTAATTTGAGACAAACACGATACATTCAGCACAGGCTGTTTCTTCTCTCTTCTCTCTTCTTTTTGTTGCAAGACAATAAAATATAAGTTATGCAGGCAAAGTTACAGTTTCAAGGTTTGATTGCAGCATCTATGTACATCGGAAGCTATACTCGGTAGAACTGTACATCATCACAGAGTCACAGATGGGGCCGGTGTATGAGCTCCCACTATGAAGTCTCCCTCATGAATCATAAACGCAGCCTCTATCATGATCCAGTGACCGTTAGTTTAGGCCTATTTACAACGGTATATGTTTGCCAACACAAACAAATTATCAGACAATTTATCAAAATACACTTCGAGACCTTCGTTTGAGTTCATGAGAAATCACACAAAAAAGAACAAATTGTCCCCGTTATTCCATAAAACAAAGGAAATTAACTTTTGTTAAAAACCGCGGGAAAACGAAACGGAAACGATGCAAACACACAAGGAAATAAAATGTGGCGCGGAGAGAAAAGTGTCGAAAGAACACGCGCGAAGAGAAGAGGAGCTGTGTTTCCAGACCTTTGCAAATGAGTGACAACACGCGACTCGCTAAAACAAAATCTACCGGATAAACCACACACCACAAGAGACCTGTGGTTAAAGTAATGACATTGGACAAGCACAAACATAAATGATGTCTTCGAATTTGCACGAAAATAAATAAATAAATAACCATAATAACGGTTCACCACAGCTCGCCAGCACTTTGTCCGGGTCACTGAGTAATAACCTTTCTGTAAGGGCCCCCCAGTTTCACACGTGTTTCAGCAAAAAAAGATTCTCCCGTCATGAGTGCCATCAGTGGTTGTGATGTCGTGAGGTCATTACTATATAGCATAGGACGGTATGATGTTTAAATGTCACGCAATCACCCAAAACCCGTCTGCAGAACGCGGAGAGTCTTTAAAGTATAAGTGTCCGCCTGAACAGATCTCGGATCAACCTACCAGACCATTTAGAGTAAAAAAACACAAAAAAAATGGCTTACAACGGCACTGCAAATCTACATAAGCCATAAAAGCCATGCCACATTTATACCCTGAAAGGGCAATTCTCTCTTTAAAGGGACATGCGCACAGTTTACACACAGAGGAGGCAAAAAAGAAAAAGAAAAAGACACTGCTGATAAAGCAGCAGGGTTGGGAAAGTTACCTTGAAAATGTAATCTATTACAGATTACTGATTACTCTCTCAAAATGGAGAACTCACACTCTAAATTCAAAGAAATCTACTCCTTGGGCTCCATTGTGTGATTACTTTAAAGCAGCAGGGTTGGGAAAGTTACCTTGAAAATGTAATCTATTACAGATTACTGATTACTCTCTCAAAATTGAGAACTTGCACTCTAAATTCAAAGATATCTACTCCTTGGGCTCCATTGTGTGATTACTTTAATCAATGGTATTGTCATCGTTTACTGCTAATGTGAATTCTTTCAAGGTGTGTAAAATAATACTTGCCTCTGTAATTTGACTATCCTGATGTCTTTTCTCCCTTCAAACACATTTAGAGCAATCCCACAAGTAATCACAAATCTAACTCTCATTTGAGTTTTTCCCCCCACAGTAACAGTAACAAATTAGTTACTTTTTTTTTTTTTACATGAGATTACTGTAATCCCACTGTAGGATACGTAATCCATTATTCCCCAACCCTGTAAAACAGCGAGAGTGGCAGGCCATTCACATGCACACTGGGGGAGATGTCGGGCTAGACACAGACGCACTAACCTTTGGCTCTGTGGCTGCTGAGTACTAAACACCATACAGAACAACAGGCGGCTGCATGGAAAGGAGACTCGGATGTCCGACAACGGTGCCCTCCATCAAACAGTTTGTCAATTTGCATTACAGCACAGAGGAGGGAAGCCTCGCTCCACTTTCTCTCACAAAGTTGATTAGCCGGGGTCCAGTTTCTTTGGAAACTGCACACGACCGCTGCATCTCTCCACTTCCCACTTATCAAATCTCCCTCTAGATCTCTGTGCGTGGCAGAGACCTGAAACACCACGCTTTGGATGCTCCTCTATATAGAAAAGTTTTGTCTGTGACAAATTTGCCATGAGTAATATGTGACCTAATCTTTTTTTCTTTTTTTAGACACATTGAGAGATTTTCTTTTTTAATACATGATACAATGTAATGCGCAAAATGGATATGCGCACACACTGGAAGCGTAATGTTGCTGAGTGCATGCAAGTTGTTGGGTATACAGCAGAGCAAAAAGCGATGTTTTCCAATGTCATTGGTCTTCTTTGTTTTTCCTACATCTTCATCTATCACTCTAATTTGCACCTTCAGGCCCGTGACTCTTTCTTGGAGTGTGGCTTATTTCCCAGCAGGGAATCAATCTCCGTAATTGTTTGAGGAGTCATTTGGGAGAGAATCTGTGAGGATAAAACAGACAGTGATGAGTTTAAAACTTGGCCAAATGGGATTTGTCCTCCTTTGCCAGTTTCCAAGCTATAAAGTGGCATCTTGAGTAGTCATTGCACTATAAGTAGCATATCTATTGGTTTAATGAGTTGTAGGTGAGCGTTTAAGGCAGAATGAACTGGATTAAATTATTTACCCGAAGGGCGCCGAGGTTCTCCACTAGTTGGTCAGCGTTAGAAACACCCAGCAGTACTGAGCTGACTCCCTCACTACGCAGACACCAGGCTGCAGGAGCGAGAGCGAGAGAGCAAGAGAGAGAGAGAGCGAGAGAGAGAGAGAACGATAATTACATGCCAGTGTCCTGCAGAAACCCTTCATCCTCAAAGATTCACCATCTCAGATATTGATGAACTCATTGATTTACCCGTTAAGGCCCATATAGTTTTGGCAATAGGTTTAGATTTGTCGAGTCTTCGATCCTTTTGTGACTACAAGTGACATCGATTGCTGCTTATGAAAGTGATGGAAGAAAAAAAAATAAAGTGAAATAAATAAATAATAAAATGACACTTGCAGAAGTGACAATTCTGGAGCATCACAACGTTATATACTGAGAGTTTTAAGATGCAGATAATGCGTGCTTTGAGAGCCTAATGGGTAAAAGAACAAAGATTATTGTCAGTATTTGACATTTATTGCAGACAAATGGACCAATTACATCCAGCATATCTGCTAACAAGACAGTAAAACAGAATTTCTCCGGACCTCAAAGCCTGTAGTAGATACTGGGGGTCTAAATTCCCTCTCCGCATAAGTATATATATGGTTTAATGACCTGACCAATTGTTTCAGATCCCTACTGTTATGGGAACTGTTCCGTATGTAGGCCTGGAGTGCTGACTGCAGGAAAAACAACTGAGCTTTCAACTCATTAAAAATTGGAAATATAATATCGCGGACAGTCACACGTAAAGATGCTGCTTTGCAAATGATAATATGGAGTATTTGGATAGTTTGAGTGGCATTTAGTGGCTTAACTTATTAGGTCAGTGAATGCCACTCTGATAATAAGGACACTAATGGAAAACGAGCATGTGAGCAAGTCAGAAATCTTTGCCTGTCACATATATTTTTCTGTCGATTATTTAGAGATCAAAGCAGTTCTTCCAGGGTTTTTTAAAATAATTTTTGATACACACACACACACACACACACACACACACACACACACACACACACACACACACACACACACACACACACACACACACACACATACATGTCACCTTATACTTGCAGGGACCCCTCATTGACCACATTCATTCCCTAGCCCTTAACCCTGACCTTGACCTTAACCATCATAACTACATGCATAACCTTACCCTTACCCTAACCTTAATAATAATAATAATAATAATAATTTTATTTATATAGCACCTTTCTAAAACAATGTTACAAAGTGCTTCACAAAAAACAAAAACAAAAAACCCTAAACCTTAACCCAAAACACAAGCTCTAATCCTAAAATAATAGACCCTTTTCCTCATGGGGACCTGTGAAATGTCCCCAAAAGGCAGGTGATGTCACAAACACACACACACACACACACACACACACACACACACACACACACACACACACACACACACACACACACACACACACACACACACACACACAAACACACACACACACACACGGACGAGGCCTCAG
Organism: Lampris incognitus; assembly: GCF_029633865.1. Lineage (NCBI taxonomy): Eukaryota > Metazoa > Chordata > Actinopteri > Lampriformes > Lampridae > Lampris > Lampris incognitus. The sequence goes on from NC_079218.1 coordinate 18,109,594, forward strand.
TCCTCGGTCATACCTATGGCTAGCTGTGCGGCGGTGCAGCCCAGTCTGTCAGCCAGCAGATGGAGCTCCTTAATTTTAGCCAGCTGCCTGCGGCCCTCCTCACTGTTCACCCGCTCCTTCAGCCACTGGTAACCCTTCACCCGGGATAAATGGGTCACAAGCAATGTTAATGTACAGTTACACATTCCTCTCCTGACCCTGTTTTTAAAAGCAAATGACTAACCAAGAGGAAAATTGCACTGAAAATTATCTATATGGAAACACTTGCAAAGATCTGCTCGACTAACTTTCATGGCTGCCCTGGAACAGTCAGGTACACCCTCGCTGTACTTCCCTGTGATTAGTCCACATGCAAGTGGAGACCAGGTCATTGCGCCAACACCTAAGAGGATAACATTAGGGGTGGGGTGGAGAAAAATGGATTTACTGCAGGTTAGCAGAAAAGCATCTCGGAGCATCTAAACATCTCTGACCACTCAAAGCACCGCTGTCAGACAACCACCTGGCATTCGAGGTAGCTACTGCTTGTCTGTAAGCTGCTGGCTCAACCTTGTAAAGTGATATGATTACAGTGTGAGTAACTGGACTAAATGAAGGTTTGGTTAAAAAAAAAAAATCAATTATTGCCAACCTATCTTGTGGTAGAGCTCAGGCAGCTGCACCTCCACCTTATCCCTCTGGAAGTAGTGATACTCTGCCTGCTCACACACAGGCGGTATCAGGTTGAACTGACGTGCCACCGAGTATGCCTCCTGATGACAAGAGAACATGTAAAAGGCAGCGGTCATTTGTCGAGTCAGGCCATAAAGAGACATAAAGAGACAGTGTTGAGTTTATCGAAGCTAAGGTGTTATAAATGTGAGTTTCACCATAATTTCCATGGCACTCCAGCGTGAGGTTCCCCAGTACATGGCCATACCCTGGTTAATTACAAACGTCATGGCCCGCACAATCTCTACAAAACAAAATAAAAAATCTTATCTATATAAATCAAATTCTAGTGTTATGGGCAACCATATGCAGTTACCTCCGGCACATAAACTACACACAGGTACATAAGCACTACCCATGTAAACATTTAATGCAGACTATGTGACAGTGCTTTAGCATACCAATTCTGAGTGAACGAGAATAATAATTTCACAAAGTTATGACTGACCTTCCATAGGACTGTTAACATCATTTCTGTTGGCAAAAACGATGTCCACATAATCAAGCTGGAGTCTTGACAAGGATCCTCTCAAACCTATTAGCGTCAGTTAGCAATGGTTATTCATCATTAATGGTCAATAAGCAGCCACAATCATCATTTCTTCTCTCCTGTTATCATACCATCATTATTAATATATACAATACATAATAAACTGGAATACTGCAAAAATAATTTAATAATTTGCCAAGTAATTATTGTTAAATCAATAATAACTGCATAATTGCAGGGTATTGCAAATGAATGGGGGGGAGGGGGGTACCCAAGCAGCATGTTGATTGTTATAATCTATGAAGACTTCTCAAGTACATAGTACGTGATGAGGAGTAAAAACTCATCAAAAGAGAACAAAACTTGCAGATTGCTAAGTGCAAACCTGATCTTAAAGTATCAACAATCGGTTGCCAAAGTCAGTTTGTGATTTTCAGATTTGCACTAAGTAGGAATTGCTACTGCGAGTGTTAAATGAATCCTCTAAATTAGGAAAAAGAACAATTCAGTCTGGGAACCCTACATTTAATTGTATTTTGAAGCACATTTGGTTGTGTGAAACAAGTGTGTAATCACTAGTATTGTTATTTATACATTGTTTCTATAAAGCAGGAAATACCGTTTTTCAAACAGTGGTAACATATTCTGCAAAAAAAGTGATTAAGAAAACACAGATGATATCATTTTTGCTTGCCCTGTGCAAATGTTTGCTATAAATGACTTGCTGAGTTACTTAATTTTAATGATTTCTGCCGCGCCGCCAGCATTAATTGCAAAAATTTACAGGGTGTAACTTTGCAATGCACTCTGAACCAAATAACTTCCCCTCGTCAAGGATTTAATAATGTGGTGATCCAAAATATTTTAGGAAAGTCATGGTTGTGCATTATAATTTTTCCACTAACCACATTAGCGAAAGCCAATTCACACTGCATTTTTCCTTTACCCTACCATTGATTAACAAATGCTTGGATTCAGTTCAGTGCTAGTCTGCAATAATTTCATACAGTGAATCCAAAGGAAAATATAATTTACAAGTGCATGCCAAGCTCCAAGAAGAGCAACAGCAGGCTGTGAAACACAACTAGTCAAAGGCTTCTCTTAAAAAATCGTGTGATACTGCCATTGTCTTATCAAAGATGTTAAGCTTGTTGGCAATTTATGAATTTAACAATTAGCTACAGGTGTGTTTTACGCTACCTTCAATGATGTGTTTCCTGGATAGGCCCCTCTCTGTCTCTGCTCTGTGGGGCGATAAAAATGGAATTTCATTTCATCCACCTAATTAAACAATAGAAACTGCATTTGAATGGAGTAAAATGGGCTTATGGTCTTCTATTAGTATACTTACTGGCCTCCCCAATAAATCTTAGTAGTGATGACATAACTTGAACGCCTGGTAAGGATACGAAAAAAGAAAGGTCAAGGAACACAGGTTTGGAGTCCGGTGCATTGTTATCTTCATTAAAGATACAATCCTGAAGATTTACATGGAAACCAGTGTCCTTTGTCATACTTTATAATACTGTCATATTTAAGACAATATCTGATCTGGGAATACCCTAAAATCATGAATGCTTTTGTAGTTGCTCATTTTAAAGGAGCACCAAGAGATTTGGTAGGCAAAAAAAAAAGACAAATGTACATATACAAAGAATGAATACAAAATTTCATGCAACTAACTAAAATTAATGTTTTAAATAATGTACCCTTACAGTAGATCAGGACTGAAAATGTTTTGTAGGTTCTGAATAAGCTAGAGTAAGCTATTTTTTTCCAACACATTGTGGCCCCCCGTGTTCACTGTCATGTTCAGACCATGTGACTTGAAGGACTTCCGCACCACAAAGCTACTGACTTTCGGTTTGTACTGCAGCGGTCATGCTAGTTTCCTGTTTGTTGGCGTGTGCTATTGACAATGGTATATTTTTCGCGATGCCTGAAAGATTTACCATGGATAAATGTCAACCACATGCACAGAATTGTCGACAAACTTTCACCTGCACCTACCAGCAAACGGGTGAAAAGTTTCAAGTTGTACATATCAAATTACGTCCACAATTATGAGGATGAGCGGGCGGACGGACGGAAACTGGTATGACCACTGCAGTAGAAACCGGAAGTCAGTGGACTACAGTTATGCACGGTGGCTAGCGAGTTAAGCATAGTTGCTGACACCACGGGGTGTCTGAAACAATTAGGCCTGAAAAGGGAGGGGGGAAAGAAAAGAAGAAATGCATGTGTTCTAACCACATGCATTTTCTTGTGAGTCGTTACTTTGGCGGGTCAAATACTGAGTGGAAGAGAAAGTTTATGAGATGCATCGTGGCATCTAGAAGAGCGGCTGAGCTGCATCTACGCCAATAGGTGTCGGCAGAGCGCAAGACCGGTGTCATGTCGGCCGTTTTAGAAGGAGAAGAAGAACCTTTGCGGGGGGGGGGGCAAGCCATGGTGAAATCGCTTAGTGAACCTTTAATGGTTTTGTGAAGTATGTGTGTACCGATACACTGCGTAAGGTTTTGCGTCTCCAACGTAGCAACCAAGTGCAAAGAATTGGGCGGGTAACGGCGAGTTTGCAGAAGAGGCGAAGTTGTTGTGACTTAAATTTACTGAGATACAATACAATACAATACAATACAATTCTATAGCCCCAAAGTCATGTTCAACCATGCCCCCCACCCCCCTCAGCAGCCGGGAAGATGCTGAAACATAAGTGCCGGTGGTGACTGATCACGCTTCAAATCAATCTCTGGGATTTGGAGTGGTCTGACTCCAATGCGATTACTCGTACAACCACAAGGTGGCAGTCAAGCTAAACAAAACCAACGATTTCCTTGATTTTGGCTTTAAATTCGCGAGTAAATGAGTGGAAAATGTTAACGTTACAAACCACAAACAGGCCACATTGTTTGTATTTACAGAGTATTTGCTTCAGTTGAACTAGGCAACGAGCAATATGGCCGCACGGTTGACCAAGACCGGAGACCCAGGCTGGCGGTGAGAAATACATTTAAGTTTTTATTTACTTGTTTTCTCCTAGCTACCGATAGCCATTAGGTTGTCTCCAGAAGGCTTTTTTCTCCCTGAGATACATTTCCCAGCAGATAACCAAGAAAATGGGAAGTGAATGTGTATGAAACTAGGCTGTTTAGTCCACTTACCCATTTAGGTTTGCTCTCTGCTTGTTTCAACTGTTTTCAATGTAGCCGGGTGGTAAATCTGTTAAATATGTTAAAAGATTTTCCACTTAAATTTAGTATAGTTTAACTGTTAATATATGTAATTGTTACACTGTCAAGCCATGTAAAATGTCATTTGATGTATTTAAATTGTGAGGCAGATTGTGAGTGTATTTTTATAGTTTTGGTTGTCATTGCATGTTTTGACCAGTAAGTGGCAGTGGCGGACTTTTATTGTAACTCCGTGCAAGTTATCCAAGTGCATCTTGGGTATTTTTTTTTTTTTCTTGTGTGGAGCGCCTGAAGATTGCGGTGACAGTGCTCTGACTCCGTAGTAAGTAAGGACGCTACTGGAGTTGATGTTCGGTGATTTTGGGCGCGAGCCGTCGACCGCTGTTCGCCATCGCAGGCATGACAAGGTAACTGACAGAGTGAGAAGTTGCGCGATCTTCAGGAAGTTCCACATGTCTTTGTTAAACCCTGTTTAACGTACATAGTCCACTGCCGTATTTTGCACAGTATTTTGTATTTATTATTTCCCTTTTTAAAATCTTTTCTGTTAAACTTGCCACATCTGTGAACATTTATGAGCTGTTTGCTCGAAAGACACAGGAATGTATGCACTCAGTAAAACGATCTGCATTCGAAGGTTCAAACAATAAAATTAAAGCTACAAGAACCCCGGAAGTAATTGTGTCCTGTGTGGTATCTAATTCCACGGGCTACATAATTTTGGTACCAGGAGTGGGGTTTTCTGATAGTTAAAGATTCTGAACACTCTTCCTCTGTTCCAGGTCTAATAGGGATGAACATTGTCAAAAAATGCAGAGAGCTAGTGCACACTGAGTTTGACACCACACTGCAGGAGAGGTTTGACTCAAACTGGAGAGAGGCTTTTAATCATCTTCATGCAGTACATGTAACAGACAGACTCTCTTTCGCTAGGGTAGCTGGTAAGGATGTAGTCCATATACCTGCTTCATCTGCTGCTACAGTTATGGCTAGGGGACTCAGGACCGTGAGTGAGGATGGTTCTTTTTTGTTGCTGGAGTCTGTGGGTGTCCCCGTTCCTGGAGGTTTGGTTGTTGTGCCTACTTTGGTTTCATCGGGCAATCACATTTTTCCAGTCCGAGTCATGAACATGTCTGATGAAGATATCTGGCTAGGGCCACGGACTAGGCTAGGGGTTTTGACTCAGGTAGACTGTGTGAAAAGTGATGAGCTTTGTGAGGTACAGTTCCAGAGAATCTCAGCAGATACTGAACAAGTGAGTATCAGTGAACACCCCGAAACACCACCAGATGTGCAGGAAATTCTCGGCAAGCTCAATTTTTGTGGTAGCCCAGAACAGCAAGCACAGCTGACTTTGTTACTGGAGAAGTACTCTTTTGTGTTTGCAACAGAAGATGAAGATCTAGGCCACACTGACAAAGTACAACATGAGATCCATCTGACAGATGACATACCTGTAACACAGCCATACAGACGAATCCCACCCACACAGTACAGTGAAATCAGGGAACATATTGGCAAGCTGCTTAAAAAAGGGGTCATTCAAGAAAGCTCTAGTGCTTATGCTTCGCCCATAGTACTAGTGAGAAAGGCAGATGGTAGTCTGAGGCTATGTGTTGATTACAGGAAACTCAACTCAAAGACAAGACGTGATGCATTCCCGCTCCCGAGAATTGATGAGAGTTTTGATGCGCTGAGAGGGGCAAAGTTCTTTTCGACCATAGATCTGGCGAGCGGATACCACCAGGTAGCTATGCATGAGAGAAATCGGACTAAGACTGCATTTACTACACCGTTTGGTCTGTATGAGTACGTGAGAATGCCTTTTGGTGTTTGTAACGGTCCAGCTACATTTCAGAGACTTATGCAAGTTACTATGAATGATCTCATTTTTCAGATACTCCTGGTCTACCTAGATGACATCTTGGTTTTTTCAGAGACATTTGAGCAGCATTTGGAGAGACTTGAGACTGTGTTTAAGAGACTGGCAGAGACGGGCCTTAAGGTGAAGTTGCAGAAGTGTGCTTTTCTACAACAGTCAGTAAAGTTTTTGGGTCATCAGGTGTCAGCAGAAGGTATAGGAACTGACCCCTCCAAGGTCTCTGCTGTTAAGAACTGGAAGGTCCCAACCACTGCCAAAGAGCTGCAGTCGTTCTTGGGTTTCTGTAGTTACTACAGGAGATTCATTCGAGGCTTCTCACAGATTGCCGGGCCACTGCATGACCTAGTCAACAAATGTTCAGGTGTGAAAAAAACAGGGAAAGTAGGTCACCAGTTTTGTAATATGTGGACACCAGAGTGTGACTCTTCCTTTGAGCAGTTAAAGGAAAAACTTACCTCTGCTCCCATTTTGGGTTTTGCCGATTTCACACAACCATTTGTAGTTGAGACAGATGCTAGTCAGCATGGATTAGGCGCTGTATTGTGTCAGCAGCAAGGTGACACCAGACGTGTCCTAGCATATGCTAGCCGCAGACTACGCCAGGCTGAGAAGAATGACCGAAATTATAGTAGCATGAAGTTGGAGTTGCTTGCCTTAAAATGGGCAGTTGCTGAAAAATTCAGGGGTTACTTGCTTGGTTCAAAGTTTGTTGTCCTGACTGATAACAATCCCCTCTGCCACCTCAAGACAGCCAAGTTAGGTGCTATAGAGCAGAGGTGGGTAGCGCAACTGTCTGTTTTTGATTTCGAGGTTAAGTACCGTCCTGGTTGCAGTAATGCCGCCGCAGATGCTCTCTCTAGGCAGGAGTTTGCAGGGGAGCCTGAAACAGACCCTGACTCGGATTTTGACGACTGTATCACTGTGTGTAACCTGATTGAGCGAGGAACAGTTCTGGATCCTGGTCTTGTCTCTAGAGGTCTGGAGTGTTACAAAGTGAGACAGATCCGTGCTGGGGAGTCGAGGTCTGGTGAGACAGGTACTAAACAGGGCAACACCCCCACACTGCCAGGTTATACCAGAGAGGAGCTGGTAGGTTTTCAGGCCGGTGACCCCACCCTAAAAGAGTTTAGGGCATTTTGGGATCGGGGGAGGAGGCCATGTCCCAGAGAGAGAGCAGCCCTGTCTAGTCAAGTGAAAAGATTGTTGAAACAATGGAGATGCATACAACAACGAGAAGGGTTGTTGTACAGGGTTATCACAGACCCACGTCATGGAGAAGTGTGGCAGTTACTCGTGCCTAGTTGTTTGAGGGACCAAGTTCTAGAAAATGTACATAACAACATGGGACATCAGGGCATAGAGCGCACGATAAACTTGCTAAGAGGGAGGTGTTTTTGGGTAGGGCTATGCGAGGATGTGGAAAGCTGGGTTAAAAACTGCGAGCGGTGCATTTTGACCAAGATGCTTCAGCCAAAAATCCATGCTCCAGTTCAGGCATTCCTGGCCTCCCGACCTCTAGAAGTGGTGGCTGTTGATTTTACTGTGTTGGAGGCAGCTTCAGATGGCCGTGAAAATGTCCTTGTTGTGACCGATGTGTTTACAAAGTTCACACAAGCGTATGCTACCAAAGACCAGAAGGCTGACACTACAGCTAAAGTTTTGCTCAGGGAGTGGTTCATGAAATATGGGGTCCCAGAGAGACTGCACTCAGACCAAGGTCGAAATTTCGAGAGTGAAATTATAGCAGAGCTGTGCAAACTCTATGGGGTTAAAAAGACACGGACAACTCCCTACAGGCCACAGGGAAACGGTCAGTGTGAAAGATACAATCGCACACTCCATGACTTGTTAAGGACACTCCCACCAGAGAAAAAAAAAGCGTTGGCCAGAGCATCTGTCTGAAGTAGTATATGCCTATAATGTCACTCCTCATTCCACCACAGGGTACTCGCCTTATTATTTGCTTTTCGGGGTACAGCCACATCTCCCAGTAGATGCTTTATTAGGGCGTGAGTGTGTGTCAGACAGGAAACAGGATTGGTTGTCTGTTCATCAGGAGAGACTCCGACAGGCACATGAGAGAGCCAGAGAGTACTCAGAGCAGAAGGCAGCTGAGAGGATCTCACTGCAAAATGAGAAGGTGTATTGTCCTCCTGTGGACATTGGTCAGTTGGTTTTCCTACGTCACAGACCCCCAGGTAGACATAAGATTCAGGACACATGGACCTCAACAGTCTACAAGGTAGTTGACATCCAGGGTACCACACACACTGTTGAACCTTTTGAGGGAGGTCCCATTAAAAGAGTTCATAGGTCAGAGTTGCGACCTTGTGCGAAACCAGTTCCCAAACCAAGAACTAGAACTAGGTTACAGACCACTACACAGCCTGTAGCTGAGGATGAGCCTGAGTCACCTGAGGCTGATTTTGTTATTGTTGAGGAAGTCATCCCTCGCCGGCTTGTGCAAGTACCTAACCTGCCTCTTGCAGCAGAAAGTGTTAGTTTACCTGTGACAGCACCCACAGATGAGAGTGACGGTGAAGGACCTGAGGAAGGTTATTCAGATATGAGAAATTGTGGCACAGAAACAGAATGTGTTAATGATGTGCATCCAAACGTTAGCGACAGTGACTTGCCCATTATTGAAAACAGGGACAGGCCCGCACTAACAGAGGATGCTGGTGGAGCAGGACGTAGAACCTATGCACCTGCCATTAGGAAAAGCAAGCGGGAAATGGCTGGATCTCATTCAAACCCATTTCATCTGCCAAAGTCAGCCTGTAATGCAGTCTCAGTCAGCACAGACATGGTCTCTAAGGTTTTGACAAGCCTGGGTGCTGCTCTCTTTGAAAAGGCCTTGCAGGGAGTATTTGAGTCAGTTCATGTTTCGTAGTCACCGAGGACGTTGACTATATTTGCAGGGGAGTATGTAGCCGGGTGGTAAATCTGTTAAATATGTTAAAAGATTTTCCACTTAAATTTAGTATAGTTTAACTGTTAATATATGTAATTGTTACACTGTCAAGCCATGTAAAATGTCATTTGATGTATTTAAATTGTGAGGCAGATTGTGAGTGTATTTTTATAGTTTTGGTTGTCATTGCATGTTTTGACCAGTAAGTGGCAGTGGCGGACTTTTATTGTAACTCCGTGCAAGTTATCCAAGTGCATCTTGGGTATTTTTTTTTTTTCTTGTGTGGAGCGCCTGAAGATTGCGGTGACAGTGCTCTGACTCCGTAGTAAGTAAGGACGCTACTGGAGTTGATGTTCGGTGATTTTGGGCGCGAGCCGTCGACCGCTGTTCGCCATTGCAGGCATGACAAGGTAACTGACAGAGTGAGAAGTTGCGCGATCTTCAGGAAGTTCCACATGTCTTTGTTAAACCCTGTTTAACGTACATAGTCCACTGCCGTATTTTGCACCGTATTTTGTATTTATTATTTCCCTTTTTAAAATCTTTTCTGTTAAACTTGCCACATCTGTGAACATTTATGAGCTGTTTGCTCGAAAGACACAGGAATGTATGCACTCAGTAAAACGATCTGCATTCGAAGGTTCAAACAATAAAATTAAAGCTACAAGAACCCCGGAAGTAATTGTGTCCTGTGTGGTATCTAATTCCACGGGCTACATCAATTTAATTAAAAGTTGTTTTTTCTGCATTTATTTCAAACACAAATTGTTTACACATTAGTTAATTTATACTGTACGTTCAGATATTGTCATAACAATAGCTTGTTGGGATTGAATATATATACTGAATTTGAAACTTTCATTTTGTTTGATTATATATTTTTCATTACATTAATTGTTATTATAGAAAGGTAAATATCCTAAATGGGGTATTAGATCAACAATATAGACTCAAGTTTTGGGTATTTCTATTTGGATGGCTCCAATTTGCTTATTATTATCTTTGTGAAGCTAAAACTTGGTATTCATTTTAAAATGATTATTTTTTTTCTCACGGTGTAATTTTGTAATTTTTCCAGTTTAAATAACAACTTATAAAATCCTTCATAGAAAGGGAAAGGGGTTTGGTAAGCCTGCAAGAAAACATTCATGATTTAATAAGAGTTGGATATTCACGTACATGTGAGTCAGGTCAGTAAAATGAGTAATATTTACCTCCATCCTTTTTTCTTGATGATGTTCCCAAGGGTGATTTCAGCTCTGCGGTGGGGGTAAGGACAACTTGGGTTGTGATAAACATTGGGTAATGTGGATGTCACTCTGTTGCACTCCATTAACAAAGTACACAGAGAATTTACAAACACAAATGTGTTGATGAAACTTTGACCTTCTGATGCTTAATATTTGTAGATGGGTTATAAAATGTTTCATCAGGAAACTCGTGAAGGAAGGAAAAGCAGAATAACCCATTTCACCAAGGAGAGGAATGGAAATGAGACTGACCTGCCAGAGGCATACACTTCTGCTGTGTCAAACAGGTTCACTCCATTCTCATATGCGATGGTCATTAGGTTCTCAGCCATCTGGGGGAAACAGAAATAAGGACTGAAGGATGGAGGCTATGGCTACTCCAGTCATGCAGAGTGACCCACCAAGAAGGGTACAATGTTTGCAAAATCATTTTTCCCCTCTCGAAAGTGGTTTCTAGTAGGATAGCAAGTAAGTGTGAATGCTAAAGACTTGCGTTATTTTACGCTATGGAACTAAAATCAGTGTTGCCAAAGTGCTAAGAGCTTTTCCCTGGTGTTACAGAATTTTATAACTCCCCTCAGAATCTGACTCCCCTTGGTGTGAACGGGTTACGGTTAGGGGGTTAGGGTTGGGGGATTAGGGTTAGGGGGTTGGGGGGGTAGGGTTAGCCTAACCTAGCCTCACACTAAAGAGGAGTCAGATTTGCAGGGGAGTCATAACATTTTATAACACCGATCAAGTTCCACGAGAGCAATGTCTATGCAGGGTGGAGGAAACCCGGAGGCATTGTTCATGGGAATAGAATAACATCGGCTCTCTCACCTCATCGGAGATCTGTGATCCAAATGTCACCCAGGTACCTTCACAAAGACAGAGATGGAAATGCTATTTAGCGCCATCGGATTTAAAAAGAGATGAATTACATTTAGTCTTTGAACCAACTCACCTAATCCTAAACAGGAAACTCGAAGGCCTGACTTCCCAAGGTTCCTGTAGGAAAAGATTGGATGTTTGGGGGAAGAGAAAAAAGTCCAAGAAACTATTAATTAAAAAAAAGAAAAGAAATAAAAAACGAAAAATCAAAAATATAAATACAAATATCGAATTCATAAACATTTTTTCATCATCAACCCTTGGTGAAGAATAGGCACAAAATTATATCTTTATTGCACATCGATGCCTTTAAATGATGCATGGGGAGAAGAAAGATATGGAACGAAGCCCAGGCTGTCTTTATGGGTTTTTTTTCAGTCCTGCTGAGCGAGTCTCTGACTTGCGGTAACGTTCTCTGTTGAATATCTGACCTTTGACCTCTGGTATTTCAATCTCTGGTAGTTCAACAGGTCACGGTGACACGCTGAGTCCCCGTATTAACCGCGAGGTGCTATGAGTGTGGCTGATGTGCTACTACTGCGCAGGCAAACACAGGGAGCTGATCTATAAACGGTCCACACAGGGCACAGCGACGTCCTGCGCTGAAACACGCCACGTTTGATTGGTTATCAGGGCTGGTGAGTTTTGAAGGGCGAGATAAAAGAATGCAACGGACTCTGATTCGTTGGCAGGAGCGCGGACGGCTGAAAATGATCCGGGCTTCATGCTCGTCTCTCTCCTCCATGTGCGCGCTCTCCTCCATTCTAATTAGGCAGCGCGAGCCAGCTGGAGAGGGGGCAAAACTGCAGCGGTACTCGTGGCTCCTCGCCGCCGTTTCATCTCCCAGCGCCTTGCCCCGCCCCTCTCTGCCTGTCTGCCTCCCTGTGTCCGCCACGAATAGCCAAATGGGAAGAGACAGACTGTCAGAGCGTTTAGACACAGGCGGACGAGCGCGGCGTTTATTTTGCTCTGTTCTATTTTTGTTGTCTGACCGAGACTATTTTTAGATTCTTGCGTATGTGAGCTTTTTTTTTTGTTCCATTGTGTGTGTGCTCATGTGTTATGTGGAGGGTCTTAGTGAGCATTTGTGCTCTTGGTGTGGGCATGCTGTATGTGTCATTTACCTGATGTGCTGCCAAAATAATACACAGGTAGTAGACCCAAAAACGCTACACGCGCAGGTTTTCCTGTCAGTTTGCAGCCGTGAGATGAGCCCACGTACAGCGTTCCGACCAGCACCATTCGTCAATAAAGGGCGGCCAAGTGTGTTGTTGAGAAACATTTGGCTCTGAACACTGGGTCTTCTTAGTAGATTTCAGTATCTCGTAAAGACATTTCAAGTTCATATTCTCAGTTGTTTCGTATTGTAGCGAATTCGGGGGGCAGTCCGGGAACCGTCGCCACAGCCCGGGACGCGAACCCGTGTCTCCCACTCCGCAAGCGACAACGTTAACCAGTCGACTAAAGAGTCCGACCCTTTAGCCAAGGGCCAACGTGTCTACTTATCCATGCACGTTACAGTATAGTCCTTTACCTGCAACTATGTGACACGCCGTGTTGCTTTTTCTTCATGCATCAACACAATGCAGATGCAAGACATGGGGGACGAGGGAGAGGTTATATTTAAGTTTTTCCCAATTAGCATGTCTTTACTTATACAGCAGAGGGGCACTGAGAACATGTATGATACAGTTTTCAATGCAGGCAGAAAAAACAATGGCTAGGGTTAATATTCAAATCAAGGGGTCAGTTAACAGAGCAAACATCATCTGCCGGATAGCTACTGGGAGCAGATGATATCTCTGTCCTTTAAGCGATGAGTGAGAGTTGGATGAATCAGCACAGGACTGTTGCGTTGAAATAAATAAATAAATAAAAAGAAAACTGGTCAGGGTGAGGTCCATGCGTGAAGTATCCACATAGAACATTTCTCTGCCCCACAGGAAATGGCTGCCTTCAGTATGTGTGTGTGTGCGTGCGCGGCTGTTGTTCAAACCATGCTTGTTTGGTATTCAGACAGTCCAGCCTCTGAAATAGCTGTCACACCGTGTCAATTTTAGCTTCGTGTTGCTAACGTGTGCTCGCAGGAATACACGTGGCAAGGATTCTAACACGTTAAAGACACTCCGTGGGGAACTTTATCCTGCAAGCAGCAAGTCTTACGCAAAGCCTGCAGGCAACATCTTATGTAAAAGCGAATAGACAGTCCACCCTCCCGATGCCTTTACTTGTTCAGGTGGTGGTGGTGGTGGGAGAGAAGGTAAGTTGTGAGGAAACGCCAACAGCATCAAAATGAGTCAGAATTCACACTCCTCCTGCTGCTACGAATACAACCAAAGTACATTAGCAGACATTCTATTTTTACATACTTACTCAAAGGAAGCTAAAGGCTGGCTGTGGCATATATAATTGAATCATACGTGTTTTGCACAGATTTGAGTTTACATAAGAAGCTCAATTTCTATTTGAGACTGAGTCCGTGCTGACAGCAATGGATAGTGAACTGAAATGCACCAGTACATGGAAACCGTGATTGGTGTGCCACATAAAACAGCCATTTTTTGAGTCTTGGCAAATGGGAATGTCACTAATTCAATGCGTGACAACTGCACCCCCCTTCCTCCTCCTTTCCTCAGCTCCACCATCCTCTGCAGTGCTGCAGTCTGCTAAATTACTATCAGCGAGTCTGGAGAAGGTCTGGAGGGAGTCATGCTCGCTCCCTTCTCTCCTCTTCCCTCATCGCACACACATAAGCACGCTTACCATTGAACACGTACACACATTCATGTGTGGCCTATATTTCAGCTGACATGGATTTGGCGGACATAGCAAGCACACATGTTGTTATGCTAGTCGGTGCTCTTAACGTAAATGTTCACGCTTGATGGGAATTATACTCGCAAATAGACACAGATCTGCATACAGTCATGCATGAATGCGCGCATGAATGCGCACATGAGCAGGGCACACACGGAAACACAGATGCTTTTCTCTACCCTGTAGAAGTATGTGGGCTTTCTGTGATTTCTTACCTATTTTTTTTCCCACTCTCTCGCCATAAATCGTCGAGCCCAAGCTAGGTGATTATGTGGACTTGGCTGTTCTACACAGCATTAACAGAGGAAAGAAAATGGCACACAGATGCACAGTCACGGTTTAGTCAGCATTTTAACCTGCGCTGATGCCAACAGTTTATTTCACCGGGGATATCACCTGAGAAGGGGATTAGATACTATGAGCAGATGAGTTTTTATGACTGATTTCTTTTTTTGTACAAAAAAAGCTCAAAATTTTGAAAGTGCACAAATAACTATCGAAATATCTATCTATCTATCTATCTATCTATCTATCTATCTATCTATCTATCTATCTATCTATCTATAACAAAGCTTGCATCACACAGACACATACGCACATGTACACACACATACACGCTTGCACAACCACTGTCATTCATCAGTGGTTGTGACCTTCCAATTAGCCGAAATTACTTAAATGAAATAAAGTGGCATAGTCTGAGGTAGTGTGAGAAGATCAGTAATAATCTTATGATGCCTCCCAAGACAGATATATATATATATATATATATATATATATATATATATATATATATATATATATATATATATTCAAAAATTGGGATGGATAAAAAGCAAACTTGACATGAGAACATGTGCACTACCGCTTATTCTCTATATAGTGCATGTGTTTAAGGGATTTTGTTGGAGGATCACCGAATGTGCATGTTTTGAAGGGGGTCTGGATTTGGAATAGTGTATGGCAAAATTGAATGCAGGTGCTATCCTGTGGATTTGGGTTGAGAATATAGCAACACTGTATGCTAAAGGAGGGCCAATGCAAGAAATGACTATACAATGCATCTATTCTCTGAAACTACAATGGACCTCCGAAGAAGGGATCAAGTTGACCTACATCTATCTTGTCATGTTGGTAAATTGTTTTTCAAACTCAACATTAAAATCAGCCAGTAAAAGATATAAATAAAATTGAGAATGATCTGCCATTTCCCTACTCTGTTTTCCCATAAATCTTGAGTCTCTCCGCCAGTATAAGGTGAGGACACTCATAAAGCCACAGACACGATCCGGTAGGTGCATAGATGATTTCACTGTATGACGTCAAGATAACAAGCGAGAGACGTACACATCCCAAGTAACCCGGAAGTGCACAATACATTCCTAGTGCCACCCTCTTTTCCAGTACAACCAAACCCACCCATAACAGCCATAAGGCAACTAAAAAACAGTGTAGAAAAATACCACTTAGGGCACAAACATTACAAAGGGCACAGTAAGGCACTATAGAATAGAACAGTAACAAAACCTGAAACAGGCTCCAAAGGCAGAACACACAGACCCTGAAGGAATTATGGGAATGTCCGACAGTGGTGTGGAGGAATAAACAAGAAAGCTATAAAGCAACAAAGTCCTTCAACCAGTGGGAGGCCTTCGGGAGCAGCTGGAACGCTGAAGAGCCTCACCAGTATGTGGAATAGTCCCATGGGTTTCTTTATCATGCTGATCACTAACTGGACCAGCAGAGGGTTCGTCTGGAGGAAGACAATTGACAACCCCAGCGGGCAGAAAGGGCGCTGGAGCAGGCTCGGCTATGACGGGAGAATGTCGGGGCTCCTTGGGAGGGGAGATATCAGGATCCGTGTCAGACATGTCCTCATCTGCGTCATCACAGAAGACCACGTCAGGAGCGTCACTCAATCTAACCCTGTACAAAGTGCAACAGAATTGGGTACCTGTGAACTTCTGCAGGTTGCACCATGACCCTTCAACACTGATGACAAGGTATCTGTCTCGGGCTCTAGACTTATTTCGATCGCCATAGAGATATACAAGGTCGCCAGGATGAACTATGGAAGGTGATGCAACATGACCAGTGGGAGCTTTGGCTTTCATGCTATATACGTAGATGATTGATCAACCGTTGCGCACGCTGCTGCATAATGATGTCCCGCTCATTGATAGGCAACTAATTGTTGGAGAACTGGTCCATCTGTAATAGCATCTCATGGGCAGAAAAATCGTGGGATCTGTGCGGCTGTTCAAGTGGGCAGTGGCAATTGACAGAAGCAGGTGGGTGACAGCTCTGCAGTTTGGCTCAAGATGCAGTTTTTCACCTTGGAGCTCCTGAATGGCCTTCTCAGCGACAAGTTTTTGTTGATGTTCTTAGCGTTGCCGACCTCAACAGTCAGCCTATGCCTGGCAAGGGCCGTGTTGCCACCCAACGCCACAAATCCAGGAGCTGGGTCAGTTCAGATCACAGCAAATGGACCATCCAGCAGCCGCAAGCCAATACACAAGCAAATCAGAGCACCATGAAGGATCTGGTGCCGTTCATCTTCAATGAGAGTGGACGCTGTGAAAGAGGTGACACACTCACGGACCACAAGAATGAGCTGGTGCTCACGTTTGAACACATCGGCTGCAAAGGATGCACCGACGAGGACTGGCAGATCACACGTTGACTGGTCCACCACAAAGGCAGGGACTTTCTTAAGTGCAGCACACTGGTGACAACCCTCAGTGACACACTGGATGGCAGCACCCATGTCCAGAGCATAGAAATAGCGTTGCACAACCAGCCTCAGCTGGCCAGCTGCAGGCTGATCAAGTTTTTTATGAGAGGACATAAGGAGGCCATCCAGGACCAACCTTGGAATTATGATACAGTCAGCTGAGGAAGCAAGGGGGGTATGGCGATGCACCACCAAAAGACCATCGTTGGATAATGTGGCTACATTCAGGTAATGTTTAACATCATGTATGTCAGTTAGCTTCTTTGAGGGGTGGGTTCCTTAGCGGAGGTGAGCACATGTCCTTCAGAGGATGTCAGAGCACTCAGCCTGTATGGCCAGCCACACTGATCTGTTGGTAAAGGTGAGTTTTTGGGACCCCTGAAGAATGCTCTCAGCCGTAACTTGGTGTACAACAGACTCCATAGAGGTGCGGACAAAAGTGCAGATCTGGCAGGTGGTATTGTCACAGTCGGGAGCACTGCAACTGACAAAATCAGAAGGCAGTATCACTGCACCAGCCACATGCTGAATGGAGACTTGAAACCTACTGGCTGTAGACAGAAAGGTCGTTACACAGGGGCTAGCTGAGAACTCTCCTCTGCATAGCTTTTCAGAGGCTTGTACACAAGGCTTGCTGTCTGTTAACACACAAGTTTTCTTTGAGGACTAGACTATGTATGGGCTAAAGTGCTTCAGTGCACCAGCAATAGATAGGGCCTCTACCTCGCATGGTAGCCAAATTGATTGGTTCTTGCAGAGTTTAGCACTAAAGTAGCCTGCAACTTTCACTGAATCTTGACAAGTGATATAAAGTGTGGCTCCTAGACTAGGCTCCCTGACTGCGCCATCAATGATGATCCAGAGCTGGTCCTCTGGTTGAGGCAATGTGACTGAGTGGTTAGTGGCCAGGGCTTTCCGTGCATTGTTGAAGGCAAACAGAAGTTCATCTGACCACATTATCACATCCTTTGACTCACGGCCAGCAATGACATCATCCAGTGGGGCCAGGATGGATGCACAGCCCTTAATCACACGGGCAAACACCTTGTATGCACCAATGAATGATCAAAGGCCAGCCACGTTCTTAGGAGGGGAGCATGCAGCTAATTGAGCAACACGGTGGGGACTGGCCTGGATGGTCCCATCATGCCACAACCAGCCCAGGATGTTTGTTTGTTGAGGGGCAACAACTATTTTTGCAGCCAGTAAGTTGAGTCCACAATGTCGCAGTGCTGACAAACACTCCCTTCCAGACACTAAGCAGAACTTCAAGCGTATTTGCCCCACAGTACAAATCATCTGTGACCTTGGCCACTTTACCCTGTTCCAGAAGTTCACCGAAGACCTGGCATGTTAGCTCCTCTAGGGCAGTCTCTGAGCCAGGCATGCCCATGGCGCATCGAGCATATACATGAACATCCTTGAAAGGTGTTACCACCCCGCAGTGTTTCATTGAGTCTTTGGATAATGGTATCTGGTAGAATGCCTTGGTGAGGTCAGTTGCAACAATGTACTTCTATTGGGCTATCATCCTCAGGGTGGAGTCGACGTTTGGCATGAGAGAAGGCAGGGGCTTACTATACCAGCCCACATCTGCAAAGGCAGTGATAAGGCGAAAACCCCCATTTGGGTTTTTTACAAGGAACCATGGGTTGACATACTCCACACACACATCAGCATCCTCAGGCTGCTTAAAGACGCTTATCTGTTCCAGTGTGTCAAACTAGGCCTGGAGCGCCTACAACTGGCCTCTTGAGTACTGGGGAACTCTACCCTTGCACGGTGGTAGTTGAATAGGACCCATATTCACTTTTGCATGGAACGGACCGATGGCGCCATTGTATCCCTTGAAGTGGGGGTCAAATACCTCGTCAAAGTCTTTGTGCAGTAACTGAAATTTGTTCCTTATGTCAGATGGCATAATATTGTCTTGGTCTAGCCTAATTTCTCTGGAGAAGGGTGCAGATCTTGGTGGAGAGATAATGTTAAGCGGGGGGGCATCTCTGAATTGTCGGACTCGGGGACAAAGGTTATGCAAACATGGCATACATGGTCATTTTTTCTCACATACTGAGGTTCATTTGTGAGACTGGGAACACTAATCTTCCCTGATACACTAGCCAACAAGGATGGAGCGGGCCAGCAGGGGGCAGTGTCTACTCCATGTAGTGTCCCCACGTGTGGTTCCACATCCAGTTCACCATCGACATCACGGAGCTCAGTAGGAAGCCCAAGCTCTATATATTCACCAGGCCACACTGTGGTTCTGGACAGCATGCCTGTCCATGGATGTCTGACAGGAGCCATACCGATACATGTCATCCCGGACGCATGGTGTTTCACTGGTCGAATAGAGACATAGTTCTTCTCCATGAAGGGAATGGCAGCCAGGATATCAGAATCCAGATTTTCAACTACAAGGCCCTCAAAATAAATACAGTGTCCATCTCTATTAAACTGTGCACGTGTTTCCCCCACCACTCTTAGGAGAGAAGAGCCATCGGCTTGATGGGCAGATTGTGTGCTGGTAACTCTTGACACCCAGCCTGGTTGCACATAAGGCTCTCATCATGTTGCCTGTGGCACCGCTGTCAATGGTGCGCCTCACGGGGGGTGTGGTCATGGAAAACGTCGAGGTATGGTGACTGCCGGATAAGCATACGCCGCATGAGACTGGGTATGGCCATGGCGTCACCCTCACAGTCATCTGGCTCACTCCTCGTGTCGTCTGGTGCCTCAGCCACCTGTCTGGCTTTAGCAATAAACACTCTATCCTGAGGTGGCAGAAATGGGCACTTGCTTAAGAAGTGGTTGTCGGGTCTCCGCGCCTCCTTGCACAGTGGGCAGGACCTCTTTGTTCTTACCGCAGGGATCTGTTTGGGCCGGGGCAAAACAGACACAGCTGCGCGCATGGCTCTCGCATCATCAGAAGCCCGCAGTTGTTCCAGCAAGGAATCAATTGCCTGGGAAATCTCAGGTTTAATTGAGGCCAATGTGCGTGACCGTAACTCCGTGTCATAACGTTGTTTCACCAGCTTTGGTAGGTCAGAGCGTATGAGGCGGAGCCAGGTGAGCACGATGACATGTTCTACAGTGGGAGTGAGCGCCTCATCTTCAGTCCCAGGAGCGCCTAAATAAGTAATAGCGGAATCTTTGCAAAGTAACTTATCCTCCACAAAGGGCATAAGCCTCTGAAACAGGTCCTCTGGTCTCTCATTTGCCTCCAGTGTAATTGCCGCAAAGTCTATAAAGTGAACACCTGTAGACTGGAATCCATAGTGCAGTCGAATAGTCTACCAAATGTAAGCTACAGACGGGGGATTTCTGACGATTGTGTTGCGTGAGACGACTGGGCAATAATTGGCTATTTGCCCCGGCATTAACGCCAGCATGTTAACTCTTTCCTGTCTGGTACGTCTCAGAGCGACAGGGACTTCGTCACACCGTCGTCGGTGAAACCTGTGAACGCAGACGCTTTAGACTTTTTCTCCCAGTGCACACCCTCAACAAGAAAAGGAGCAAACTCGTTATCTAGCGACAGTGTGTAGAGAAGACTCTGGCGCCAGCTTTCAAAAGAATTCACGGTCTCTATTTTCGTTAGGCGCCACTACTTCGGTGCTCTGTGCACGTTAGCCATGTTAGCGATAGCTTCCCGGTTCGTGTTTAGCCGGACTCCCGCGCTGATAATCTTCACCAAGAGCGTAAATTCGTTAAACGCTGCCACCACGCCGGTATAAGGTGAGGACACTCACGAAGCCACACACACACGATCCGGTAAGTGCATAGATGATTTTACTGAATGATGTCAAGGTAACGAGCGAGAGACATACAAAACCCAAGTAACCCGGAAGTACACAATACATTCCTGGCGCTCAGAAGTGGCATGCCATGCTGTCCTGTCCCTTGGTCTGCTTGACTAAAGTGCTTTAGAAATAAGCCTGAACATTTGCTGGAATACTGAGATTACTGTCATTATGCTGCAATATGCCCTTGTGCGATAACACGCATTTACTGCATGTATTGTATTGTCGCTGCTGGAAGACAAGGGCAAACTTTGTCTTGGCAGGATATTTAGAGGTCATAATGATCATTTTCTGTCCCTTGACAATGATTTGTAGAACTGAGTGCTTTTCTCAATTATTAATGTGACCTCTTCTTGCAATTTGATAAACGCTCTTTTCTTTATGATGCCAATAAATCCAACCAGATAATATAAAAGTTTTTTTTCTTTTTCTGGAGAAAGTCAGTCTCATCCACAAAGTTCTATTACACATTTGGAACAGTTTTGGGCTTGCTGCTATGAAGGTCCTCTATTTTTTGATTTCTTTGCCAAGGCCAAACGAGTTATTTCAACACTGAACAGGAAAGCATGGAGCATTCCAATAACTATTTATGGATACCTTGACACAATATGGGTATTTAGCTTGTTCGTTGGGCTGCAAAATCAGTCTTGAGACATAATATAGTATGTTTTTTTTTCTTTTGGATTTTTCCCCATTTTTCTCCCCATTTGTACTTGGCCAATTACCCCACTCTTCCGAGCCGTCCCGGTCGCTGCTCCACCCCCTCTGCCGATCCCGTGAGGGCTGCAGACTACCACATGCCTCCTCCGATACATGTGGAGTCGCCAGCCGCTTCTTTTCACCTGATAGTGAGGAGTTTCGCCAGGGGGACGTAGCGCGTGGGAGGATCACGCCCGCCCCCCGAACAGGCGCCCCGACTGACCAGAGGAGGCGCTAGTGCAGCGACCAAGACACATACCCACATCCGGCTTCCCACCCGCTGACACGGCCAATTGTGTCTATAGGGACGCCCGACCAAGCCGGAGGTAACACGGGATTCGAACCGGCAATCCCCGTGTTGGTAGATAACGGGATAGACCGCTACGCCACCTGGACGCCAGGACATAATAAAGTATCTTTATTCTAGTTTCCAGCATAAACACTAGAATCAGGTGTTTCATCCATAAAACAAAGCGCTCCTGATGACATTCATCCACTCAGAAACCACGATGGCCACCCAGGGCGGATTGGTGCACTACGTGGAGTTAATTTCACTATATATCTGCCTTTCAGTCTGACTCAAGCATGCATTGGGCATACAAGAAAAAGCTGCGCTGCGTGATGGCGGATGGTAGGGAATAGGAGTAGCCAAGTGTCTGAGCTTCGAGAAGCACGTACAGTGGCCAAACTGAAATAATTTGCTGGCATGCCATCAGTGAAAACAGCAAGCAGTAAATAAGTAAACTCAGTGATGATAGAGCGGGCAAGCCGTCCTCCGAGTGTGAACTCAAAATCATCTTAACAGCTAAAAATGGATCCTCAGTTGTCTATGGAAAAAAATGGTTCAGTTACAAAACAGATGACATTGCAGAAATGCACTGCAGACCTATGTGTTAGAAATGTTTTTATGATGAAACATCATAAAAAATATCCTCAACAGCATCTTGTCCTTGTCGTGCATGCAAACGTGCTGCACAAAATTGTGTTGGGAGAAGGCTACAGCGAGTCTCCCTAATGTTGGTCCCAAATTCACTGAGACTGATAATCTTGCTAAACAGCAATCGCAGCGTTACTGTGTGAATGCTTGGAATTTTAATTTAAACAATAATCGTGCAGCCCTACGCACACACACACACACACACACACACATACACACACATACTCACACACTCGTTTCACTATCCTTATGAGGACCCTTCATTGACTACATTCATTTCCTAGCCCTTAACCCTAACCTTAACCACGCAAACTACACGCCTAACCCTTACCCTAACCTTAACCTAACCCTAATTCTAACCTTAACCCTAAAACCAAGTCCTAACCCTAAAATAGACCCTTTTCCCTGTGAGGACCTCTAAAAGGGCCACACAAGGTAGGTGGTTTCTGGTTTTGCTATCCTAATGAGGACATTTGGTCCACACTAGGATAGTTAAACATGTACACACACACACACACACACACACACACTCACACACACACACACTCACACACACACACACACACACACACACACACACACACACACACACACACATTTTTCATGGAGAGTTCAATACTGAGGGTGAACCGAGGATTTATTGAATCTGGAAATAATGGATGTATATTTGCTGGTCTAAACTGCAAATCATTTCAACTAGAGTGGGACCGGATGAAGAAGTGCTAAGAGCAAGCACTAGAAATTTCAATTTATACATGATCTGTGAGGATTTCTGTGAAGAAACAAGCAAAAAGGCCGAGTCCTTTGTCCATCTGAGCTTTATAAGCGCTTACTGTGTTCTGACACTGGTGATCAGAGAGCTCGTGCACGGGGCGTCAGCAAAATGCTCGGCTCAGCTGGGCTCCCTTGGATCTCCAGCACAGAAGAAGATCAGCAGCAGAAGATGCTGGATGTTGGTCACATGTCCTCATTCCAGGGCTCCTGGCTCTCTCTACATCTTCAGAGTTGCCCAACACAAGTGGTATTTTTACTCATTCTCTTTTAAATGTGTCATACTGTAGTTACATTATGCAAATGTAATTCAGCACACTGGTTTTTCAGTTGCTCACACAACGGTCAAGCGAGTGGTTGCGGCAGATGACGAAAATAAGATTATTCCCCTTTTTTATGATAGTATCTAACCGTGATCCTGCTCTCAAACTTGCGTCTAAATACCCACATCGAGTGGGCTGTCACTGACACTGTGTGACAGCGTGTGACGTAGTCATTAGGAAAACCAAAACCCTGAAATCTGGATAAATCTATGATCAAACCTTTCCAGCTTGGTTTTCAAGTTACTGATTGTGAATGGAGAGTGGATGGTTGCCATAGCAATGGCCAATATGCTAAGTGACACAACTCAGTA
This sequence comes from Lampris incognitus, assembly GCF_029633865.1. NCBI lineage: Eukaryota > Metazoa > Chordata > Actinopteri > Lampriformes > Lampridae > Lampris > Lampris incognitus. Next base: position 18,133,300 of record NC_079218.1, read on the forward strand.
AGTGCCTGAATGACATTTGGTTGTCTACCCCCCCCCACACACACACACACCCCAAATGGCCCCTCAAAAACAATGAATCTCATCATTCCCATTTTCACACATTCTGAAGGGCTTCAAAAACATCAAATTAAGAACAATTGTACTTGTATTGTAAATGCTACGTCATCACTTCTAAGGAACATTTTACATATAAAAAACAATCAAACGCTCATTTCTGATATCTTCGCTATGCAGTTTTACTAAGTGCATTTTTAATGAGTCTCCATCAGATCAGTAAAAATCTCTGTGCAGTTGCTTTGCTTTGCACTGCCAGTGTAAAATTCTCTACAGTTTTTTTGATAATGCATAAAAATGCTGGTATGCTAGTCAAGTGAACCAGGAGGTTATTCATTAGTTATTCTGTAAAGTTCAGTTATGCTTAGAATCTAATTTTAGGATAGGTGGGAGATCAGGAGGCTGTATATACACTCACTGGCCACTTTATTAGGTACACCATGCTAGTACCGGGTTGGACCCCCTTTTGCCTTCAGAACTGGCTTAGTCCTTCATGGCATAGATTCAACAAGGCACTGGAAACATTCCTCAGAGAGTTTGGTCCATATTGACATGATAGCATCACGCAGTTGCTGCAGATTTGTCGGCTGCACATCCACGATGCGAATCTCCCGGTCCACCACATCCCAAAGGTGCTCTATTGGATTGAGATCTGGTGACTGTGGAGGCCATTTGAGTACAGTGAACTCATTGTCATGTTCAAGAAACCAGTCTGAGATGATTCGAGCTTTATGACATCGCGCGTTATCCTGCTGGAAGTAGCCATCAGAAGATGGGAACACTGTGGTCATAAAGGGATGGACATGGTCAGCAACAATACTCAGGTAGGCTGTGGCGTTGACACGATGCTCAATTGGTACTAAGGGGCCCAAAGTGTGCCAAGAAAATATCCCCCACACCATTACACCACCACCACCAGCCTGAACCGTTGATACAAGGCAGGATGGATCCATGCTTTCATGTTGTTGACGCCAAATTCTGACCCTACCATCCGAATGTCGCAGCAGAAATCGAGACTCATCAGACCAGGCAAAGTTTTTCCAATCTTCTATTGTCCAATTTTGGTGAGCCTGTGCGAATTGTAGCCTCAGTTTCCTGTTCTTAGCTGACAGGAGTGGCACCCGGTGTGGTCTTCTGCTGCTGTAGCCCATCTGCCTAAAGGTTCGACGTGTTGTGCGTTCAGAGATGCTCTTCTGCATACCTCGGTTGTAATGAGTGGTTATTTGAGTTACTGTTGCCTTTCTATCAGCTCGAACCAGTCTGGCCATTCTCCTCTGACCTCTGGCATCAACAAGGCACTTTCGCCCACAGAACTGCCGCTCACTGGATATTTTCTCTTTTTCGGACCATTCTCTGTAAACCCTAGAGATGGTTGTGCGTGAAAATCCCAGTAGATCAGCAGTTTCTGAAATACTCAGACCAGCCCGTCTGGCACCAACAACCATGCCACGTTCAAAGTCACTTAAATCACCTTTCTTCCCCATTCTGATGCTCGGTTTGAACTGCAGCAGATCGTCTTGACCATGTCTACATGCCTAAATGCATTGAGTTGCTGCCATGTGATTGGCTGATTAGAAATTTGCGTTAACGAGCAGTTGGACGGGTGTGCCTAATAAAGTGGCCGGTGAGTGCATATTGTTTCTCTCTCATAGCTGGTGGGTCTATGTAATAGCTAGATTGTGTGCCAAAGGAGACCTTGTGAGGCTGTTAGGTCTGGCAAATCTTTGCATATTATATGCAAACTGCATTAACAAACTGTGTATTGAAAACTTTATTAATACAAAACAAAAAAAGACAAAACAATAGAAACAACCGTACTTCGTGGGGGTTTAAGACGAGACATCGGGGCTTGCGAGTTCTTGGAAACATGCATTTAGCATATGCTTTCTCAGTAGTCGTGACCTGCCCGTTATTTTAACGATCCAAAATTTCCATTTCCATTAAGTGGCTTAATCGCTACATAGAGATAAAACCCTCAGACTAGGATGTGTAGAGAGGCACATATGCCATCGTTTTAGACAGAGATTGTGGGGTAAATCTCGTTGTCTGTCAAGACTGAGCTTCACGCTACCTTTTCCTTGGGAAAATGGAATCCGTGTCCCACAAATTCCCCCTGGGAATGTTGTTCACAGATGTCATTTCCATCCTTCTTGACGCATTTCCAGTGAAGCTGCAAATCAGTTTGACGTCACAGTGTCAGGGGAGTTTGGGCCCTGTTTAAATTGCCAAAACAACCGTTAAACTGACACCCAACGAAAAATGGAGCCGCGGATAAACATGGTCTCCACATGTAATCTCTGAGGGAGACAAACCCTGCTGGTGTTTTTGCTTCTTGTGAAGTATGCAGAAAACTATAAACATGTGTAGACAACATGCAAATATCGACACGCATACACAAATGTGTGTTTGTGCGAGTTGAGACACATGGATACGCATCTACACACCCGATGCAAATGCACTGGCACACAACAGTGTGTGCATACAGGCACAGACAAACACACAGACACACCTCTCTATAAGATGGTGAGCTGAGAATGCTGCAGTGTACCACAACTGTGCTGACTAATGAAAGTGGAAAGAAAGGGTTTTAAAGAAGAAAAAAAGAGAGAGAGCGGGGAGGGAGGGGGGGTAACAGATCAAAGAAGGGAAAACCAAGGGGAATTATGGTGGCGAGATGAAGATTGGGGTGCTGTGAAAAAATGGACAGAGAGACTATAGAGAGGGAGAGAGAGAGAGAGAGAGAGAGAGAGAGATTTGTGGGGAAGGCTCATTAAAGCGGTGGCTGGCAGCATGTGCCATCATCTGCGACCTGCCCGTTAGTTAGTAATGATACTCAGGTTAATGAGCGAGCATGAGGGATTAGAAAACACTAAGTGGAAGAAGGACCACAGGATAGTAAAGGCAGGTGCCATGTGCAAAAAATGGGATTACGTTAAATTCCCTTCAATTGATCCCTCTTTTTTCTATTGCAGTTTTCATACGGTATGATCGAATGAAAGAAGCGGGGCTCGTCTGGTCAAATTTTAATCCAAAATATGCATCATCAAATTTTCATCCCTTTACCTGCAAAATGATTGCTGGCATGAATGAAAAATGTACTAGGCATATTATTAACTATCATTTACAAGCTGTCACAAGATTAAAAAAAAAAGATTATACAGATATATTTGCAAACTACATCTTTGTTTATGATTACAAACATGCAGTCATACATATGTGGAACTATTTTATGTGCAAATCGTTCATCTAAAACCTAACAGATTGTTGGCATGACTGTAAAATGGAGCACATGTAGCTGCTCTGTCAGTATCACACCTCAGTGGTGGCGATGCCCACGAGCAGAGGCTGTGATGGTGGAGCTTTGGCCAGACACAGATGCAAAAAGGGAACTGATAAAGGGGACAGCAATGCCTGCTGATGAGAAAACAAGAGGAGAAGAAGAAGGAAAAAAAATAAAGGCAATGCCTCGGGTGTTGCCACTGGCAACTGGAGCTGGCCATATGCTGTATAGACTTATTGTGCTGCTGCATCCTCTGTTAGTGACAGAACTCCAAAGACCGCTGAACAATAACTAGCAGACCCCCAATACAATCTATGCAAGCAGCTCACAGTGGGGGGGGGGGGGAGCTGGTGCCAGCCCTGTTCCCGCCTGCACCTCATTCCCTTTTTAAATGGCCTGAAATGAAAACTAAATTGAGCGAAGAGAATGGCGGCATTTAAGTCAACCTGATTAACAGGAGCAATGGATCATTAAAAACTGAAGTATGGCACGGTGCAATCTAAATTGGGGAATACAGTGATGGTCGTGAGGGTTTTTCTTCACCTGTCTACATCATGTCTTTACCACTGATTGCTAAATAATTGCAAGATAAATGTATACTCATATGCCGTGTCTGTGGTAGATTTCTTACATGCAAGTCAAAACTGTGCTACTTTCCACTGCAGTTGGATCAGTCGAGGGTACAAAACATCCCCCTAGAAAGAAAGACCGCCCATTTCAATGTGTAATCCAATCCATCAAGGTCAACTCAACAGTCTGTATTTTGTGCCAAAAACTGACCTGTCCTTTGAGGCTGCAACTTTACCAACTAAATATGCCAAAAAAAGTGAATTATACTTGGTTTTTTTTTTTAAAATTTGCATTAATAGTGTGTCATTTCTTTATTTCATGTTCTGAGGAACATTATATGGCTTAATGGTTGACTGATTTGCAGGATATTTGATATGATGACTCTGCTATATAAAATTAAAAAAAATATAACAACTTCCGTTGTTCATTAAGATGTTTTCTAGATCCAACTATCAAAGTGGGTGATCATTCAAGACCTAAAAATAAGCATTTTTTTTTGTTTTACTTTGGAAAGGAATGAAATAATTTGGATAACTAATGTTAGTTGAGCATGCCCACTTAGTCATTTTCCAGTATTCGGCACGATATCTTGAGGAATGCAGTATGTTGCAGACACCAAACAGCCCTCTGACTCCAGCTAGCCTAACATAGTCGTTCACCTCATAACCTCAACCAAGTGAAAAAGAAACAGAGACCAGCAAAAATCTGGCTAGGAGGACTGAACTCAGTACATGAGAAGCTCTTCATAGGAGTGGAGGCCTCATCATACAAGCTGAGCTGCCACCTTGTTAGTGGGAGAGGTGTTTGCCACAGATGCTTATCATAATAATTCATAATTTCTCTGGAGATCAATGAGCTTTCAACATTTTACTGCAATTAAAAACCATCTCCGTCCCCTCTGGGAGCCAAGCGCTCCACTTGTGTGTATGTCTTCACAAGAAATTGACCCCATGTCACCACAAAAGCTTCTCCCCTTGCCTTCTCTCTCCACCTGGCCGTCGCCCATGCTCACCTGTATTTCATACTGCTATGGCGCCCAATGGCCTCCTTCATGTGTGCATGGCCCTGTGGGGTCGGGCGGGAGCCTGGCGCCTCCCTGGTCTTGGATGAGCCTTGGGAGATGTAGTTGCCATTATTCCCTTGTCCGCCCCCTACACCTCCGCTGCCTCCTCCTGGAGGTGGCGCGGTGCGAAGGCCGCAAAGGCGATCCTCGCTGCGACTTTTCAGGTTGTGCTCAGTGCAGGCGAAGGACACCTGCATTGTGACCCCCGTTTACAGTGTCTCTCAGGGAAATCGGATTAAGATTTGCGCAAGCGGTGAATGTCTGCAAAGTTGCTGGTACAACTTTTCAGTTGTTGTTGAAACACTGTGTCACTTTGTATAATGCAATGGCGCCCAGACCATGTGCTCCAAGCAGGGAAGGGTAGTGGGTTTGGGCAAGAGTTGGGGTTATTGGGCAAGAAGAATCCAGGCGGGTAACCTGACACACACACACACACACACACACACACACACACACACACACACACACACACACACACACACACACACACACACACACACACGCACACACACACACGGAGTCACCGTCTGGTCTGTCTCCCGTCTGGTGATGCAACCCTGGCAAAGACTTGCTGAGTTTTCACACTTGGAAGGGGCATCAAGGGCTGTCCTTCAGGAAGCATCAGGGGGCTTGTAGGCTTGCAGTAGGTCCTCAGATGGATGCTGGAAGGAGTGGTGCGGTTACTGTGTGGCGGCTCCAACAATGCCCTCTCAGGTGCGGGAGTGTGAAGCCGGTTGATTGGCCCTCTATCACATACGTGTGTGATGCACAGGCATGTGCCCTATGCTGGATGGCGAGGCGCTTGCCAGCTCGCTGTGTCCCCCTCAGCCGAGGCTACTTCCCTCTGCCCCGGAGTGTGCCGCAGAAATGACACAACCACAGCCGCGGGCATTCTCACACCTCGCGTCGAAGCGCATATCTGTCGCGAGCGTATCGGAAATTTAAAAATAAAACCAAAAACAAGAAAACACAACCACAACAAGAACGAAAATGAAAATGAAAATTGGGTGATCTGCGATTCTCTCTCTCTCTCTCTCTATGTCTCTCTTTTTTTTCTTACATAATCAACATGATCGATCTGCCATTATTCAGCTCGCTGTGACGCCGATTCGCGCAGTCTAAATCCATCGATAGGTCCGCCCGTGCCCACACAGCGTCCAGTCAGATTACGTGTCCAGGGGCGAGCGGGCGCTGCTACCTTCACTTGATGCGGTGCGTGGCATGTCGCCGAGCCACTGTGCTGTCTCGTTGGAGACACCTTAAAAAAAATACCAAAACCAAACCTCACGTCACGCTGATGGTGGTCATTTTAAAAAAAAATGCCGGCATGCTGCTGGCCAAGGATGCAGCTGCGATAGACGCGTCAAAGATAGAGAAATAAATAAATAAATAAATAAAACCTCTTCTTGGATAGGCTGTCCTTCAACGGAGCATCGTCAAGTTGACAGTTTATAATCCCGTACCAGCTTTCCCCCGCAGGGGCACAGGTCCGAAAATGTTCACGGCACGCGCAAAGTGGGGGGGGGGGTTTGCATAGCTCTCGCTCGCGCTCTCTCTCTCTCTCTCTCTCTCTCTCTCTCTCTCTCTCTCTCTCTCTCTCTCTCTCTCTCTCTCTCTCTCTCTCTCTCTCTCTCTCTCTCTCTCTGACGGGTGGGATCGCCACATTTTCCGTCACAGGGGGTACACATGTACAGACAGACCACGCGCACATGCGGAGAGGTAACAGTGAAATATTATCTGACTGGTTTCGAAAATGTCACTCAAAAAAAAAACAACCAAAACAACACACACAACCACACAACCACGCATGGATGGACAAAGGGCCCTGCAGCAAACGGGCTGCAGTGAGGAGTAAATGCTCGCCCTAGTCTTCAGAAATAGCTCGCGTGGACTCGGTTAATACTGGACCCTCTCTCCGCTGCGTGCACATGCCGTGTTATAGCGTAATGCATCGTGTGGAATTAAAGGAGGCTTACTGGGTCGGGTCACTTTGTCAGGGAGATTGGCCCTTATGCACGTGGGCAGGCCGCATAGTTGCAAATGCGGTATTTGAGCTTTGGAGAAGTGGCTGCAAACAAACCTGACGCGTTGGGTCGATGTGTCCTGGTACCGTGTTCTAGACAAGCTCTAGAACCGGTGTTGGATAAAGCCAACTTTTACCGAGCGGGCAGGCAAACCTTTCTCTTCATCGCAGCTAATAAATCACATCACAGCACATGAAAAGTTAACTGTCAGTTTAGTCGCCGGGCTACTTTAATTGCTCGCACAAGGGTCAGTTTACAGTGCTAATTATCTGTCCTGTGAAGAGGGGCTGTGATCCAACACGTCTTTGTCCCTTCCTTCATCACCTCTGTCAGCTGTCCCTTTGTTTCACACTGCAACATGCAGTCTGACTGGCAACACTTGGGTTACCATCCCTTACTTCTCTCTCTCTCTCTCTCTCTCTCTCTCTCTCTCTCTCTCTCTCTCTCTCTCTCTCTCTCTCACACACACACACACACACACACACACACACACACTTATATCTTATAATGCCGTTATAATGCTGTTATCCTATTTCCATGCTGTAAATTGTGTTTTATTCTGTACACACAACATCCATTGCACGTTGTCCATCTTGGAAGAGAGAGCCCTCCTCTGTTGCTCTCCCGGAGGTGTCTTCCTGTTTTTTCTCCCCGTTAAAGGTTTTTTATTTTTTTTGTTTTTTTCAGGGAGTTGTTCCTTATCTGATGCGAGGGTCTAAGGGCAGGATGTTGTATTGTAAAGCCCCCTGAGGCAAATTTGTAATTTCTGATATGGGCTATATGACTAAAATGGACTTGACTTGACTTGACTTGACACACACACACACACACACACATCACCCTATACTTGTGGGGACCCCTCAATGACTACATTAATTCCCTAGCCCTTAACCCTAACCTTAACCATCATACCTACATGCCTAACCTTAATCCTTACCCTAACCTTAACCTTAATCCTTACCTTAACCTTAACCTAATCCTAATTCTAACCTTAACCTTAACCCTAAACCCAAATCCTAACCCTAAAATGGACCATTTTCCTCATGGGCACCCATAAAATGTCCCCCACAAGGTAGGTGGTTTCAAAATTTTCCATCCTGTTGGGGACCAAATGTCCCCAACAGGATGGAAAAACCTGGTATACACACACACACACACACACACACACACACACACACACACACACACACACACACACACACACACACACACAGAGGATTACATAACAACATACGCACACACTTTCGCTTCTTTTTGGGTTTGGCAAAATCCCATTGCCAACGGCTCGAGACAATGATGTTCCCCCATGCAAACGGCATAGCAGTCAGCAGCCCATGAAAGGCAGCACATAGGCAATCAGCCATCGAGAAGGGGGATTCAATACAATCTGAAGTGGGCTGCAGCAGCTGTTGAGTCAGAAAAAATAGTTGAGTGCTACCCCACTGTGACATTTACCAAAGCACCGAGTCAGATGTAACAATCCCTTGTCCTTTTAAAGTGGGATGGACGCCCACACTGGAACCTCATTTGGATGCGAGAGAGAAACGCGATGGGTGAATTATTGGGGCTTTCAAGTGGTTCACCTTTTGTGAACCAACATCACGCAATAATGACACTGCATCTGGTCTTGAGCGTATACTTACAGTGTCCCACCATATCCCACCTCGCCATTTCCCCCCTCCGCATCTACCTGAAATTAGCCTGCTCACTTCTTCAGAAACCGAACTGCAGTAGGAATTGTACAGGTTAAGGTGACGGCTGACCCTGGTATGGTCCAAATGCAAACGGATAAAACTTTAATCAAAGTTAAATACCTCCATTTTGACTTTTGGTTTGTTCATATAACAAAATGAGAGACATGCTTGTACAAGTAATTTGTTGCTCGGCTTCACACCAGAGGACAGTGGTACCACTGGTGCAGAACCCAAAACAGAGACATTCATGAGCACTGATAAGAGAGAACAAAGGACATTTGAAAAGTAAGCACATTATTGTGGGTTATGCTCTTACTCCGGTTATGGTTGTTATGGGGCTATGTTAAACCCCCACTAACATGAATTTGTGGAGATTGTTGGCAATTGTGGTCTAAGACCAGTGCTTTCAGAACAGTCACTTGGTTAATTTCTTCTTTTTCTTCTGTGTTCTGCAACTGAAATGCTCCAAAATACATGCAAATCATGTTCGTAGTGCAGACCTTTGCTGCCTGTTTTCCAACAGAAATTCAGGCATACAAAATACATGTGCACCTGATCAGTGGTGAAAGAACTACTCAGATCTTTTACTTAAGTAAAAGTAGAAATACCAGAGTGTAGAAATACTTTGTCACAAATAAAAGTCTAACATTCAAAATTGGACTTGAGAAGAAAAGAAGAAAGAAGAAAGCCATTTTATTTTGTCATTGTACAGGTCACAATGAAATGTGTTCCCTGCATGTAACCCATCCCATTGTATAGGAGCAGTGGGCAGCTGCAGGCACCCAGGGACCAACTCCAGTTCTTCTTTCCATTGCCTTGCTCAGGGGCACAGACAGGAGTATTAACCCTAACATGCATGTCTTTTTGATGGTGAGAGGAAACCGGAGCACCCGGAGGAAACCCACGCATACACAGGGAGAACATGCAAACTCCACACAGAAAAGACCTGGGACGGCCTGGGGTTTTAACCCAGGACCTTCTTGCTGCGAGGCAACAGCGCTAACCACTGGGCCACTGTGCCACCTTTTTCTTTTTTTTTAATTCAAGGAGAAAGACACTTTATTTTGTCATTCTACAGGTTACAATGAAATTTGAATAAAATAGTACAAGTGCAATTACGAAAGTATTAGGATCAAAATATACTTAAAGCACCAAAAGTACTCATTGTGCAGAATGGCCGATTTCAGAATAATAAATGTTACTTAATTGTATTATAAGTATTGATGCACTAATGTGTAGTTAATGAATTAAATTTGCAGCTGGTAAAGGGAGGGCTTATTTTAACTACTTTGTGGGCAGTTTGCCCCCCTCATCCCAGCTTAATATAGTTTTATTTTATCTCAATCTATAATATTACATCATCATTTATTTGTTGATTATATTTTATATTGTTATTCCCAATCTGCCAATTATCAAATAAATGTAGTGGAGTAAAAAGTACAACATTTGCCTCCCAAATGTAGTGGAGTAGAAGTACAAAGTTGCAGAAAATGGAAATACTCAAGTAAAGTATAAGTACCTCAGAATTGTACTTAAGTGCAGTACTTGAGTAAATATACTTAGTTACTTTCCACTACCTGATTGGTAGGAGAATACAAAGTTGGTAGCGCCTTTCCTGGTGTCAATATAACGTCACCCTTCTTACCACATCCAACCAAGGCAAAAAGAACTTGCCTCAACTCTCTGTAACACAACAGCTGCTCTTCTCCTTCATCAACTGGATTGTGTCCAGTAACCAGATGTTTTGTTCTTCTCTGCCATTTAACTTGCCACCCGTGCTCCTGACAAAACCAACTGCTAGTAGCGCCTGTATGCCTCTATAAATGGGACATCTCTTCACGCAAAGTGAAAAGCTCACCACACATTTTCTCCTTCTTATCTCAAAAACCTTTTACTGAGAATATATACAGAATCTCAAAGTTCCATAGTTTTGTGTGTGTTTAGCTAAAGGGAAATCTCTCGGCTCACGGTAAACTGAACATTATAAAGATGGACCTGTTTACATGACACTGATCAAGTTTGATAACTAGCTATAATCGAACTGACATTCTGATCAAGGCATTAGGGCATGCAGTTTATCAGATTAAGATCTGTTTTCAGCTGATGTTGTCTTTTACTTTGTTACTTTGAGACACAAACTCTTATTGGCTTTTACTTGGTATATAAAATAAATAAATAATGGCTTTGGGTAAAAAGCCAGTGGCTAAATCCCTATTGGTCATTTTGGAATTTACAGGTAGAAGTAAAAGTCAAGTCAAGTCAATTCTATTTGTACAGCCCAATATCACAAATTACAAATTTGTCTCAGTGGGCTTTACAGCAACACAACATCCTGTCCTTAGACCCTCTTATCGGATAAGGAACAACTCCCTAAAGAGCACCTCATTTAGAGGGCTATATCTAAATCTATTTTATTGGACAGTTAATCTTTATAAGATGTGATAGCTATAGCAAGGACATGAGATGCTAACAGTTTGCTTCAATGTGCTAAGTGTATCTGTGTAGATATGTTCATAAAATGCTCTCTGTACATGTGCACCTATATGACATGCACGTGTTCTTTAGAAACACACCCAGGGGCCTGCAGTGGATTTTCCATGAAACTTATTGTAACTCCTTTGGACTTCTTGTTTCATGGTGTCTGTGGTATAATCTGGCTCCATTTTAAATTCTATTTTGAAAACTTAGCAAGTACTCCAACATCTGGAAACCTTTAGATTAGTAATTCATAAAAAAGGAAAGACATGATTCACCCAGCATAACATGCAAGTAACTTTTTATCTTTTCTAATTTAAATAATGAATCCTTGTATCATAATATGAAATTATGCTTTCAGTCCATTGAAAACAGTTTGTCACTATCCATCTACTACTACTACTACTACTACTACTACTACTACTACTACTACTTTCGGCTGCTCCCGTTAGGGGTCGCCACAGCAGATCATCCGTTTCCATTTCTTGCTGTCTTCTACGTCTTCCTCTGTGACACCAGCCACCTGCATGTCTTCCCTCACCACATCCATAAACCTCCTCTTTGGCCTTCCTCTTTTCCTCTTCCCTGGCAGCTCCATATTCAGTATCCTTCTCCCAATATACCCAGCATCTCTCCTCCACACATGTCAAAATCTTGCCTCTCTTGCTTTGTCTCCAAACCGTCTAACTTGAGTGATCCCTCTAATATACTCATTCCTAATCCTGTCCTTCTTCATCACTCCCAGTGAAAATCTTAGCATCTTCAACTCTGCCACCTCCAGCTCCACCTCCTGTCTTTTTGTCAGCGCCACCATCTCCAAACCATATAACATAGCTGGTGTCACAACCATCTTGTAAACCTTCCCTTTAACTCCTGCTGGTACCCTTCTGTAGCAAATCACTTCTGACACTCTTCCCCACCCACTCCACCCTGCCTGCACTCCCTTCTTCACCTCTCTTTTGCACTCCCCATTACTTTGGACAGTTGACCTCAAGTATTTAAGCTCATATGCCTTCGTCACCTCCACCCCTTGCATCCTGGCCATTCCACTGTCCTCCCTCTCATTCATGCATAGGTATTCCATCTTGCTCCTACTGACTTTCATTCCTCTTCTCTCCTATCTATGAGTTTATAAATGAGTCCAAGAAAAAGGAGCTAAATCATAGTGGGAAACCGTTTTTTCTCAAGTAAACTGAAATACGTGGAACCAGATTTGTTTCAAATTTTAATAAATTCAAAGACACAACAAAATAAACGGAGAGAACGTAGTTAACGCTTGTCTTGCAAACAAATGCGAAGAAAATAATTCCGCAATATACGCCACTACAAATATCTTTACATTGTATTTGAAAAACAAACAACCAAACAAACCGACATGTGGATCGGCTCACATTTATTTAAGACTTTGTGAGACAAGTTGAGCAGTGAGCTCAACTCCAGTTCAAGTCAGTTCCCTTCAGCACTGGCCTGAGTCCAGACCTTTGAATCCGCACACTTCACCGAGTTGACTGATTCTTCTTGTCTGGTATCATGACATGAAACAGCGGTTTCTCGGTTGTAAAAGCGATTATCCAATGAGCACCGGGGGGGGGGGAAGAGAGAGAGAGAGAGAGAGAGAGAGAGAGAGAGAGAGAGAGAGAGAGAGAGAGAGAGAGAGAGAGAGAGAGAGAGAGAGAGAGAGAGAGAGAGAGAGAGAGAGAGAGAGAGAGAGAGAGAGAGAGAGAGAGAGAGAGAGAGAGAGAGAGAGAGAGAGAGAGAGAGAGAGAGAGAGAGAGAAAGAGAGAGAGAGAGACTAACTAACGATTAGCCAATCAGTGATGCGGGGGGGGGGCTAACCATCAGCCAATCGGCACCACGAGCGGGAGTAACGCCGTTGTCAAACTGTTGTCAAGCTACATAGACAGCTTCATCTCATCTCATCTCGTCATCAGCTGCTTCTCCGGGGTCGAGTCGCAATGGCAGCAAGCTATGAAGGGCACTCCATACGTCCCTCTCCACAATAACGCCCTCCAGCTCCTCCTGGGGGATCCCAAGGCGTTCCCAAGCCAGATTGGACTTGTAGTACCTCCAGTGAGTTCTGGGTCTACCCCGGGGTCTCCTCCCAGTTGGACGTGCCCGGAAAACCCTCCAAAGGATGGCTGATTAGGAAGGCATCCTAATCAGATGCCACCTCAACTGGCTCCTTTCGACGCGAAGGAGCAGCGCCTCTACTCCGAGCTCCCTCCGGATGTCTGTACGGAGGAAACTCATTTCAGCCCTTTGTATCCGCGATCTCACCCTTTCGGTCACTACTCAAAGCTCACGACCATCGGTGAGGGTTGGAACGAAGATTGACTGGTAAACTGAGAGCTTTGCCCTCCGGCTCAGCTCCCTCTTCACCACAACGGCCCGGTACAACGTCCGCATTACTACTGCTGATGCTGCACCAATGCGCCTGTCAATCTCCCGCTCCACACTACCCTCACTCGTGAAGAAGATCCCGAGATACTTGAACTCCTTCACTTGAGGAAACAACTCATCCCCAACCCGGAGGGAGCAATCCACCTTTTTCCAGTAGAGAACCATGGCCTCAGACTTGTTGGTGCTGACTCTCATCCTGGCCATTTCACACTCAGCTGCAAACCGCTCCAGTGCGCACTGGAGGTCGCGTTCTGATGAGGCCAACAAAACCACATCTGCGAAGAGCAGAGATGCAATTCTGAGGTTTCCAAAACGGATACACTCTTCACCTTGAGATCCTCTCCATGAATATCACAAACAGAATCGGAGACAAGGGACAACCTTGGCGGAGTCCAACACCCACCGAAAACGTGTTTGACTTTGTGCCGAGAATACGGGCACAGCTCTCACTTTGGTTTTACAAGGACCGGATGGCTTGTAGCAACTGCCCGGTACCCCATACTCCCGCAGTACCCCCCACAAAGTGCCCCGGGGTACACGGTCGTAAGCCTTCTCTGTGTCCACAAAACGCATGTAGACTTGCTGGTCAAACTCCCATGCCTCCCTCACCACTTCCGCAAGGGTAAAGGGTTGGTCCGTTGTTCCATGGCCAGGACGGAATCCGCATTGTTCCTCCTCCTGGATCCGAGGTTCGACAGTTGGTCGGAGCCTGCTTTCCAGCACCCTAGAATAGACTTTCCCCAGGGAGGCTGAGCAGTGGGAGCCTCCGTGGGAAAGTCTAGGGTGCTGGAAGCCTATTCTAGGGTGCTGGAAAGGAGTCTCCGTACCAATTGGAGGGATGCTGGAAGAATAGACTTCCAGCATCCTAGACTCTAGGGCAGTGTTTCTCAACCGGGGGTCCGCGGACCCCTAGTGGTCCGTGGTGTAATTGCAAGGGGTCCGTGAAAATAAAAATCTTTTAAAAAAAAAGATCCTATGACATTTATAGAAATAGGATTATTTTACTCAAATGTGACTGAGACCTTTATCTACCTAAACTATAAAGGGTAACAGGACTTTTTTCTCTAATTACATCTGTTTCACAAGTGTAATTTATTGTATTTTAATAAGAGATCTCGCTCCCGTTTGCATTGTTAAAAGTTACTGCATAAACATTTTGTTGTTACATACATCTGAAAGTTACTGAATACATATTCTGTTTTGTTACATATATCTGAAAGTTACTGCATAAGAATTCTGTTTTGTTAACTATATCTAAGTTACAACTGAAAGCTCTTATTTTTGCCCCAAAGAGTGAATAAATGCTATAATGCAATTTAAAATGCAGTTTCTACTGTTTCTATCAAATTGCAACCCCCCTCCCCCAAGATCAGGTGGAGGGGTCCTCAGGGTAGATAAAAAATACGCAGGGGGTCCAGGACCCCAAAAAGGTTGAGAACCACAGCTCTAGGGTACTGGAAGTTTATCCTAGGGTGCTGGAAAGGAGTCTACGACCAAATTGATACCCCGATAATTGGAGCACACCCTCCGCCCCCTCCCCTTTTTACGTCTATGTTCCCCCCTAAAAAAACAGGGTAACATAGACGGCTTGTCTTCTCAAAATCGCCCGACGTCTTTGTTTATGGTTCGCCCCGCTCCACTCGTAAAACCCCGGCAAAACCAGTAAATTGGCATGGCCACGCATCAGCGTCGACTTAAAATGACGTCAGAGTCAGGCGGAGACTTTGGTCTCTACTGATTGGTTAGGGAAAATCGAACCCCCCTCCCCCCCACGGAAATCGGTTAGAGTGGAGGAGGTCAGACTGAAGATGGAAATGGGGTCTAACCAGTTGATAATTCTGTCTTATATCAGGTAACTTCAGCATGCGCTGTTGTCAGCAGCTGCCACCCGATTCACCCTGCTTATTCGTGCATTTCCAGGGTAAGGACGTCACACTCACCTTTAGTAACAAACGTAAGAATGACTGGTCCGACCCACTGCAGAGCACTGGAGCCCTGTGCAGTTGTCAAGCCAAGTCAAGTTTTATCTGAGCCAGTCTACGTGTTATTACTCTCAAGCATAGACGTCTTTGCGTAAAATTAGAGGACATTGTAGAAATGTAGAACGATATGTAGAATAAGAGAATTTAGATTAAAAAATACTTCTGTGTAATTATTTTCTTTAGATGAACGGTATTTGTATGCATCTATGAAAAGACATTTGTGGATTACCATAATAGTGTGTGTGTGTGTGTGTGTGTGTGTGTGTGTGTGTGTGTGTGTGTATAAATTTAGCACAAAAAGTAAAGAAATTTGTGTTTGGTAGATTATTTCGTTGTTGCAACAATGCTTCTTGGCAATAAATCTTATATCAGGCATTGTCAGCACCTGGGGTACCAGAAGCTCAAAACAAGAGTCAATAGCAACAGCAAAATAAGCTGTTTGGCATTGGCAGAGAAGATTTGGCAAATTTTTCATGGGTGCAACCCACATAGTCAACTCTGCTGCTCATCCCACAAATGCATGTTCCTTACAAATGGTATACGATTTATTGCCAAGAAGCACTGTTACTTGTTACAACCAAAGAAATATTCTACCAAACACAAATTTACTTACTTTTTTGTGCTAGGTATATATATATATATATATATATATATATATATATATATGTGTGTGTGTGTGTGTGTGTGTGTATGTATGTATATATATATATACTATATATATATATATATATATATATATATATATAAAACTTTGTTAAAAGAAACACTCAATGGTGGAGAAAGTGCCCAACAAATAAAGAGCAAAATAATCCAGTGAGTCAAGTAAATTCTTTATGAGACCTGGATTATATATGTATATATATCCATCCATCCATCCATTATCTGAACTGCTTATACTGCTCTCAGGGTCACGGGGATGCTGGAGCCTATTGCAGCAGTCATTGGGCGGCAGGCGAGGAGACACCCTGGAAGGGCCGCCAGGCCATCCATCACACAGGGCTGACACACACACACGCACACGCACACACACACACAGACACACACACACTCATACTCATACCTAGGGGCAATTTAGTATAGCCAATTCACCTGAACTACATGTCTTTGGACTGCGCTGCATTTATTTAGTTTGTCTGCATTATTCATTCAGGTTTGAACCAAATCTTATTCCAGGGAAAGTAAGTTCAGTTTATTTGGACACTTTGTTTGAACTGCAGTCGTTGCCATCTGGAAGACTAAAATAAACAAGACAGCGTAGAGTTTCACAAAAGCCATTAGCAGTAACAAAGTGATGATGGAAGTGGCTGTGCGCAAATTGTTTACTTTGAGAGGAAGCTGGAATATCTGAGGTAAATATTTGAGCTTGTTAAATAATCACTAATTCAATGGTTAGAAACTATTCACAACATTTCCCATACCTGTTCTTGTTTTCCAGTGAAAACAAGGCCTGTTTCTCAGAAGTACTAATATGTAATGGTGACATAAGAGGATTCTGCAGTTATCGTTCGTTATTGCCTTAAATTCTGTTTTAATTCTGCTCTTGAGTCATTATGCCACAATGCACATTTGTCCCATAGCAGGATTATGTTGCCACCTAGAGGCACATTTGTATACTTGAAGAATATTTTAACGAATATGTGAACCTTAGTGAGTTACAGTGGGCTTTTACATGCAGTATAAGCCAACAATAATATTTAAGTGCTGACCATTGTTAATTTCTTTCACGTCATAAACTGAATTTTCCTTAATTACCTAAAACACTCCTGTTGTTACAGTAGTTTGTGAGATAAATGATAGTTTATCCCCAAAATAGCCAAACTGAGTGCCCACAATAATTTTTTTTTTTCCAGAAACCATCAATGGTGTAGATAAAAGTGCTGAACAAATGAGGAGTGGACTATAAAGATTATATATATATAAAATCTTAAGAATATATATAATCTTTACATATATGTATATATATGTATATGTGTATATACGTGTATGTGTGTGTGTATATATATATATGTGTGTGTGTGTGTGTGTATATATATATATATGTGTGTGTGTGTGTATATGTATATATATATATATATAGCGTTTTTGTTTCAGAAACCATCAGTGGTGTAGATAAAAGTGCTCAACAAATGAGGAACGGAACATTAAGAATACATATATATATATATATATATATATATATATATATATATAACTTCATTAAATGAAACCTTCAATGGCAGGGAAAGTGCTCAACAAACAAGGAGCAATTTACTTATATGTATATACAATTTATATATACATATATATATATATATACATATATATATATATATATATATATATATATATATATATATATATATATACACACACACACACATACAGATATACATACAGATAGTGTGTCCAGCAGTATTAATTTTGTTTTTACTATACCTGTATATTCTGTTATGGTGAAAGTGCATGGTGGCTTGTATTCATATTTACATTTACACGTACCCATTAAGCAGACGCTTTATCCAAAACTACTTAGAAGACTTACAACGACAGGATGCTCTTGCTGTTGTTGAACCCATTCTGTCACCATAAAGGAGCAGTTTGGGACACGAGCATCGTGAAATGCTGAACACGTCCACCCAAATCGTTTCATGTATCTTTTTTATTCATTTCTTTCATTTTGCTGTATTCTATTTTGTCATCTTGTTTGCAAGATCGTTATTAAAATGCTGACGATCAAAAATGTTATCAGGTACCAAAGTGTGGCCAAAGTCTATTTTCATATCAATCATTTTTGTGCCAAATGTTAAGTGCCTCAGTTGAACTGAAACTCTGAGTGCAGCTCTTTCAGTTCTGCTTTTCTTCTCCTAACCTGTATGTCATGGCGGCGCGCTCAGCCTCGCAGTCGGCCAGGGAGACGCCACATTCCCTCAGGTAGAGCTCCAACCTGCGGCGCTCCACCAGCCGGTGAGCTGCCTCCAGTATCTGGGACGCCAGGGCCTCCGACTCCGTCCTTTGGGTCTGGCTCTTGTTCCCCCGATTTCCAGTCTTCGCCACTGTCCCCGAGGAAGACGACGCCTTGGGCTTCTTACTGATGCCATACAGATCCTCCACCGAGAACTTCCCTCCCTTGCCTCCACCACCACGACCAGCAAACATTATTCTTGAAATATCTTCCAAATGACAGAAGATGCTCAGAACTTTTCCTCTTGCTTCTTTGATGGCTTTACTTATCGCCTCGTTGTCAGGTGTCCAAAGTGTCAGTCACGAAGAAAGAGACAAGGTGTGCGGCTATTATCACCTGGAATAACTGAGGCCTTTCAACCATCCAGCCAAGGGGCAATATTACAAGCGACAAACTGTTGCAAAAAAGTACCCAAAGCACCTGTAAAAAAGAGCTTTATGGGAAAAAAAATATAAACACTGGGTCCTCTCCTTGACGTCTAAATCCGAAATTAAACCAAACCAATCCTCATATATCAGACGGTCAAGGCATGAAAAATGAAATCGGCAGTCACATATGGACATGAATTGTTGTTTGACTAAACATGAATAGAGAAAGCAATCTGTTCCTTTCTCTCTTTATCTCTCAAAGGAGGGACAGTGAGGGATTTACGCCGAAGCCCCACCAGCTTACACTCGCCCAGATTAAGAGAAGACCCGGATGAAGAATAAGTACTTCGCTGGTGGTCACAGGAGTATTTGGAGACGGGCTTTGGTTCTCTCTGACCTTTTTCAGGTGTGTAATAGCAACAGACCCTTTCTCCATCATTGGAGAAGTGATCAATCAGTCTACATGGACTTTGACCCTGAGCGTTGTGTGTGTGAGGGGGGATGCTATCTATCATAACTATGCCTCTTCTTGCCTTCTAGCTCCTACTGGGTTGAACACAGTGCTGGGATGGCGTCCAGCCCAAACCCTGCAGTAAGCTGCAGGATGCTGGTGAGTGTTATCGTTAGCTTCCACGCCACTTCTCTTGTTAAACCCCCAGGCGTCAATATTTTCTTTTTCTTTCAACGCAGCCTATAACAGAGGAGGAGGCATGACTGGCCTGTCCATCTCCCAAATTAGCACGTACATAGCAGGAGAGGAACAGCTGTGTGTTTATGTATTATCCATTTATCTCTATCCGAATATTGAAATATGAGTAAACAAAAGGATAAATAAATGCCTAGAAAGGGAAAGTTAGTCAGAAAATATGGGAGGATAAAAGATTTAAACTTATCACTTCAACGATGCAAACGAGGAAGTCTATTAACTATGATTAATGTTGGCTAACTTGTCCACAATTTTGCTTTGGAGTAAGAATTTTGCCTTTTTATTTTTTGCTCACTTGTTCTTCACGGTATTCTTGGCAGTGCTGTTCAGATAAAAAAGGATATCTTTTTTTGTTGCACATCATGTCATTTTGATGAAAATGGACATTTCTAACAAGAAATTGTGGGCTACATACATGTTTTTAGTTATATCTCTCAAAACCTTCCAGGTTATGTATTAGTGGCTAGTTTGTAAATTGTCCTTTTAGTTCCTGGGGTGTCTTGTTGGTTTCTCAACTACTACTACTTTCGGCTGCTCCCGTTAGGGGTCGCCACAGCGGATCATCCGTTTCCATTTCTTCCTGTCTTCTGCGTCTTCCTCTGTCACACCAGCCACCTGCATGTCTTCCCTCACCACATCCATAAACCTCCTCTTTGGCCTTCCTCTTCTCCTCTTCCCTGGCAGCTCCATATTCAGCATCCTTCTCCCAATATACTCAGCATCTCTCCTCCACACATGTCCAAGCCATCTCAATCTTGCCTCTCTTGCTTTGTCTCCAAACCGTCCAACCTGAGCGGTCCCTCTAATATAATCGTTCCTAATCCTGTCCTTCTTCGTTACTCCCAGTGAAAATCTTAGCATCTTCAACTCTGCCACCTCCAGCTCCGCCTCCTGTCTTTTCGTCAGTGCCACTGTCTCCAAACCATATAACATAGCTGGTCTCACAACCATCTTGTAAACTTTCCCTTTAACTCTTGCTGGTACCCTTCTGTCGCAAATCACTCCTGACACACTTCTCCACCCACTCCAACCTGTGTGCACTCTCTTTTTCACCTCTCTACTGCACTCCCCGTTACTTTGGACAGTTGACCCCAAGTATTTAAACTCAGATGTCTTTGTCACCTCCACTCCTTGCATCCTGACCATTCCACTGTCCTCTCTCTCATTCACGCATAGGTATTCCATCTTGCTCCTACTGACTTTCATTCCTCTTCTCTCTAGTGCATACCTCTACCTCTCCAGGCTCTCCTCAACCTGCACCCTACTCTCGCTACAGATCACAATGTCATCCGCGAACATCATCGTCCATGGAGACTCCTGCCTGATCTTGTCCGTCAACCTGTCCATCACCATTGCAAACAAGAAAGGGCTAAGAGCCGATCCTTGATGTAATCCCACCTCCACCTTGAACCCATCCGTCATTCCAACCACACACCTCACCATTGTCACACTTCCCTCATACGTATCCTGCACCACTCCTACATACTTCTCTGCAACTCCTGACTTCCTCATACAATACCACACTTCCTCTCTCGGTACTCTGTCATAAGCTTTCTCTAAATCTACAAAGACACAATGCAACTCCTTCTGGCCTTCTCTATACTTTTCAATCAACATTCTCAAAGCAAACATCGCATCTGTGGTGCTCTTTTGTGGCATGAAACCATACTGCTGCTCGCTGATCGTCACCTCTCCTCTTAACCTAGCTTCTATTACTCTTTCCCAAATCTTCATGCTGTGGCTGATCAACTTTATACCTCTGTAGTTGTTACAGTTCTGCACATCGCCCTTGTTCTTGAAAATCGGTACCAGTATACTTCTTCTCTATTCCTTAGGCATCCTCTCACTTTCCATGATTGTGTTAAACAATCTAGTTAGAAACTCCACTGCCATCTCTCCTAAACATCTCCATGCCTCCACAGGTATGTCATCAGGACCAACTGCCTTTCCATTCTTCATCCTCTTCATAGCTGCCCTCACTTCCTCCTTGCTAATCCGCTGAACTTCCTGATTCACTATCCCTACATCATCCAACCTTCTCTCTCTCTCATTTTCTTCATTCATCAGCCCCTCAAAGTACTCCTTCCACCTTCTTAGCACACTCTCCTCGCTTGTCAGCACATTTCCATCTCTATCCTTGATCGCCCTAACTTGCTGCACATCCTTTGCAGCTTGGTCCCTCTGTCTAGCCTGGTTTCTCAACATGAACTCAAAATTTTTATCTCAAAAGAAAGTTTCGAAATTGCATTAGCGACGACCGGGAGGTTATGAAATATAAGTTTGCCACACGTTGTCACTCACCAAATACGACTTTGGCAGCAATCATGTCAACGGATATCGAAATGGATGGTACAAAAGGCCTCGTGCATACTCATTTAATGAATGAAAGTTCATCAACACTGTACACACAATTTCCCTCATTGCCTCATTCACGGGTACATGAAATCCCATTCAGCTGTCTTAACTGATATGTATTTCACATCTGTTTCAATTCCTTAATCTCCCAGCTGTCCATGCAGCCAAGGACTGTCTCTAGGCTGCCGTGTCCTGTTTGTGCTGCCGTTACTTTTAGAGACAGAGATGATCTGGGATTAAGCTGCCGTAATCGCTCTTTGGATGGACCAGAATCATACCGGCAGCTGGCTGGGGTCATTCTCCATCCTCCCCCTGTAAATTACAGCCTGAGATGTTTTCAGACTAATTTAGGATTTGGGGAAATTATGGATTATGTGCAGTGAAGTCCTGTTTATGATGATAAAGGAAACAAATGATGTGAACAAACTGATTCGATCCAGTCAAAATGTGTGTGTGTGTGTGTGTGTGTGTGTGTGTGTGTGTGTGTGTGTGTGTGTGTGTGTGTGTGTGTGAGAGAGAGAGAGAGAGAGCGAGAGAGCAAGACAGACGGACAGACAGAGAGAGCAAGACAGACAGACAGACAGATAGACAGAGAGAGAGCAAGACAGACGGACAGAGAGCGAGAGAGCAAGAGAGAGACAGACAGACAGAGAGAGAGTGAGACAGACAGACAAACAGAGTGAGTGAGACAGAAAGACAGCGAGACAGATAGACAGAGAGAGAGCAAGAGAGAGACACAGACAGAGTGAGACAGACAGACAGTGAGAGAGTGAGACGACAGACAAACAGAGTGAGTGAGACAGAAAGACAGCGAGACAGATAGACAGAGAGAGAGCAAGAGAGAGACACAGACAGAGTGAGACAGACAGACAGTGAGAGAGTGAGACAGACAGACAAACAGAGCGAGTGAGACAGACAGACAGACAAAGAGAGAGCAAGAGAGAGACACAGACAGAGTGAGATAGATAGACAGAGAGAGAGGGAGACAGATATGGACAGAGCGAGACAGAGAGAGAGACAGACAAACAGAGAGTGAGGCAGACAGACAGAGAGAGAGAGTGAGCTAGACACAGAGAGAGAGAGACAGACAAACAAAGAGTGAGGCAGACAAACAGAGAGTGAGACAGACAGAGAGAGAGAGAGAGAGAGAGAGAGAGAGAGAGAGATCCCTGTTTCCAGCAATGTGGCGTTGAACAGTGCCGGTCTGTTTTTAGAAACCTGATGGATTGTGCTGTACGACTATCTTAGATTTGAGTATCTGATATGCTTGCATCTTTACGAGTTAAAAATTAATTTCTAATATCAGCATTTGAACTCGCTGTAATAGAATTTTTTATACCAACAATTGATATTTTAACTAGGTAAAATTAAATCAGCGTTATATCGGATATGTATGTCAGTTATATGTCAATTTCTGATATAAAAAAATAATATTTTAGCAGAGCTCTGTTACTGACTGAGAAGTGTGCATTTTTTTTCTTGGGTTCCTTTTTGACTGTTTTGACTATTAAGTTACTACTTCTTCCCATTGTTGTGTGTCCCACATGGCAGCAGTGTCCCTCATCGTCAGCGTCATCTTTATACAGGTTGTTGTTCCCAGCACCCTGGGGTCTCCTCCCTGCCTGCGATATCCTGTAATGCCACAGGATGGCGACAAAACTACGCACAGCGTTCAAACGTTGCGCTGTATCGACTCAAAGCTAATTCTCGTAATAAATGAGGGATCAAATATCAACGCGCAATATCATTTGCTCTCCGTTTAAAAAGAGTGCTGCTGTTACTGGGTAGATACAGGATTAATACATAAATCTTTTATCATTATTATTTTTTTTTTTTTTTACATTTTGGATTAATGGAAGATGTAGCACCTATGTTTGTCACCCTATGCCTTTCGGCAAGTCGACTCCGTGATGGTGAGAATTGTCGAAGTGCGGCCGAAAAATCGCACAAGTAGGTCGTGGACACTTCGCGTTTTCGTTTATCCTTCCACATCTGGATTCAAAGAGAGCCTAGAGGAGAGCACTCGGTACATTGGCCAGCATCGAAGTGTGCAGACCGCTGTACCAAAATAAAAAAGATCCTTATTTGAACTTCGCTAATGTATGTACCCATTGATCCGTAATTTACGTGCAGATTATGCTCTATATTGTTAAATATTGTTAGCATTGCCATCCGCAGGTGATTTAAGGGGAACTGTCCATTTATTAGACTCAAATGGGTCAACCCAAGTTGCGAACTCAGACACGTTGTCTCTTTAGTTTCGACTGCAGTCGAACATGTGGGCTACAACAAAAACCGGATAGCCTACATTTTGATCCACGGTGGACACAGCAAAGCGAGTTGAACGTTGTGTGCTATGCACAATATGGATACATATAAACAATATAACACGGCTGACGAGAAAGTCATTACCGAGGGCTGAGAGCTGTCCTGAATGAACGACGGATAAATATGGAGTATGGCGATTGCGTTTCTCATGCAGATGTCCTCAATTTCAGGGGGGAAAAGAAAAAGGAACAAAAAAAGCAGATTTACACGCTACCCTTTTTACACGCTAGAGGGAGACATAACACTGGAAATAGAAGCGATCAATACCAACCAGCCCTCTTGTATATTGTTGTTGATTCTTTTCATATTTAATTACACTATATGATAGCTATGATAGCCTTCTCCTTTAACGTGTTTATGAAGAAAATATTTTAAAGGGTTGCAGGAGAGGGACATTGGTGTATATATCTACGATAATATGAACTGGGTATTTGTTTTTGATAACCCCTATAACTCTAATACTAACAATAATAGATTGTTCATAAAATATCAATAATATCTAATCAATCCCCAAATTTAACACACACACGCACACACACACGTACACACACATGCACACACAGAGTAGGCCTTGGAAACCGCATATATTGCTACCAGATGCCAGTTAAATCACAACCATGTGCTCCATCCTTAAGTTTCCAAGTATGCACATGGTGAACAAAGGTGTAGGGATTCAAAGAAAAACATACATCATGACAAGCACACAGCTCAAGCTGCCACTCAGACTGTCACAATGTAAGTCTAACACGTCATGCTGGTGGTTGGGTGAGTAATGAACATGAGTGGTAATATTTTTTCACTGTGATTAACATTTATAAGGGACAGTAAATCATTCAAATAGGGCTGAAACAACAGGGAGAGGCTTGAGGCTAACGGGGAACAGAAGGGGCACACACTACGGGTAACTCAAACCTTATATGTGAAATTGTGTTCATGCATTCCAAAAAAGCGATTGAACAGGAAAACCTCAACATAACGTTAAAGCACCCCCTCCCCGGCGTTATAGAACCGAGACTTCAGCACAGGCAAAAGGTAGCTCTGTTTTGCTCTTTTATGCCCATAAGAGATTCGTTTTGCTTGTGTTATTTTCTTTCTTTTATTATGTTATGCACCACTCAGTCCCTCGTGTCAGGCTTATATTCTTTCTCGATCTGTTATCCAACGCTTTTCACAATTTGCGGTCAATAAAGTTGATGAATACCTTTACTTTGGGATTACTTTGGGATTCAGATGTGGGAGTTAATAGAACTTAGCATGCATCCTTTTAGCAAAAGTCGGCCAATTATCGATCGAAGACTTTATAATACAATATACTATAATATAAAATGATATATAATATAGGAGGAAAAACTATCAGTATACAATGAAGTGTTGCTATGGCAGTCATACAAACATAAAAACAGACTCCAGTGTAAAAAAAAGCGGGAGACATAACAAGACAGCATAGCGCTCTTCAGCAACGGGGAATTGGAAGGATTTATACTTCTAGGGTTCATAGCTGAGGGGAGGTTAGGGTGAAATAAGAGAATGAGCTGAGGTCTATGTGAAAGGTTAAGTGCAAGTCTGGCTAGCAAACTGGTACACTTTGGAACAGAGTTCAAATAAGCAATCAAACACACGTTTTTGAGAAACATTTTTTTTTCTCTTTAAATACGAGTCATTAGCCGCCTCCTAGCAAATTCTCTCTTTCAACATTCCTCCACTACGAGCAGATGGATTCTCTCACACCATCGCTGTCTGTGACATTAACTCCCCGCTTGTTCCTACCAAAAGATCTTTTTTGGAGGAATGTGATAGTTTTCCACTGCCCTTAATGTCTCTTAGTGAGCCTCAGAGCCCGGGGCTTGAGTTTCAGAATATAGAGTGATTTACAAGGAGGAGATGAGAAATAGGAAGCTCACACCTCCTTCATTTTCTCAGAGAAAGGGAATAAGCACATTTTAAATGAGTGGAAAACAAAGGGGATCATAGGGAGATAGACGGCTGGAGTGTGGAAAGTGAAAGCTGAGACAGAGCAGCCCGAAGGAGCAGGGATGTGCTGAAAACCAGTGAAATGGACGGCCTCCAGTCCCGAGGATGTGATGTTTGTATTCACGCCGTCAGCTCCACATAGTCCTTCATAACACATGCGTTGTTATGCCGGATGTGAAATCTCAACATTAGTTTAGAAGGAGGGTGGAGGTTAGATTTCAGCCCTAGATATGCTCATATCCTCATCATAGTCAATATTGGTTCAAAGAATGTTAGCCCTTTGCAAAGTAAATTTCTTTGAAAAACAAATGAATGGAAGACCATCGTGACTTTGGGGATAGGAAGAGAGGTAGCTCCTATAGCTGTGGCTGAGGCCAATATTGTGCAATCTCAATTTGCAATTCAAACATTGAATAACTGAAGTTATACACACATGACTTTAAGAGGAAAGAGTGAAATGAGACTAAAAAGAAAGACTATGAGAGCAAAAAGATGAGAATATGAAGAAGAGATGAGCAGCTTGAGGAGGAGCTCCACCATAGAGCGACAGAAGGGCGGGCGTGATCTGACTATTGCAAGCCTGTGGTCTAACAAGGTGAATTGAATTGGTGTTGATCAAATTTATGCCAAAACATACAAGTGTCATTCCACATTAACTGTAATACAGCGTGTAATTATTATCATTGTATTGTTAATAAATCAGTTAAAAACAAATCCTTCCTTGCAATGATGGCTTGACACAAGCTTGTGCATGCAGGCAGTCAACAGATCAGGCTCCAGCAATGCATTTAATGGTGAAATTTTGAGTATAAACTCGTGAAACTGCCTCATTCAGCAATGTCTTTATGGCACAATGTACCCAGATGCAGAGAAGGAGACACGGCAGAAGGTACGTGGAAATTATTTACTGAAGAATTCACAAACTAAAACAACTGAGAGGCTGAAAATACTCAAAATAGGAACTGTTGGTCTACAGTAAAGAACACAGCACACACACACACACACACACGTATATATATATATATATATATATATATATATATATATATATATATATGCAATTATATTATATAACTTTGTTAAAAGAAACACTCAGTGGTAGGAAAAGTGCTCAACAAACAAGGAGCAAAATATTTGACTCACTGGATTATATTTTATATATATAGATAGATAGATAGATAGATAGATAGATAGATAGATAGATAGATAGATGTAGGAAAAAACTTTTAATACATAGCAGTACAAGTCCTTCTCTCCTTCCTTAGTGTCTAACCTCTTATCACCATACGCCTTTTCCTTTTCCTTTGTCACCTCTCTTCACTTTACGCTGCATCTCCTTGTACCCCTGTCTACTTTCTTCATCGCTTCTTCTTTGCCAACCTCTTCCTCTGTATACTTTGCTGTACTTCCTCATCCCACCACCAAGTGTCCTTGTCTTCCTTCCTCTGTCCAGATGACACACCAAGTACCTTCCTAGCTGTCTCCCTCACTATTTCTGCAGTGGTTGCCCAGCCATCCAGCAACTCTTCACTCCCACCCAGCCATCCTGTCTTAACTCCTCCCTGAACTCCACGCAACAGTCTTCCTTCTTCAACTTCCACCATCTGATCTTCGGCTTTGCCTTCACTCGCTTCCTCTTCTTGGTCTCCAAAGTCATCCTACAGACCACCATCTGATGCTGCCTAGCTATGTTCTCCCCTGTCACCACCTTGCAGTCTCTAATCCCTTTCAGATCGCGCCTCCTACATAAGATATAGTCCACCTATGTGCACTTTCCTCCACTCTTTTACGTCACCCTGTGTTCCTCCCTCTTCTTGAAATACTATGTATTCACCACAGCCATTTCCATCCTTTTCGCAAAATCCACCACCATCTTTTTTTCCACATTTCTCTCCTTGACACCCTACCTACCCATCACCTCCTCATCACCTCTGTTTCCTTCACCAACATGCCCACTGAAGTCTGCTCCAATCACCACTCTATCCTCCTTGGGTACCCTCTCCACCACGTCATCCAATTCACTCCAGAAATCTTCTTTCTCGTCCATCTCACACCCAACTTGCAGGGCATATGCGCTAATAACATTAATCAATACACCTTCGATTTCCAGCGTCATACTCACCACTCTGTCCGACACTCTCTTCACCTCCAGCATGCTCTTGACATACTCTTCCTTCAGGATTACCCCTACCCCATTTCTCCTCCCATTCGCACCGTGGTAGAAGAGTTTAAACCCAACTCCGATGCTCCTGGCCTTACTCCCCTTTCCCCTGGTCTCTTGCTCACAAAGTACATCTACCTTTCTTCTTTCCATCATATCAGCCAGCTCTCCCCCCATACCAGTCGAAATGCCAACATTCAAAGTTCCGACTATATATATAAACTAAGCAATGAGCTATGACATTCAGCCCTCATCTTATCTAAACTATGAGGATCCTCCATAGGTGTGCTCTCAGCAGGAGTCCATTAACATCATTGCTCGAGACAGAGAGAGAGAGAGAGAGAGAGAATGAGAGAGAGAACCAAAGCACACCACGTCAGGCACAAAGCATTCATACTAAAAAGAGACTTAAAAAGTAAAAGAACACAGTAACATGGGGGCTCATGGGGGTGGGATAGTGTCATGACAGTACCCCCCCCCCATGGACGTGTCTGGCATTCTCCCAGGCTTCTCTGGATGGTGACGATGAAAATCTCTCACCAAGATAGAGTCCAAGATGTTGCGACGGGGGACCCAGGACCTTTCCTCTGGACCATAACCCTCCTAGTCCACCAGGTATTGCATCCCCTTTCCCTGTGTGACGTGCATGAAGGAGGCAGTGGACCGTATAGGCAGGAGTGTCAGCAATTTCAAGTCAAGTCAATTTTTTTCTGTATAGCCCAATATCACAAATTACGAATTTGTCTCAAGGGGCTTTACAGCAATACAACATCCTGTCCTTAGACCCTCACATTGGATAAGGAACAACTCCCCTAAAAAACAAAAAACCTTTAACAGGCAGAAAAAAATAGAAAGAAATCTCAGGGAGAGCAACAGAGGAGGGCTCTCTCTCCCAAACAGACGTGAAATGGATGTTGTGTTTACACAATTTACAGAATACAACATCGAAAGAGGATATCAGAATTATAATGGAATTATAAGATACATGAATAATATGACGACGAGGATGCCAAGCAGTGTCCAGATGCCACTGGAACGGCCTGGGAGCTGAACTATGCAACCACCATCACCATGTAGACCTGACGGGAGGACAGAATACACATGTACACGGGGGAGACTCACATCACGCCATTCACATACACGGGAGAAGAGATGAGAAAGACATTAATCAGAGAGAGAAAGATATAACATTAAACAGGATAACAAAATTATACGGATTTATAAAAATGTGATGAGGAGAATGCCAAGCAGTGTCCAGGTGGTGTCCACCATCACCATGGAGACCTGGCAGGAGAACAGACTGCACGTGCACACGGGGGAGACTCATATCACACCATTCACATACACGGGAGAAGAAACAGGGGAAGACATCGTTGAGAGAGAGAAAAGACATGAGAGGAAAAAAATAACAGTTGCAATAGTCAATAATCTATACCCTATACTCTCATCAGCAGAACAGTGCTTGGTAAATTCATTGAGACAAACCGACCTGCCATGCAGTACAGGTCATGAAGTATTCAATTTAAAGGTAACTAACTGTAGATTAAGGCAAAACGAAGAGTTTTAACTTTGGATTTAAAGGACTCAACAGACTCTGATTGTCTGACGACAGCAGACAGATTATTCCACAAGAACGGGGGCCTGATAGAAAAAGGCCCTGCAAAGGCTGACTTCTTTTTAACTTTGGGTACAGGAGCCCTGTATTTTGAGAGTGGATAGCTTGAGATGGAATATACGGTTTAAGGAGATCAGACAGGTGTGATGGGGCAAGCCCATTTAGGATTTTACAAGTCAACAGAAGCACCTTGAAATCTGATCTAACATGGATAGGTAGCCAACGAAGGAAGGTAAGAATTTGGGTAATATGGTCAAATTTTCTAGTCTTAGTTAGGATTTTAGCTGCAGCAATTTGAACCATCTGAAGAGTTTTAGCACTAGCGTGTGCCAGACCTGACAACAGAGCATTACAGTAATCAAGTCTGGATGAAACAAATGCATGTATTAGAGTCTCTGCATCAGCCGTAACAGGAAACACTGAAATTTGGCAATGTAACTTAAGTGAAAAAAGTCAGTCTTTGTGACTTCTTTAATGTGTTTATCAGAGGAAAGGCTGCAATCAAATATAACACCAAGATTTTTGGCTGCCACTCTTTGTGAAATCAGAGTTGTCGAGTGTTATTGTTACTTGATCAAATTTATGTCTGTGTCTAGCAGGGCCAATGACCAGCATCAGTATTATCACAATTTAAAAGCAGGAAATTTAGTGACATCCAATTTTTCACAGCAGCCAAGCAGGCCTCTAAATTAATCATTTGAGTATGATCATCAGCCCTTATCAGCACATACAGCTGAGTATCACCAGCATAGCAATGGAAATTTATTTCCATAATTACATATAATTTGGCCAAGTGGTGAAATACAAAAAGAGAAAAGTAAGGGGCAAAGAACCAAGCCCTGAGGTATGCTATATTCCATGTCAGAGAATTTCAGTGCAATAGTATTACAGCAGACACAGGGTGTCGGTAGGAACTATGCTACTTTTGGGCGAAGGAGAAGGAGAGAGGGGAGCCATCTTCCAGAGGCAGTGGGAGAGAAGGAAGGGTAAGAGTGTGGAGGTGAGAGTCTGAACTTTGAATGTTGGCACTATGACTGGTAAAGGGAGAGAGCTGGCTGATATGATGAAGAGAAGGAAGGTAGATATACTGTGTGGGCAAGAGACCAGGTGAAAGGGGAATAAGGCCAGTAGCATTGGAGGTGGGTTCAAATTCTTCTACCATGATGCAAATGGGAGGAGAAATTGGGTAGGGTTAATTCTGAAGGAATAGAATGCCAAGAGTGTGTTGGAGGTGAAGAGAGTGTCAGACAGAGTGATAAGTGTGAAGCTGGAAATCGAAG
The DNA here is from genome assembly GCF_029633865.1 of Lampris incognitus. Classification (NCBI taxonomy): domain Eukaryota; kingdom Metazoa; phylum Chordata; class Actinopteri; order Lampriformes; family Lampridae; genus Lampris; species Lampris incognitus. The sequence goes on from NC_079218.1 coordinate 18,164,567, forward strand.
GTGTATTGGTGAATGTTATCAGCGCATATGCCCTACAAGTTGGGTGTGAGATAGAAGAGAAAGAAGAATTCTGGAGTGAGTTGGATGAAGTGGTGGAGAGTGTATCCAAAGAGGAGAGAGTGGTGATTGGAGTGGACTTCAATGGGCATGTTGGTAAAGGAAACGGAGGTGATGAGGAGGTGATGGACAGGTATGGTGTCAAGGAGAGGAATGTGGAAGCACAGATTATTGTGGCTTTTATGAAAAGGATGGAAATGGCTGTGGTGAATACATATTTCAGGGTGACATATAAGAGTGGAGGAAAGTGCAAAGTTGGACTATATCTTATGTAAGAGGTGTGATCTGAAAGGGATTGGAGACTGCAAGGTGGTGACAAGGGAGAACGTAGCTAGGCAGCATCAGATGGTGGTCTGTAGGATGACTTTGGAGACCAAGAAGAGGAAGAGAGTGAAGGCAGAGCCAAGGATCAAATGGTGGAAGTTGAAGAAGGAAGACTGTTGTGTGGAGTTCAGGGAGGAGTTAAGACAGGCACTGGGTGGTAGTGAAGACTTGCTGGACGGCTGGGCAACTACTGCAGAAATAGTGAGGGAGACAGCTAGGAAGGTACTTGGTTTGTCATCTGGACAGAGGAAGGAATACAAGGAGACTTGGTGGTGGGATAGGAAGTACAGCAACGTATATAGAGAAAGAGTTTGGCAAAGCAGAAGTAGGATAGTCAGAGAGATGAAGAAAGCAGACAGACGTACAAGGAGATGTAGTATAAAGCGAAGACAGAGGTGGTGAATGCAAAGGAAAAGGCGTATGGTGAGTTGAATGAGAGGTTAGACACTAAGGAAGGAGAAAGGGACCGATTGGCTAGACAGAAGGACTGAGCTAGAAAGGATGTGCAGCAGGTTACGGCGATCAAGGATAGAGATGGAAATGTGCTGACAAGCAAGGAGGGGTGATGTACAGAGCTGTAGCAGCTACAGAGGTATAAAGTCAATCAGCCACAGCATGAAGATATGGGAAAGAGTAGTGGAAGCTAGGTTAAGAGGAGAGGTGATGATTAGTGGGCAGCAGTATGGTTTTATGCCACAAAAGAGCACTACAGAGGCGATGTTTGCTTTGAGAATGTTGATGGAGAAGTATAGAGAAGGCCAGAAGGAGTTACATTGTGTCTTTGTGGATTTAGAGAAAGAATATGACAGGGTGCCGAGAGAGGAGGTGTGGTATTGTATGAGGAAGTCGGGAGTTGCAGAGAAGTATGTAGGAGTGGTGCAGGATATGTATGAGGGAAGTGCGACAGTGGTGAGGTGAGCAGTTGGAATGACAGATGGGTTCATGGTGGAGGTGGAATTACATCAAGGATCGGCTCTGAGCCCTTTCTTATTTGAAATGGTGATGGACAAGTTGATGGACGACATCAGGCAGGAGTCTTCGTGGACTATGATGTTCATGGGTGACATTGTGATCTGTAGCAAGAGTAGGATGCAGGTTGAGGACAGCCTGGAGAGGTGGAGATATGCACTGGAGAGAAGAGGAATGAAAGTCAGTAGGAGCAAGATGGAAAACCTATGCGTGAATGAGAGGGAAGACAGCAGAAAGGTGAGGATCAAGGAGTAGAGGTGACGAAGGCGTATGAGTTTAAATACTTGGGGTCAACTATTCAAAGTAATGGGGAGTGTGGAAGAGAGGTGAAGAAGAGAGTGCAGGCAGGGTGGAGTGGGTGAAGAGTGTCAGGAGTGATTTGTGACAGAAGGGTACCAGCAAGAGTTAAAGGGAAGGTTTACAAGAGACCAGCTATGTTGTATGGTTTGGAGACAATGCCACTGATGTAAAGACAGGAGGAGGAGCTGGAGGTGGCAGAGTTGAAGATGCTAAGATTTTCATAGGGAGTGATGAAGAATGAGAATGTTAGAGTGACAGCTCAGGTTAGATGGTTTGGAGACAAAGTAAGAGAGGCAAGATTGAGATGGTTTGGACATGTGTGGAGGAGAGATGCTGGGTATATTGGGGGAAGGATGCTGAAAATGAAGCTGCCAGGGAAGAGGAGAAGAGGAAGGCCAAAGAGGAGGTTTATGGAAGTGGTAAGGGAGGACATGCAGGTGGCTGGTGGGACAGAGGAAGATGCAGAGGATAGGAAGAGATGGAAATGAATGATCTGATGTGGCAACCAACGGGGGCAGCCGAAAGTAGTAGTAGTATTATTATAGCAGACACACTGTCTCCTTCCAGATAAGTAGGACTTAAGCCAAGAGAGAGCTAGGCCAGAGACGCCAAAATAAAAATGTATTCTGTCTAATAGTACATAATGATCAGTGGTGTCAAAGGCTGCACCTAGGTCCAGTAGTAGAAGCACAGAGGTGGAATCCGAATGCATAGTGATAGGTCAAATTAACGACAACATTCACGAGCGTGTAACAACTTTAATGAAACATCAGAACCATACAGTCACGTAGAACAACCGCCAAAAACTACAATAACCACCGGAAGTGCAATAAGTCCCGCGCACTCAGGGAGAGGACCCCTGGATAGCAATATGCAATGCCTGCTAAAAATTTACAATTTAACAATCTCCCCATACTTCTTTAAAAAAAAAAAAATAATAATAAGAGCAAACAATAAGCAACAGAACAGTTTTTTTTAAAGTACCCTAAAGAGAAGTAGCCCATTAAAGTCTCTATTAAGAGGGAAATTGTTTTACAATTTTCATAAAATCAAGTCCTTCGAGTAACTTATTCTTAGTCTCTGTCAAGCTTCCACAATCCCTCATTCAGTGCCTTAAGGAGCATTAGAGCTGACGCTCCCTTTCTTGTTAAACAGTCAGGGAGCTGTTTCTTTGTGGCTGGCCACAGGATATATTGGCTCTTTCCACTGTGGAGGAGCTCCTTGATGCTGCTAATTTCAAGGCGGAGCCTTTTCTCTGCCACTTACCTGGTAGAATTGATAGCATCCACAAGGGAATAATTATCTGTAACACATACCACAGGCAAGATGTGCTGTATAGCCTCACCTATGCTAAGTTCAGAGTAAAGCGTGGACAGAAAGATGGCATTGTCAATACCATCAGCAAGTGCCTCTCCAGCTTAAGTACTCCAGACAACGCTTCCAATTCTTTTTGATTGCCAGCAGATAGGTGAGAATCTTCCTTCCTCACCCATAAGGACTGAGATATCCCCCTTGAGTACCTCCATCTGAAAGGTTCCCCATTGAATCATCCCTAAACACCACTAATCTTAGTGTGCTGTCGTTCCCCACATTCTGAAAATTTAAAGTTACATGTTCTGATTTCAACTTTCAGATTATCTTTTTTGCCTCATGCAAATTTTGTACTGTTGCATGTTTAATGTTTGATGCAAGGATGCAAGTATTACACATTACATCAGGCCTACTCTGTCTGGCAACCCACAGGATTTGACCTATTTTTGACCTCAGTTGATCAGTTTCACTGTCTGTGAGAGAGCCGTCACACTGCACAGCTCTAACAGGATCTATATGCATAGGTTGAAGGCTCTGTATGTAGTTTTCTTGTTGCACTTGTACCCCTGAATCTCCAGATATTAACTCCATTCCTAGTATATAGCTGATGCTGTCATGGTCCTCACGACCTACTTGAAAAGCTGCTTTCAATTGAGGAATGATTATGTTTGTGAGCCACCCCAAAGGAAATCATCAGTGTGACAAGCCAGCATTCCTATCACATTACAGCCTTATCCTGCCAGTAGAACACTGCAGGGTCGACCTGTGACATTTTTCCTTTTGTTCTCAGCATTATGTCTTTGACTCTGTTGTACCAGTACAATGATGCATCTACTAATCCATACACATGCTTCTTTAATTTCCAGAGTTCCTTCACTCTGAGCCTCAGGGGGTGGACGGATGTAGCTATCCTGAGTCAACTCCTGTCCTTGCAAAAAAGCTGACTTGATATCCATGGAGTACAGTTTCATTGTTTTTGAAATATCACTGCCATTCGTAATTTCAGGGATTCTGGGGCACATGTAGGTGAGTCTTTAGGACATTCTTTTGTGTTTATTTCCTCAAAATCTCTTGCCACCAATTGTGCTTTGGGTAAAATACCATCAGTGGTTTATTTTAGGGTACACACCCACCTTGTGGAGATGCACTTCTGGCCTATGTCTTTCACTTCATCAAAACACTAGTCTGCCTCCAGCTGCTAAATTCATCTGTTTAGCTGAGTCAAATAACACATCCTGTGAGATTAGAACACCATTCTTATGTCTGATAGGGCTTTGCTCTGTATTGTCTTCAGGTTCAATCTGGAGATTGTCTACTTGTGTTAGGTCAGCTAACCCTGTGGTACCAGCAACATCTGTTGGCTTACAGTATTGCAGGTTGTACCAGTTCTTATATTTTCAATTTGTCTTCCCTGTTCGACCAAGTATCTTTGTTGTGTGTGCCATTCCACTTTCTCTGTCCACATATGTTATAGTCTGTCTTTCAAACTCTGACCATCATTTGGCTGTTGTGGTCTGTAACCCCCTGGTCTGTACTCCTAGTGTTGTTGTTGTTGTCATGCTGGGAGGTCTCTCCCACACTTTCAATGTCAGTCTCATTGTCCATATCTGTGGATTCAATATTCTGTAAGTTTGTGTTACCCTCTGTGGCCTCCCCCTGCTATAGCTGCCTCCTCAGTGTGATGAGCATTTACCTTCTGTAATCTGGAGTGGTGCACTACTCTAACATAGGTGCCTCCATGTCTCACAAAGATCCCCGCCCCATCCTCCCCAATGACCACACCGGGACCTTTCCACTCAGCACAGTCTATTTGTTTGTAGCATACTTTGTCCTTAGTCAGCAGGCCGGAGTTGTTCACACAGAACTCTTCGAATTCTGTCAGAGCATTCTGCTTCTGTGAAAGCTTTCCTTGCTGCGTGTAAAGATGAAATGTGTTGACCAACCCATGTACTCATAGTAAGTAGTGCCCTAAAGAGCAGGAGGCTTGTCTACTAGTACCGAGGAAAGGTTTGGGTTCTGTCCAAACACCAACTGGTATAGACTGTACCCATGCACATTGTGCAAGGAGTTCTTTGCCATTAGAGCCCAATCCAGGGCTGTCTTCCAATCACATCCTTTGTCTTTCCTTACCTTTAACAAGATCTCAGTGAGGATCTGATTGTGTATTTCTAAAAGGCCGTTGCTCTATGGACTGTAGGCAACAGTGGTTTTTACTTCAATGTTAAAGTTCTCTGCCATGTCTCTCATCTCTTCATTATTGAACTCACCCTCATTTTCACTCAACAGTCTTTGTGGAGGACCGTGAACACTTATCCAGGAATGGATGAAATGCTCTGCCATCTCACTGGGTTTCTTTGTTGTTACAATCCTACCTGCGCTAAAACACGTGAAGTGGTCGATTATGTGAAGATACCATACCCCTGATTCTAGTTCGCGCAAGTCCACTGCCACAGTTTCATTGTACCTTGATGCCATTGGCAAACACACTGCAGGTTTAGGTTTGCTACAGTCATATTCGCTGTTATGGTAAGGACCATATTCTCACGAGCTATTTCTTGGTTCTCTTCATCTGTTATATTCACACAATAGTGTCCTGACAAGGTTAGTTCAAGTTTAACTGAGTGCTTGAACATTACTGCCTTGTCATTCTCAATATCTAAGACTGCATCTGCTCTTTTCAATGATGTTTTGCTCAGAAGTAAAGGAATATCTACTGGGACAACGTCAGTCTCTGTCCAGCACTTGGTCTTGCCCATCTTGGCTGGAAGTTTTACTCTCTTAGTGAAGTGTACCACTCTCCCATCACCAAATTTGAAAGCCTTATTATTACTTTTTGTATTTCTCTTTCCTCAGTCTCATTAATTCCACTGACAGAATTGTCAAACCACTTTCCTCCACAAATCGTTCTTGAACATGCAGTGACTGCAGATCCCAGTGATTCAACCATAAATACTCTTTGGTAAATAGCGCATTTCGATCTCCTCACGTAGTGCTTGTCCAGTGGATTTGTACCGGGCAGTGGCGTCCTCGCCTGACCTGGATATTGTGCTTTCTTTTTTTTATAAATTTATTTCTGATTTTTCCCTTTTTTCTCCCAATTTAGTGGCCAATCGATCCCTATTTTAATTCAAACACCCACGCTCGTATTGCATGCGTTCGCCACTTGCACCTCTCCGGCCGGCAGTCTCGAAGGAGACGCCTCCCCACTTTCGTCACAAGGCGACTCCAGGCCGAGCCACTGTTTTTTCCGACACACACAGGCGCATTCAAGCCGACTCCGCCCCCCTCCCGAAGACAACGTTGCCAATGATTGCTGCTTCATCGAGTCCGGCCATAGTCGGATCTGACGAGACCGGGGCGCGAACCCCCGTCCCCAGTGGGCAACTGCATCGACTCAAAGCCGATGCTTAGACCGCTACACCACCGCGGACCCAGGATATTGTGCTTTCTTGCCCTACCTTTTACCGGTGCCTTCCGCGTAAAATGCAGCGTCTTCCCTCATGTGAATTCCGCCTGCTCCATACATTTTTAGCAGGCATTGCACATTGCTATCCAGGGGTCCTCTCCCCGAGTGCACGGGACTTATTGCACTTCCGGTGGCTAGTGTAGTTTTTGTATGCTTGTATTTCAAAGCACACTTGTATTTCAATAAACACTTATGCCAAGATAGCGTAAAAAAAATCCAATTTTGATTTTCGGCATTTATGTTCCAGTCTCCTGCAGGCCCGCTTAAGAGCTCACGTCTCGTCGTTAAACCAGGGTGTAGGACTCTTTAGTTGCCTAGCTCTGGTAGTGAGAGGTGCAACTGAGTCGAGGAGACTAGAGAGGACCACATTTAAGTCACTGGTGAGATTTTCAACAGAGTCTGTCTCTACAGTGAAGCGAGCCAAGACCTCAGGCAGCTGCTGGCCAAATGCATCTACAGTGGACGGACCAGTATGGTCAGTAGCAGTTACCTCTGTGCCGACATTAACTGGAAAGGCCAATAGTGCTTCAAATTTGATGAGAAAATGATCTGACACAGCAGATGTGGTTGGCAAGACATTCAGACCAGAAACCACTATCCCTTTAGATAAGACCAACTCAAGGGTGTTACCACTGCAATGAGTCGACTCTTGAACAAACTGAGCGAACCCAACTGTATCAACAAGCGCCAGAAAGGCTTTACTTAGAGGATCAGCATCCTTATTCAGATGCATATTGAAATTGCCAAGAATTAGAATCTAATCAGCAAGAGTAACAAGACCTGAGATAAATTCTCCAAATTCTTCAAGATATATTGAGTAAGGGCCAGGGGGACCAATAGAGTATCACAATGTGGACTGAACAATCTGTTCGTGGCTGAGGGAGATGGATTTAGAATAAGAGCCTCAAAAATTTTTAATTTAGTTTCAAGTTTAGAAGTTAAATTGAAACTAGACACCCCCACCTTGTTTATTTACCCAAGCTACATGGGCACAAGTATAGTCAGGTGGGGAAGCTTCATTTAACGGAATGAAAAAAATGTGGTTTCAGCCATGTTTGACATAGCCCAACCATACCAAAACTATGTTCAGGAATCAGATCATTTATTATTAAGGCTTTGGTAGACAGTGAGCTGATATTTACGAAACCAAATTTGGACAGTGATTTTTTTTGTGGTATTTGTTAGTTTGGGTATGTGTGTTCTTGTAGTTTTTGGATGTGTTTTTGTCTTTGTGTTGTACTGCTGTGGGCTGGGGGAAACGGCATTTCATTTCATGTATGCACGTGCATGAAGTAAAATGACAAATAAAGTGTTCAAGCATCTTGTTGAAGTGATCAGTAGATGATAATGCTAGATGTTTCATCCTGCAGATTATTAGCTGCTTCTTTGCACATTTCACCACCACCGGTGGTAGGAATGATTATTAGATTATTGTGATTCACATATTTAGGAGAGGAGCACTTTGGAGCAATACAGCAGGGTAGGGGGACGGTCTCAATGTTATAGACCAAGCTGTCCCTGACTAAACATATTCACTAAATAAGTCGATTCCACATCCGCACTAGATTTAAACCTAGCAGGCTCTCTAATCATCTGCAACCTGCTGAATGGTCAGTCCCTAGTGGCAAACTAACCATAGACAGCTATCTAGACAAAAGAGCGGTGCCGTCCCAGGTAACGTGAATGCCATCCACTTTCAGCAGGTAAGGGTGGTCCCAGAAAGTAGGCCAGTTATCAACAAAGCTGAATCCCTGCTCATTACAGTAATACGCCAGCCAGCGGTTCATTGAGGTGAGCCTACAGTACATCTCATCATTACCCCTCACGGGTAAGGGACCAGAGACATTTAATTGATGCAGTCACATCTTTCTGGCCAACTCAAGCATCCTGACTAGGCTAGCTTTTGTGATCTGATTACTTCATCCTAGCATTATTGGTGCCGATATGAATAAAAATGTTGCTGAAAGTAGTGGTACTGTGTGCCTAGGTTCCCCGATCCTCCCTCCATGATGCCAGCACCCCAATATTATCCTCTGTGTCAGAGACTCTGGCCCTAGGTAAACAGTGAACCAAGGCTGGTGAAGCTAATCTGATATTGTGGGTAATGGAGTTTCCGATCACTAGCCCTAAATTGTGATAGGCCTCTGGAACTGCTGATAAACTGGCCTCTCAGTAAAACTGGGTGTAACCGAGCTAACTGCTGGGGAAGCAGACTGAAGACACTGAAACAAGCACTGAGAGCCCCACTGGGTAATGGCCCCTTTGTTCCAATCAATCTGGGGATTATGAGCCTCAGGGGTTGCTTAACACTATGGGAACTCTAGGAGAACTAATAACATGCAAACTCAAAAGCTCAGAGTGGTTTGATAGTTTGATGGAGGTGAGATGTGGAGCTTAGAGATGGAAGAGGTATGAGGAGCTGGTTTTGGCAGCTGCTGGTGGTGGAGAGGAGGTTTCTACCATGGCTCTGGTTTGTTCCAAGTGGAGAGTTGCCAGTGTGAAGGATATTTTCTTAACTGGTCCATGACTGTTTGCAGCATCTGCTCATGGTGACCCAAATGCTGCCCCTGGTTGGAGATTGCCTGCCTCAGGACATCATAGTCTGCTGGGTCCATTGCGTGGCCAGCACGTGCTGACACAAGGTAGGTGGAAGCACCCAGATCCAGACTCGGAGACACAGGAGAAGGTAAGTGGAAATTCTTTACTGAAGAATTTCCAAAAACTAAGTACAGCAAACTAAGAAATTCTTTACTGAAGAATTTCCACAAGCTAAGTACAACAGAAACTGATCACTTTCAATTCAAAACGGAAGTTGCAGAAAACTAAAACAACTGAGAGGCTGAAAATACTCAAACTAGGAACTGTTGGTCTACAGCAAAGAATACTGCATATGTGTATATATATATCCATCCATCCATCCATTGTCTTAACTGCTTATCCTGCTCTCAGGGTCGCGGGGATGCTGGAGCCTATTCCAGCAGTCATTGGGCAGCAGGTGGGGAGACACACACACACACACACACACACACACACACACACACACACACACACACATATATATATATATATATATATATATATATATATATATATATATATATATATATATATGTGTGTGTGTGTGTGTGTCTGTGTATGTATGTATGTATGTATGTGCATATATATATATTTATATATGTATATATAGAAAATGAGCTACGACCCTCAACTTATATAAACTGCTGATGAGGATCCTTCACAGCATTCATGCTAATTCATCCCAAAAGGAGACTTAAAAAATAAATAGCACACACACTCACACAGGGGTTCACGGGCGGGGCTGGGATCATGACACCTTACAATCTACTGACTGCAAACATACTCCAAAAATGGATGATGAACAAATCTATGTAGCTACATGTCACATCTGCTCAGAATGACTGAGCTATTCTGATCCCTTTGTAACTATATGAAAAAAGAGCGTGTATCTTATTGAGCATGTAGGTCTGTCTCAGGGAGGTTGACACAGCAACTTTAACACTATGAAAAACGGAGTTATCGCAATGATATTTAAAAGATACGGAAAATGAACAGCAACATTTCAAACATTTTTGAAAGAGCACACAATTTTACATGGAAAGTATTTAATTTTCTACAAGATTACACCCGAAAGGCACTGGTCCAGAAGATAGCTTGAACCAATTTCAGGACTGCACATTCGACCCAGGTCTTCTGTGTGAACAGGCCTACCTGTCCCAGTGGTCCGTCTCTCTGCACCCCCTGCCTGTGTTCCACACTTGAGTGCACAGAGGAATGCAAAATCCTCTAAGTGTTGAAACCTGATTGGCTCAGTCTCTTGTCCCCTGAACACCAGGGCTAGATCCATACTTTATGGTGGAAGTCAAGGGTCATGCAGACGCCGTCAGCATTAGAAACCAGTGCCAGCTAACCATCTCACTCTCTTTCTCAGACTTGCCTGCCAGATCACTCAATCACACATAAACAGAGGGGCATTAAAAAACAAAACAAAACAACAATCTGCATTGTGAAAGCTCCACTTGCACCGCTTTATGCTGTGTGGGCCACATGAGAGCAACTGAACAAGAATAGCTCAATAACACAGAGAAAATCAAAGCAAATAAATCAATGACCCTAAATGATTCTTGAAACCAAAACGGCCTACAGTGGATATTGTATCTTCGGAGAGAAGTTAGGGAGAGAGGGGGGTACGTTTTGAATAGGAGAAACTGAGAGAGAGAGAGCGAGAGAGAGAGTTTAAAGCTCGTGGTGTGTTTTTAAGCTGCTCTCAGCCTGAGGCGCAGCAGAAGAAAGACATCTCCACCAGATTAAAAGGGCTGAAGACCAGGAGGGGAAACATAGGAGAGAACACGCCTTGAGCCCCCAGGGGTAAAGACCCTCTGGAGAAACAGAAGAAAGAGGAATGCCCGCGAGAAAGCTGAGCTGGAAAGCATTGAGGGAAAGAATGGGGGGTGGGGTGGGGGACTTAATTCACACCCTCTCAGCCCCCGTCTCCGTCCTCACTGTTGGGAAGATGATAGTGCATAGGGAAAGGAGTGTTTGAAACGAGAGCTAGTGAGAACACAAACGCATATTACACTTGCGTCAAGAAGATACTCCCGATTCCAGTACGTGGCACACACGCATCAGATGCACTTCACCGTAAAAGAAACTCCCAGTGACTTTCAGCATTTATGGAGTACTTTTACGGTTAACATATGTCCATACTGGAATGACACTGATTTGAATTATAAATGTAAAAGCCCACAAATTCAGTTCCTACTGCATTGTCAATGGGGCAGGTCCTGGTTTTGCGGGCCTTGATGAAATCAAGGGTTGACACATTGGCCCGTTATCACCGAGATACTGTGTGAATTCTATGTGACATATTTAAAATGTGTGACACACAAAATGTCGCTTGTGCGCTTCATGTGTCTCAACAGGTTATGAAGAGAACGGGCATTTGCCGGGAAAATGTAAAAGTATTGTTCATTACGTGAGGAAATGGAAGTCTTCCTTAGATGGTAAACAGTGGTGAGAATCTTTATTATGAATACTGAATACACATTATCTTATTATCCACACGGAGCAGTAACCAAAACATACTTTACCTATCAAACAAGGTACATAGCGATAGGGACACCCCCCCCCCCCACCGCCTCCACCATTTCTACCAGATTTCAGATTTTGGGGGTGTGGAGGGGGTCGTTATAAATCACTTCAGTAATCAGAACTCGACAATTCTGCCCCTCGAATAAAACATAATGATACAAAGAGAAGTAACTTGTTGGTATATAACATGAAAAGGTAATGGGATTTCTGATCATCATCCTCCTGGATTAATTAAAAAAAACAGTTAAAAACTGTCACTCCCCCTTTGAAAATACACTGGTTTGTCAGGGTGTAGACCCCGACCCCATCCCGCATGTTTAACCTAAACCTACGCCCTTATATAGAGATCTTCAATATGAAGACCACATTTCACTAGTCTTTTAAGGGACCTCACATTCATTCCAATTATCTTTGAAATATCTTGGAGCCGTTTGTCCTGATTCACCATTGCCATAGGTTTTCAGTGAAACTGAAAATGTCCCTTGAAACCTCAAAATATCATATTTAACTGAAAAGCTTTGCTAAGAGAGTTGTCATTTCAAGGTACAATCCTGAAAATTTACATGCAAACAAATAGTCTTTTTAAATTCTTTCTATTGCTGGCGTATTCAAGACAATAACCAATCCACTGGCAATGGCGGCTGTGCTTGAACCACCACCGCATTTATCTCAGATCACCACAGGTGTCAGTAAGTTAAAACCAGTTATCAGGATTGCAACTTGTTCCTAACAGTTGCTCTGACAGACCATACAATGTCATACAATCCACCGACTAAGGAAGAAAAATGAATTTTCCCACTGAAGCTTTTCCACTTTGCAATAGTGTAAGGCTTTTTTAAGAGATACCCCGGAAGGAATTGACATTAAATGTGCTATTTTAAGTGAGTTTCACCAGGTTAAAGGTACATTTTAAGATATACTGCAGTACGACAGTGATGAATCAGTACAATATGCGTACTAAATATCTCAAGTTACAGAAAAAAAAAGATGCAAAGGAACATTCTGTAGTATGAAGTTGCATCTACAGTATTTAAGACATTACAGAAATGCAAAACAGACGGCATCTGTCAGGAGTACCTTGACATTTTGAGTTATAATGTGATATTTCTCTCAAACTCTCACTCCCAGACATTTACAGCTGGGGAGAATTCGTGAAAGGAAGAGTAATCTGTCGCTACTCTTGCCTGTGTAAGCCAGTCCTTGTGTACATATCTGAAGATTGCTGTGTTGTCATGTTGTCATTCTATGTTAAGTACAACGAGAGAGCCACGAAACCGGAGTCAAATTCCACGGAGGCGCAAACCTACACGGCCAATAAACACGATTCGGATTCCACAACGTGAATAAAGAAGCTGCTTCCGAGGCAAACACATACCGTTACAGAGGCGGCATGAGTCAAATGAGTCGCATCATGTGCCGTCTGCAGCACAAATGGGAGGCGCCAGCTGAGGTGCCCAAAATATAAAAATAGTTGTTTTTAGCACTTCTCTGACACCTTTTACTCAAAGAAAATTCAAGTCTGTATGAGTGTCTCGGCTGGTGAGTAGAAGTGCTCACTACTCTAGTCAAGACGCTGCGGGCTTGTGTGTCTGTGTGTGTGTGTGCGTGCGTTAAATAGAAATGAACAGGAGGACCCTCCTTGACCCATGTCAAATGGAGCCGCTGTCTTCTGGCCTTTCACATTGTTCGAATTCCACATTGAATCTAACGGATGCTGCTAGTTACAGACATTGTTTTTTTTAGCTCATAGCTACCATTATTCAGTGGTTTCAATGATGAATGCTTACAAAGTCCACTAATCATTTCAGTGATACTTAAAGCCGCATAAGGGAATTTCCGCCCAATGGCGGTGGACAAAGCCCCACGCTGTTTTAGTTGAATTCAGTTTCATGTTGCTTGAACGACGCAGGAAGACAATCGTATATCATGGCTTCTAACACTGACGTCTTACATGTTGTGATTTGTGTACAACCAGCAAAAGCAAAGTAACCGATTTAAATTTAAATAGCGTAAATATAACATACACATCATATAAATGCTAGTCTATAATTACGCAAAACAACGTCACTTCCTGTGCAGCAGTCAAAATTTCATGGAAAAATATGGCAGTTGACAAATGGGTAAATCAGGGGCGTCCGGGTGGCGTAGCGGTCTATTCCATTGCCTACCAACACGGGGATCAGTGGTTCAAATCCCCGTGTTACCTCCGGCTTGGTCGGGCATCCCTACAGACACAACTGGCTGTGTCTGCGGGCAGGAAGCCAGATGTGGATGTGTCCTGGTCACTGCACTAGCGCCTCCTCTGGTCGGTTGGGGCGCCTGTCGGGGGGGAGGGGGAAATGGGGGGAATAGTGTGATCCTCCCGCGCGCTATGTCCCCCTGGCGAAACTCCCCACTGTCAAGTGAAAAGAAGCGGCTTGCAACTCCACATGTATCGGAGGAAGAATGTGGTAGTCTGCAGCCCTCCCCAGATTGGCAGAGGGGCTGGAGCAGTGACCGGGGCGGTTCGGAAGAATGAGGTAATTGGCCGGATACAACGGGAGAGAAAAAGCCCCCCCAAAAATGGGCAAATCAGCAAATCCATCTGACAACTCTTTTCTTAATTTTCCTTGGAACTGGGGGGGGGGGTAGTATTTTGGAAACTAATAGCAATTAAAAGGCAATATTTTACCATAAAAACGTTCCCTCATGCAGCTTTAAGGACATATGTAGAAAATGGCTGCCACTAATGTGACCAGTGACACACAAGAAAAGCTCAAACCGAAGCAAAATCTCAAAATGTCAAGGTATCCATTTAAGTTACACTTTAAAGCAGATCACTCATGGACATTTTTGATTAATAAAACAGACACTTTCAGTCCATAGATATGGATGAATGGCACTCAAAGATGAAAACGTTTAGAGATTTCAAAAACAGACCACTTAAAAGTTGAACAAAATATCTGGCTGGATAGATTCCTTGGCCAAAGTCTCCGAAGAAATCTAATTCAACAGTGCTCTCTGGTCTCAGTGTCCACTTGGTTCTTGTTCAGTTTCAGTGTTTTGAAAATGAGCTGCCAAACACAATCACAGGCATCAGAAAAGACCGACCAAACCCCGAGAGAAACACAGGAAGTGCCTTTAGACCGCAATTCCCATTCTCGCTGAAAACTACAAAAGTGCTCATATGTCTCGGCTTCTCTCTCTTTTGACACATGGCTGAAATGGAGAAAGGAGAGTCACGCAGATCAGAGGAGACAGACTAAAATGGCTCTCCAAAGTCTGTATTACACATCACACCTGAGTAAAGAAGTGTCATTTTTAAACCCAATGAAAACAGAGAAAATCCGATAAAACCTCTATTTAGTTTTCTAAGAACAGTGGCCATATCATGATATATGAATGGATCAATTCAAGACACCTAAGGTGAAGACGTTGCCCGTCGATGAAAATCCATAGACTTCATCATTACGCATTACTATGAAACCAGTAATCCTAATTGTCTCATTTGGTGAGAGATGACAGCCTCATCTCACTGTGGCAGCAATCATGGCCAATGAATAGTCTTAAATTTTCATCAGGACACAATATTAAAAAAGCCGTAACCCGGGGAATGGTATTGGCATTGATCTGTCTTTCCTCTGGCTTGAGCAGTTTTATTGGGTCTTGGCCACAGTTAAACATGACAACAGTGAAGCAGGCAACTAGCAGAGGGTGAAATGGCCACTACTGTAATAACGACGCAGAGGCAAAATGTACAACACCAACTTCAACCCATAGTCCGCGGCTTCAGGGCTTTAGGGGCTAGTGTGGGTGGTTTGGGCTTGTCTTTGGACAGCTCTCTCATGCTGCTGGGAAGGTTGTCTCTCGTGAAATGTTTTATTCAGTGGCATTCAGAAACGGTGCCAAAACCCTTTGATGAAGTCCATATTTCGTGTTAATCACTGGTGCCCCGAAAAGTACTGCGCAGTTCTGTGTGTAGGCAGTGCTCTCACACCGTGGCTACACTTGTGTGCTGGTGTTTGTATTAGGGTTTGGGGCCAGGCGACCTATGCTGTGATTAGAATGGCATGGATGCTGCGCTCTTGCTCCTTATGGTCACAGTCTGAATGCTGGAGAGAATCTTCCTCTGATGTCCAGCCAAAGTCACTCCCATATGCAGCAGCTCCCTGGGAACAGAAGTACGCAGTCAGGTGACAAGAAGTGCAAACAGACCGGCAGGCAGAAATAAGTACATCAATAATTAATGCCTGCAAGATGAATGGACGCATTGTAATAGTTTGATATGCAAGATATTAGACATTAAAAGAATTTAAATGGTGCTTCACTTTGGTGGAACATTTTCCCCCTATGGTCATATACCTTTATGGCCATCTGTAGTTTCTCAATGGTCAAATCACCAAAGTTGGCCACTCTAAGGACCTATAATAGTTCCTACTTTTAAATTTGGAATCCTAGTCTGAAGTTTTTTACAAATACATTTTCTATAGTACCACACATACTGAGGTGGAAATGTCATACCAAAGTTAAATATTGCTTTAAATAAGAAAACATTATAACTGAAATAAACTGACTCTGTGGTGATCTGCGCCAGCTGATCTACTGATGTGAAGCCGGCCTGAAGGAAGCTATCTTCGTAACGCTCCATCTTGATGGCCCTGAGCCAATCTCCCACTGAGGCACATGTTGAGAGGGCCGGGGGCACGCGTTGGTCCAGCAGGGGGTAAGATGGCCTAGGGGACACGGTACCAAAAGAAAGGAGCAAACAAGACATCCCATCATCAAAACAACAGTGTGTGCCTGACATATAGCCTACAGCAACATTCCTGTCCACAAGGAGAGGTGAAATTTGTGTCAGAGTGACTGACAGGGAAAAACAATAGTGTTTGTGAAGGGTGGATGTGTGCTATGCTCTATGTGACCAGTGAATAGGTAGAATGAGGGAGAAGGGAAATGGGCACAGTGAGTAGCTGACAGGTCACAGCAGGGCATTAAGGAGGCCGACAGAAGATTGGGCAGTAGGAGGCTAATGTCAGTCCTCTGACTGGAAGGATTCTTAATGGACTGTGAGAAGACAAAAGATATCATCGTAGACAAGATGTGCTTCTCTATTTTTCTGTTGCAGGCCCAAACTGTATATCACTTGCCACTCGGGCCATCAGATGCAATTTTCTGTCCACGTACATGCTTCACTGAAAGAGAATCGAACTCACTCACCCTGCACCTTCTTGGGCCAATATCTTCAGTGACGCGGGGTTGCGGATCAGCTTGTCCAGGGCACTGACGATGTCAGCAAAGCGTGGACGTGCCGTACGCTCCTTCTGCCAACAGTCCAGCATTAGTTGGTGGAGGTGGGTGGGGCAGTCAGGGGGAGGGGGTAGCCGGTAGTCTTGCTCAATGGCATTGATTACCTGACAAGAGGTATAATAAGAACATTATTTTGGGAAAGTATCCAGAGACACCAGATTCACATGAATACCTTCATGCACATAAACACAGAAACAAATGCACAACTTATAAAGAGAGTTCCAGTTTGCCTTGCTAAATGTATGAGTCACAATGAAGCCACTGTAAAACCTCTCCTGGTTCTTACAGTCACTTAAACTTACATCTTGGTTGCTCATGTCCCAGTATGGCCTCTCTCCAAAGGACATCACCTCCCACATGACAATGCCGTAGCTCCATACATCTGAGGCTGATGTGAACTTTCTGAAGGCTATGGCCTCAGGTGCCGTCCAGCGAATAGGAATCTTACCTCCCTTTAAGGAGCGGGTATGACAACAGTTAACAAAGCACACTTCACAGTCATGTCCATAAAGGGTTCTTTAAATACCAGTGTGATACTTGTTGGTTATCAAATCAGAAGACTTTTAAATAATAAGTACAAGATGAAGAATGTGCTTTTTTAAATATTCATAATCGTCCCGACATATGAACCACATGTAAGGCCGTAATGGGGGGCAGCTAAATTGTGATTCAATTTTATACCAATAGTAGGTTAAAAAAAAAGCTAGCCCTCTCTAGCTAACTAGTCATCATGTCCCTCTCATGTACAAGGCTAATTGGCAGACCATCAGCCCTGCTTATTTTCTTACCTTCCCTTTCCCTTCCAACAAGGCTTATGCTTGATGTTAAATCATTTTCACACACAAAAGCGGATCTGTAAATATTCAGTTTTTCACTTAAATACTGTAGTAACCTACTATTTAGTTAAAAAGAGCAGCCACCGATTTGATGGTTGATCATTTCAATGTTTCCTATCAGGCTTAATTTTGTTATTGCCTGGACTGATACAGCAAAACACAAGCATCTCCAAGCTTGTGGACTTAAACGCTAAAAGCGGGTTCTTCTGGCAGTCAGAGAGGAGGGTAAAGCTGTCTTACCAGAGAACTGGTGTAAGTCGGGTCAGAGGAGTTCTCCTGCAGGAAGCGTGAAAGGCCAAAATCAGAAACCTTGCACACCAGATTGCTGTTGATCAGGATGTTGCGGGCAGCGAGGTCTCGGTGGACATAGCTCATATCCGACAGATACTTCATGCCGGAGGCGATGCCACGTAGCATGCCCACCAGCTGGATAGGAGTGAACTGGCTATCATTCAGCTGCAGAAGAAGAGAGAAAATAAAGGGGAAGTGAATTAATGTAAATGTGTTTTTGTTTTTTTTGCATGTGGTGGAAATTAATTGGTTGCTAGAGTTAAGACAGATTACATTTATAAGCATTCGATTTGCTTTATTCTATTTCTTTTACTGATGATATAAAAACAGAGGGAACATAATTTCACAGTTGACAATTTCAGAGGTGTGACAAAAATGAAACTAGAAGTTAACGTTATGTATTGAATGTTGTTTTTTCATGTTTTTGGATTCAACTGAAGATGAGTTTTGCACTCAAGTCCATCTCGCCTTGTCTTTTTAAATAGTTTTGACCAGAAGTGTGTGTGTTTCTCGTGTCATACTGACCCTCAGAAAAGAGTCCAAAGCTCCATTCTCCATAAACTCAGTGAGGATCATGACCGGACAGCTGGCTGTGATGATGCCCTCCAAGTGAATGATGTTAGGATGCTGAAACTGGCCCATGATGGATGCCTCAGACAGGAAGTCCCGCCTCTGCTTATCAGTGTAACCACCCTTTAGTGTCTTTATGGCCACGTAGTTTTCTTTCTTCCCTGGAATCTTCAGTCTTCCGCGGCAAACCTCCCCGAACTCCCCTACGGCAAACAGTCACATAGTAATTTATTTGTCACTTATAACAATATTTATTGCTTCCCCCCTTTTTTTCCCCCAATTGTATCCGGCCAATTACCCCACTCTTCCGAGCCATCCCGGTCACTGCTCCACCCCCTCCTGCTGATCCGGGCAGGGCTGCAGACCACCACATGCCTCCTCTGATACATGCGGACTGCGGAGTCACCAGCTGCTTCTTTTCACCTGACAGTGAGGAGTTTCACCAGGGGGACATAGTGCGTGGGAGGATCATGCTAGTCCCCCCAGTTAACCCTCCGCTCTGAACAGGCACCTCGCCCGACCAGAGGAGGCGCTAATGCAGCGACCAGGACACATACCCACATCCGGCTTCCCACCTACAGACACGGCCAATTGTGTCTGTAGGGATGTCTGACCAAGCTGAGGGTAACACGGGGATTCAAACGGGCGATACCTGTGTTGGTAGCCAGCGGAATAGACCGCCATGCCACCCGGACGCCCAGTTATAACAATATTTTGAGCAACAACTTTCTCCTTCAGTTACTATGGAGCTGGGTTGCAGTTAATGGGGCCATTTGGTTTGAATAACGGATGCTGCTAATTCCAACACTTTTTTTTACTAGTTCATTGAGGTGAGGGTAGTAAATCTTTTCCCCACCCTATGCCAAGTGCTTGGACAAGGGAAAGAGGCAGACAGAAATTTCAAATGTCAGTACCCTTTAACGCAGTTCACCACATGCTTTGCTTTTTCAATCATCGCTAAAGAGAACAATGAGCCTGTAGACACTATAAGCAAACAATACTAAAAGTCATCAGTGTGTTTATGCACAGGAACCACAGGTCAGTACTAGGTTTATCAATCTAAAAGTAGCAAGAGAAGCATGAAGCTGGGGCTCACCGGCACCGATAACCTCCTCAATCTTGACAAATGAAACATCAATTTCCTTGGCAAACTCTCGAACTGCCTCATTGGGATCTTCATAGGTGAAAGGGTCGATATAAATCTTGACCCCTAAGGGAACGAGAGAGACAGAGGCAAAGGAGATCGTGGGAAAGGAAGAGAAGAAATGCCAGATAATTATGAACAGCAAGCAGTTATATCAAATGCACCCTGATTTTCATGGCATGTATGAAATAACTGTTGGCTCCAGCACAGTTTATGTGTGTGTGTGTGCCTCTGCATGTGTCTGTTATCCATCCACCTTGTCCAACGAGGTGCTGGCTGTTTTTGTCACTCAGCTCTGGATCCTTTATTCTGCCATGTCGGCTGCAGAAAGAAAGAGCACAGAGGGGGCGATTAATGGAACGTGGTGACGGAGAAGGCCAAGACAGTGATGGGGTGGGGTGGGATCATACTTTACTCTTAAGGTATTTTGAGTCCTTTGTGACACCATTGTATGCAACTAAAATATGCATGTTTAGGGACAAAGGCGGATGACCCTCCCTACCCCCCACGGCAAAAACTCAAGCTTCAAAGTGGAACCATGATATGGCAGGTATCATGGTTCCACTGCCGCTGTGCAAGCCAGCAGAGAAACTAAAAATGCGACACAGGGACTGGATTTATGAAGGGTTTTCCATACAAAAAAAAACAAAACTCTGCGTTGGTGGGAAAAGGCTTTCATGATGGTTTATATGACGATAGATCATGGTTGGTGGTTGTGATAACAGAGCCAATCCCTATGGATCTGCTCCACTCATGGCCTCGTCTTCTGGACTGTGACATGGGTGGCTCCATTATAATTCCACTTGCACAAACTCATCACAGTAAGACTGTACAGCCCTGTAGCTACTGGATCTTTGCCTTCCACCGTCTCTCTCTTTTTCTCTCTCCTTCCTCACATTCCCAAAATAGCAATATTGCACCACCCTCAGCTAGTGGCAGATCTGGGCCTCTGCTTTGTGTATAAGTGTGTGTGTCTACATGTATGTGTGTGAGGTGCACACACACACACACACACACACACACACACACACACACACACACACACACACACACACACACACATATGTGAGTGGTTGCGTATGTGAGTGTGTGTGTCACAAGGTCACAGCTATTGTTCTCCTGTCCTGTGGAAACAGGGTTGGGACGCCTGCATCCTGTCTCTCTGCCCTCTACCTCTCTACCTCTCTATCTCCATATCTCTCTCTCTCTCTCACTCTGATGGCATCCAGCACTATTTATTGAAACAATGAAGCCTGAGGAAAATGTTCTAATGAGCAGGATAACTTTAAGCTGTGTAAGCAAAAAGAATCTTGAATATTGTTTTGTCTCTAAGCAGCCTCATAAAATGAAAAAAAAAAACAGTGCGGGGTAACTAAGTTCCTACAAACCCTTGATAAGAGTAGAACAAGAAAGAACAAAGTACTGCCAAACAGTAAGACTGAGGTCAGGTTTATTATTTTCTTTTGGCCTCTCTGATTTCCCCCCTCTTCTCTGTTTCCTGTTGCTCTGTCACCTTAGTTCCTTTCCAAATCTATCTCTCGCTCCCTGGTTCTCACCGTATGCAGAAGACAGCCACACAGATGAGAGTGATGAGCAGCAACATTCCCACAGCGATAAGGACACCAGTGACCAAGAGCTGGGAGGGAGAGTCATGCCCTGTGGGAGTGGGATGAGGTGCGGCGAGAAAGCGAGAGAGAGAGACAGAGAGAGAGAGAGAGAGAGAGAGAGAGAGAGAGAGAGAGAGAGAGAGACAGACAGACAGACAGACAGACAGACAGACAGACGGCTTAAATATAAAAATGGCAGCAGGATGTTTATATTGGTGTTAAAGAACAATATGGTAAAAGAGAAGAAATGAAAAGAGGGAGAGAGAAAGCATGATATAAGGCTGTAACACAGAGAAAAGCTTAACACAAGGGCACCGGCTCAAGTGAAGGACACCGTCCATATTTCCATAATATCTGCAGTGAAATTATCTGCAAAACAATTCAATCTAAAAAACAAAAATATGTGGAAGACTAAAAATATACATCTACGGGAGATGCAAGTCAAAGTCACCCTTAAAAGTACCTTTCCTTACCATCAGGCAGGGTGCGGAAAATGGCTGTTGGACTGAAGCTGCCGTAGCCAGCCATTGTGCGTGCTCGGACCTGGACCTCATACTGGGTGGCCCTGCGAAGGTCGCTCAGTACCACGTGGTTACTGTCACTCTCTCTGAAATGACACTGATCCTCGCCACGCCGCTCCTACCAAACAGAAACAGCGTTAGAAAAAGGCGAGGTGAGGTAAAAGAGGAACCTATGGGGCAGATGACAGCGATAATAAAATTGAATTCCTTATGAACAGCAGAAATGTGAAACCGAGACAAAAGTGGTGAAATGAGCCTGACAGCTTGACAGCGGGAGGACGGATGGATGTTGTCCAAGTTGGCTGTGCGCTCACCTTCTCACAGTAGCGTAGCTGGTACTCCAGGATGGTGTAGTAAGGCTGGGCTGGAACTGACCAGTGGAGAGTCAGACTGCTCTCTGTCGACACGCTCTTCCGAATCACAGATACCAGCACCGGCACTGTCAACGCAGATGAAAATCACAGTCAAGTCATGAACTCCTCACGTTTTAAAGTTACCTGACATGTTATGCTTCTCGTCCTTTCCCCCCCTGCTTTTCGTACCGTCATGGTTTGTTGTGATGTTAACACTCTCGCTGGCAGGGCTCTTGTCGCTGAGCTGAGATACCCCGTTGAGGGCTTGAATGGAGAAGGTGTAAGTGGTGTGGGGCATGAGGCCCCAGACCTCCACCCTGCGACCCAGCAAACCGTACTGCGCGGGACGGTAGCTGACACTGTCTCCGCAGGGCATGCAGGGGCCCCTGGGCGGGCCACAGAGGGAGCATCTGATGGCGTAGCTCAGGTCTGTCCTGCCACCACTGTCCAGGGGCTCATTCCACTCCAGTGAGAGGGTGGTGTCGTTGATTTTGGTGACAATGCTGCGTGGTGCTGAAGGAGGTCCTTGGGTGACAAAAATGAAAATAAAAAAATAAAATAAATTAAAATTAAAATTACGACGTTTAAGCAATTTCCCATGTAATTATAATGGGCAGCAGAGTAACGGCAGGGTGAAAAGTTGATTCTTGGAATGTAGCGTGAGGTTCAGGCCGCCCTGACATTAAAATATCAGCCCTTTTGGCGTGTCCTTGAGGGGGAAACCGAATCCCCAGCAGCGAGAGGGTTGCTGCACTCTGGCTGATGCTTTGCTCTAATCTCCCTGTGCAAGAGGAAGAAAAAAAAAGTGCAGAAAATTTCATCCACTGGTGAGCCACACAGAGCAGCACGAAAAGAGGACGTGTCGAGAGTGCACTACGCTAAAATATGACAACCGTAGTGTGGAAAATACAAACGAATACAATCACTAGACTTTTACAGAACCTGTTCTGTTGTTGCTCCATAGACCGTGTGAGACATATATTTACTTGCTGCAATGGGAACTTTGTTCTGATGACATTTTAATCAGACTGTACCACTGAAGAGAGGCTTAGGGGCACAGCAGGAAACAACAGACATCCAGAATGGAACGGGTGCTCCAATTGCATTTGTCTATAATTGGATGATAATGATCACCGGCTGAAAATTGTAAGAAGATTGCGATTGCTTCCGGCCAAGCATAACTAAACAGCGATACCACTCAGCCGGAGTGAATGAGCCCCTGCCAACGAAGACGGAGCTTTGCCACTGAGCCTGCAGCCGAGAACCTAAGTGCCAATGGCAATGTTCTCGGTGGAAATGGTGGGGGTGGGGGTGGGGAGCTTGCAAGGAAGATGTGACATGTGTCATTCAAATTTACAACAACTCTTTGGTGTCAAAATTAAGATACAATGGAAAACAGAGCAAAGTGTGAAATTGGAATGCCGTGATTGACTGGGAAATCAACGGCATAAAACATGTCCAATTGGCATTATCAGTAATTGGAAAATTGGTGAAAGTGAATGCCAGTTGGTAATTGTGTCACACCTGCTGAGGAGAAATATAGTCAATAGCGTGCGGCTTAGATTTTCACATTATTGTTCCAAAAACTCTTCTTTTTTTTTATAGTCTCTCTGAAAGACTGCACCTAATTAAAAAGTCAATCCCATTTGCACATCAAATGTGTGGCTGAATTTAAATTCCCCGAGTCCTTGCGGAGGTGTCACTCGAGACTCCCTTTGAGTGACCGAACTGCCTCCCCCATTCCTAAAACCTGTCACAAAAGATACGCATCTCAATACTCAGCACCGCGACAAAGGACAGACACAAAGCAGTAGGTACGAAGCCGGCTAAAACCAGCGGAGGGATAAAGAAACAAGGTCACAGACGGTAAAAACAAAAGTGGCCAAGCCAACGGGAGCACAGTGAAGGACAGCAACTCCAACAGGGAAAAAGTAATAGTGAGAGTTGGAAAAAGAGACAGAGAGAGAGAGCGAGAGAGAGCGAGAGAGAGAGAGAGAGAGAGAGAGAGAGAGAGAGAGAGAGAGAGAGAGAGAGAGAGAGAGGCAGACGGACAGATGGAGGGAGATAACTTTTTATAGTGTGGAGCGTCCATATTTGCATGTGTGGCTGTGTGTGAGTTGTCGTGTATGTGTATGCATACTTACTGGTGCAGGGGGAGTCAGGGGGGTCAGACTGTGCGCGCAGATATCCTGGGCGGCACACACACACAGGTGACCCTGTGACCAGGGCATGGCTGAATCCTGGACAGCCTGTGCATTGGTCCTCTGTAGCTGACTTGAACTGACCCACCGGACAGGCTTTTTTTTTTTTTGGGGTGGTGGTGGGGGGGGGGGGGCAGGGTGACAGAGTTTAGAAAAAAAGGGGGGAAAAATCATCAGAAGTTTGGATTGGAAGTACGGAAGATTTTATTTTACTTAAAGATGTACCAACTAAAAAGGGACGTCACGCAAAAAATAAAATAAAAAACTAAAAATAAATAAAAATAAAAGAACCACAATCCCCCCAGTAGTCAACTGTATAAATACACACTTTTTACCATTTGTGTTTTGGAAATTGAAAATATGATATGATATTCAACCATGCAAGAGTACCATCTACAAATGCACTGTTGTTTGAAATAAAAAAAGATAAATTTTTTGGGTTTTTTTTTGTTGTAAATGTACAAAAATAGAAAGTCTTTGTTGCAATACAAGCATGTTTTAAAAGAAAAATGTCGTACCCCCCCCCCCCCACGTTTGTGGATCATCTTGCTTTTTTTTTTAAACAAGGTGACATTCATGTTAAAGGCTTTTAATTTGTGAATAATAATAATAATAATAATAAAATGTATTTGTATAGCGTCTTTCATTGTTAGAGACGATCTCAAAGTGCTTGACAGTGCAGTAAAAGAATAAAAACAGACGGTGAAAACACCACACGGTTAAACGGTCCATTTTGCCCCACAACAAAGTGTTTGAGACAAAATCCGAAAACAAAACAAAGCAAGAAAAGCGAGCCATGAGCAACGACGACCTTTTGAGCCCTCCTCCAGAAACACAATGACTCATCGTCCCGGCAGCCGCTTTGAGATTTTGGCAGAGTTTGGCAGGCCTGCTCGGATACCTGATGGATGGTGGTTGTGGCACAGGATAATTCAGAACAATAAGGAAAACAATACACTTAAGTCGATGCCAGGAAAGTGTTTGATAGTCGATCGAGCGTTCTCCTCTGAAATGGAAAACAGGCCTTGAAGAGGAGGCACCGGACAACCTCTGCTAACCTGCGGCGGGACATCCCACGGATCTTCTGCTTTCAAAAACAGCTTTACCGTATGATCCACGTCCAATTCAAAGTCTGCTCAGTGGGGGGAAAAAAGTCAAAATAAATAAATAAATAAATGTGGAAAAAAAAAAAAGAGGAGTGTAGCACCGAGCAATCACTGGAAATGATGCGTAAACAAAATTAAATGAATTGGAATGTGCTTTCCTCTTATCTGTTTCACTCCGTACTTCAGAGACACACGCATGCACACACGTGGGCGGGCGGGCGCTCGCACACACACGCACGCACGCACACACACACACACACACACACACACACACACACACACACACACACACACACACACGAGATGCACGGGTTGATTCAGTTTGTGGAATCTGTGGTTTTGCCCACAGGCATAGGTCAAGTCAAGTCAATTTTACTTGTGTAGCCCATTATCACAAATTACAAATTTGCCTCGGTGGGCTTTGCAGCAATATAACATCTTGTTCTCGGACCCGCGTATCGGATAGGTTAGAAAAAACCTTGCACAGGTAAAAAATAAATCTTGTAGGCGAGGTTCAGGCAGGTTGCAAGTGGGTCAGGTTTATGCAGAGGAAAAAAAAACAAAACATACTATATATTCAGATTATTATTAGTAGATAAATCTATATTATTATTGTTCCTAAACGATCTAAGCTGTCCTCATTTGGATACTTTCGCCTGACCTGTTCAGACTCAACTACGCGGCCTACGCATGCGTGCGTGCTGAGATGACCTTTCCATTCTTTCGGCTATTTCCATTGCAAAATAATCACAGATCTACATTACTTACAGGAGTTCGGCCCAACTTCGCAACAGACAATATTAATTGGCTGTAAACTTGCTTCACGCCAATTTATTTCAACTCCATCACGCACGGCGCGCACACCGCACCACAGTGTACAGCGACAAGCCTCAAACAAGTGTTTTCCATAAACATCCCACTTAGCTTAGACATGTCTTTTTTCAGTGTAGGTTTAGTCTCTTTATACACCGGTAGCATATCAAATAAGCATGACTGATCTGTTCAATCTGTAGCACACACAGCGTAAGCCGAGAGAGTAATTCTGTGTTTTAAAAATATGCCTAAATACCAAGCGACTACCTCATACGGTAGCCTAAACCCAAGGTATCGCCTACTGTTTATGTTAGCCTACAAGGCGGGCTTAATTCATGAAAGGTAAAAATGAAAGGATTTTTAGAAATTGGGGGCCCGAAGAGCCGCTGACTTCCATATACTACCAACCTAACCCCATCTGGGTTGGTTGCAGGTGGGTCCATTAAAGCTGCTCGATGGCTCCAGAACTGACCGGCACATCTCTCTCTCTCTCTCTCTCTCTCTCTCTCTCTCCTCTCTCTCTCTTCTCTCTCTCTCCTCTCTCTCTCCTCTCATCTCTCTCTCTCTCTCTCTCTCTCTCTCTCTCTCTCTCTCTCTCTCTCTCCTCTCTCCTCTCTCTCTCTCACTCACTCACTCACTCACTCACTCACTCACTCACTCACTCACACATGCACGGACACACACACATGATTCCAGGCAGCTGCAGACACAGGAAGTGTGTGCCAATTGCTGCTGCATGTCTGCTCGGTTCACAGCCCACCGCAATAAACAGTTGTAACTACAAATTAATCTTATGCTAAATCGTGCACATCACATTCATGCGAACGGTGAAATTATATTAGAGGCTAAAAATTACAGAGCAATAAAGACTGACAGATGACAGAACTACCCCTCGAAAGTGGAAGCAGGTGGAACGCTAACGTTCTGGGGATATTTTTAGCCCTTATTTAACCAGCCTGGTTGACAAGTAATTTCTTATTACCAGCAACAGCCTGCTGGCATAGTCTGGGGGGGGGGGGCAGGGTTACCATACAAATACTTACCTGATGGTTGCCCAGCATGACCAATCTTTTACTGCCGGTTTCTAAGCGGCCCCGCTAAAATGGAGCGCATCCTTTTTGCATTTCAATATGTTTCTACAAGGTGACACTGCTTGGCTTGACATTACTACGAGGCAGTGAAGAACGAGGGGCTTGGGTAAGTCAGAAAAGTAAACGGTGCCATCTTATATATATATATATAAAAACAAAACATGGTTCAAATCACAGCTTACTAATGCTGACCTTTCGAACTTGTAGCAATCTATATTAGTTTGCGGTGTGGCCCGTGAGAGTGAAATCCCCTTTGTTGACATGCACAAGAGCAAGCACACAGGGTGAGAACTGTAACAGCAGGAGGAGCGCTACGCACGCACACACACACACACACACACACACACACACACACACACACACACACACACACACACACACACACACACACACACACCTTAACCATGGGACATACACAACTAACCCTTAACCTCATTCTAATTCTAACCATAACTCTAAACCCAAGCCCTAACCACCCTAAAATAGACCCTTCAAGAAAAGAGGACTGGCCAAAATGTCCTCAGTTTGCAAAAATGTCCTGACTTTGATGGTTAAAACTCAAATTGGGGGTCCGCGTTGGTGTAGCGGTTTAAGCGTCGGCTTTGTGTCAATGCAGTTGCCCACTGGGGACCGGGGTTCATGCCCCGGTCTCGTCAGATCCGACTATGGCCAGACTCGACGAAGCAGCAATAATTGGCAACACTGTCTTCAGGGGGGCGGAGTTGGCTTGTGTTCGTCACATGAATGTGTCTCTGTGTGTGTCGGAAAAAGCAGTGGTTCGGCCTGGATTCGCCTTGTCACGAAAGTGGCGAGGCGTCTCCTTCGAGACTGCGGCTGGAGAGATACAGTTGGCGAACGCATGCAGTACGAGGGTGGGTGTTTGAACTAAATAGGGATCAATTGGTCACTAAACTGGAGACAAAGGGAAAAATCAGAAATAAATTAAAAAAAAACCCCAAATTGGTTCTCACAATGATAGAAGTACAAGAACACACACACACACAGCTGAGTCGAAACTTATTAGAAATAATATAAAAAACTAGAAGCAGCGACCCAACTGTTTTTCTCTCGGTGTGCTGTGAAGCCAGTTTTTAGGCAAAATCCTAGATGGCGGTTGGTCATTTCATGGCAACACAGGTAGGATTCTGGGAGAAATGTGTTACCGTAGGAGTAAAAATGACACAAGGAGCACAACAATGAGTAATTCTTCAGGTCTGATGGCGGAGGGTTGTTGCTAGATCACATGACGTGAAGGCACAAGGGGACGGTACCATTGCCTGGTTGGTTTGAGCTAAGGTAAGGTTGTGGTAAGGCTCGGATTAAGGTTAGGTGCGGTCCATCCGCTGCATCTCATCAATACAGTCAGGAGAAAGGTACTGTCCCTTTGGACCCCCGGTTCGTGAGATCAAACGACAACCAAGCAACAACCATGTTGGAGCCCCTGTGTCAATCACACCGCCTGTCAAGTTGAGAGGTCCTGGATGGTCGCAACGCCTAGCTCCTCAAGCTATCAGACCATCAGTTGCTTGTGTTTTTGTGTCGTAAATACACCTTTGATAAAGACTCAGGCCACAGTAATGTTAGATGAAGCAGAACTACACATGCAGACCTGGGGGATTTTTATCATGAAATTCACTCCTTCGTGCCAGGTATTATGGTTAATAAGATTTTTCTTGTAAAATATGTGGGGGGTATTTCTGGGCAAACAGATAGTTTGATTTTTATGACAAGAACTATGATGCTTTATCTTAATTTTAGATGCCGAACGGACACCAGAAACACTGTAATTACGAAGCTTCACAGCCTTAGATTATAATGGCAATATATGGAGTTGGGTCGGGTTGCAGGTGGATCCATTAAAGCTGCAGGGCAGGTTCGGTGGCTCCAGAACTGACCGGCACATCACACACACACACACACACACACACACACACACACACACACACACACACACACACACACACACACACACACACACACACACACACACACACACACACACGTGCCTCCTCTTTTGGCACCATTTTTGTCACCCTTTTTACAGCTTGAAATGCCTGTTGGCTTCAAAACGGAGAGAAACTTTGATCCCCCAGTCTCAACAACAGAGGGAAAGGTAGGTGAGCGCACACCTGTGCTGCAATCTAGAAATCGGCAATGAACTGACGTTTGTGAATACGACACACAATCTTGTTGTAACTACGGAATTTGCTGAGAAATAATTATTTTGGTTTCTAGGCTGCAAAATGTAATCACTACGAGTTTCATTCCCTGGTTGTCAAGGCAAAAGTGGACAAAATGGCCAATAGCGAACATTGTAAGCACAGGTGTGGACTCGAGTCACGTGACTTGGACTCTATTCACAATCGAGTCACTTTTGACTCGGTCTTGCCTGTTTTGACTTGTGACTTGGACAACAATAACTCGATCCCACCTCTTGACTATGAATACTTCACCTACAAACACAGAACTGCTCCAGCAGCACAACATTTCTGCAACTAAAAGATCGGTTGCAAACACTCTTTTCTTTAATGTGTAGGTTTATCAACTTTTCATCATTTTCAAAAGGAAGGTCGCTGCCGGTGTGAGTGCGGGGAGTGGGAGCGACAGGGTCGGGGGGTGAGCAAAGGAGTCTACATGGTTTCATATCTTACTGAACAGCTCTCGCACGCTCTGGGGGCTCTCAGACACGGCATGCGGTCCAGCTCAAATCGGCTTGCCTCACTCTTGTTATTTTTCGAGATCTGTGCTTGTGAGGACTAAAACCTATCACTGGGCACCCACTGGCTCCTGAAAAGTGTTTGAAGCTAAAAATACTATTTTTACTTTAAAGCAGCCAAACCACCATGCTTTTATAATTTTATAGCCTGATGTTGATACTTGGATCATTTTTGCATTGTGGAGCATTTTGTGGCAGATCTGAAAATTCTGTTCAACGTAGTGGCTTTGAATCCATTTCCAAACACGATGAATGTCACATTAAAACCTTGTGTAATTTCTACCACACTGACAGCTATTTGAAAACTAGAGACACATAGGTAAATATATCCCAGCCACTAAGCTCCACTGTATTTTTAACTTGCTAGATCTTTACGTCAAGATTACCTGGTTAAAATATTCTAAGGTTTCGCTTCAAGGTTATCTAACCCAGCATTTTAACCTGGTCGGTTGAATTCGGCTGGTGCATCTACAGAAATTCATGTGAGCTTTATGTACCAGCAAATTATTAGCTGATGATGAACCAAGAGATAAGATTCAAGTTTCTAAAACGAATATCAAACTCAGGGTTGCAGGGATGCTGGAGCCTATCCCAGCAGTCACTGGGCGGCAGGCGGGGAGACACCCTGGACAGACTGCCAGTCCATCAATATGAAAAATATGTTCAATTCCGTTTAGGTCTCTATTTCTCTTTTATAACTGCTGAGACATTTTTGTTGAAATTTACCTCAACGTAAAAATGCAGCGTGTGAAAGCGCTACTGTTCACATTCCTTCAGGAAGAGAAAATTTACATTTTAAAAAAAGATTTTCGATTCGCAACACCACAACATGAACTCCTTATCAATCAATTCAACCAAGTTAGCCTTTTAAACAGAGTGATTACAAATAATAACTAAAAATTCTAGCCGTTTGGGTTTAAATTTCATTTTCTGTATTACTGGCTGATATGAGTGTGTGTGTGTGTGTGTGTGTGTGTGTATGGGGGGGTAGCATGTGTGTTTTATGTGCAGAGTTGGCTAATTGCACTCATTAAAGCTGCAGCACGGCTCCTGAGAGAATTCTCCTCTTCTTCCTCTTTATTGTCCGCTTGGCTTTGATGTTCTCCAAGTTATAGGATCTTTCTCTTTCTGCCTTCCTCCTCTCACTTCAACCCTCTCGCATCCTTCGTCCTTCTGAGATGTCTCAGCAATAATCCTTTGACCCCCATCCTCTCCCTCTGACCTCCAAAATGCTCCTCCTGACCTCTTTCCGTCCCCTCAGTGTCCCAGCCATTCTCCTGATTCATTAACTTCCTTAGCCTCTCATTTCCTCTTAGATTGTTAGACCTTCAGTGAACCCCGCCCTCATGATACCCATTGTTTCATGTTTAGTCTCCCTGCTCCTGTTGTGCCTGTCTGTGTGGGTGTCGAGTGCACATAAATACATGTATGCCAGGAGCTTCTCACCAGAACTGATAAGACATCACTTCCCCGAATCCACTCACACATTCAACCTCATTATTTCTCCCTGTCTGCCAACATTTTTTATATTTATTTATTTATTTATTTACCTGTACACCGAGTGTGTCCTTCAGCAGGCTCAAATCCTGGCAAGCAAGCACATGATGTTGTAGGCTGGCCCACCCACTGGCCATCTTCCCCACAGAAGAGCTTAGGGGGGCGTGGTCGGGGACCCTGTTGGGCTGCATTCTCCACACACACCCCTTGTGCCTCTTGCACCAAGGTGCGGGGTATGGTCTCAGAGAAGGAGGAGAGGGCACTGACCAGAGCAGGACACTTCTTGAAAAAGACCCTGACTGACAGCAAGGCCATGCATGCTCCCTGAGCCTGAAAGGCCAAATAGAAGCCTCGCTTAGACAGAGGGCCGAGTCGCAATGTCTTCACATTGAACTTCTGCTCCCCGCCCTTCCTCAATAGGAAGTCTGCAGCCACTGTGTCCACCTAAGACAGGAAAGTAGGGAAGATTGCAAAGGCAAAAGCTTTAAGTCTTATATAACGGTAAAATTCCATACATAGTATTCAGTCGTGAAAGTTCACATGCTACTTGAAAGCTTGTGACAATGGTCAGATCATAGATAAGGGATAGATATTGAGACCTGAGAATTTACATAGCACATCACTGAATGCACACACACATTAGGATAGGTAAAGCTAAGATTGGAGGTGGCTACCTTGGTGTATGGGTTCTCCATCCAGGGTGGGTGAGTGGCTGTGGCCTCATTTGTGTCTGCCTGGTAGTAGTAGAGGTTAAAGGTCTCCTTACAGCTTCGGTGGTGGGTGGTCCTCGAAGAGCACTCCATCATGGTGAAGCGCAGCTCCACATACACCTGAGAGGCTCCACGCCGCAGAATCAGCCCACTGCGCAGCCAATGGCTGGATGAGCTTTCTGTCTGGCAGATCTGATATATCCTCACACTGTTCTTCTCCTCATCCAGACCACTCATTTCCTCCCACTGAGAAAAGAAAACAGAAGAGGATCAAACAACAAAATGAAATGCTATATAACTCATGACACATCTAAACCTCATTTCATTTTGTCAGTTATTGTAACTGACACCCAAATACCACTTTCACTTCATACTAAAATGCTGTGTTTTTACTGGGTTCACCTTTGGTGTAAAAGTGGCTCAGTGAGTCCTGGGTACCGTTAAGCACTCTTCCTAGGCATTGGCACAGACATTTCCTGGGTTTTTCAGTGTGAAATGGACTCTTGCAGCATTCATAATCCCCCCCCCCCTTTTTCTCACAATTGTACTTGGCCAATTACCCCACTCTTGCGAGCCGTCCTGGTCGCTGCTCAATCCCCTCTGCTGCAGACTACCACATGCCTCCTCCGATACATGTGGAGCCGCCAACCGCTTCTTTTAAACCTGACAGTGAGGAGTTTCACCAGGGGGACGTAGTGCGTGGGATCACATTATCCCCCCCAGTTCCCCCTCCCCGCTGAACAGGCACCCTGACCGACCAGAGGAGGCGCTAGTGTGGCGACCAAGACACATACCTACATTTGGCTTCCTGCCTGCAGACACGGCCAATTGTGTCTGTAGGGACGCCCGACCAAGCCGGAGGTAACACGGGGATTCTAACATGGCGATCCCTGTGTTGGTAGGCAACGGAATAGACCGCCACACCACCCGGACACCCGTATTCATAAATCTGACATGTTGGGCTTGACAGTTCATTGAGAAGACAAAGAAAAAAGACAAATTCAAAGACAAAAGCTTCGTCCACTAGCAACCAAATAGTCGTCGCTTTTCCACAGCACTGTAAAGCCAATGTAATAACAATTGTGGACATGTATTTCATACAAATACTGGCAAAATATAAAATTAGCACAGGAATTACGTAATACACTTTCCATTTTTTCAGGGTCAATATAAACAAGGAGCTGATGATGTGGAGGATAGGATAGGGTGTGGCGTAATTAATTGTGTGTAGTTGTGTTGTGCTGGTTGTTCCTCCTTCACACACAACATACCTGGCATCATCTCGGTGGTTTAACAACCCCAGGATTTGAAACTCAGGAAAATACCAGGATTTTGTTGTGAAAGAGGATCAAGAAAGACTGAAGACCACAGTCTTTAGCTATCAAGTAAACAAAAGTCGCACACTGCATGGCAAACAGACACAGCTCTCAGCCTTAAATGTACTTCAAACAATCTAACTGGCCATTGGCAACTGGCTACCAAACTGGAAATGGCTAAAAAGGGAAATGTTGATACTGAAGGGCTGACCGCTTCAAGAGAGGTAGGCGACTGAAGTCTTCGTTTGGGCGTGCAAAGAAATTCCCGAGGTTTTACTTTGATCGATCTTTCTTAATTCTAATATCTAGCCTACAAACTGAGCCATGCTGACTGGGTTGTAGAAAAGAGCTGTGCAGATCCTGTGAGCGGCTTAAGGAAATTACCAGTTTCATGGCCAGCAAGGGGAAGCATGAACAACCTTGAGGATAAAACTGCATTTGTTGGATAGTCAAATGTAAGAGGAAAACTTTGCTCAATTTCTAACTTGTCAATGGTAAATGTGATCATCATCACTACTCCCCACCGAAAGCAGACTATGCACTCAAGCTGTACATGCTCAAAGCTGAATTTAGAGATTTTTTGACCTTGAGGCACAGAGATTTAGTTATGTAAATATGTAAATTTTTAAAAATCCATTTGCAGTTGATGTGGAAAGCATGACAGAATACTGGCAGAGAGAACTGAATGAATTACAACAGCATGCTGGGGGCTACGTTTGAATCTCTTGGGGTGAGAGTTTTATGCTTTCATCCCAGACATTATACCACGGCTTCGGAAGCACCAGTTTGTGTGAACAAATGCTTGTTCTACAATTTCCCAAATCTTGTTTGACTCCGCTTTGGACGGCTAAATCTGCATCAACGTAAAAATTGTCAGTTGTACAGTGAGAGCCTATGGATCAGAAAACAAGCAGCCATATTTAGGCCTTGTATTGTTCATATGAGACCAATACAAACACTGAAGCGGTCTGTTTCAGTTACCAATATGTTACGTATATGTAAAAAGTAACATAAACACAGTATGATTCTTAATTCCATGTAACATGCACAATCATCCATCTGTCCGTCCATTATTCAAACTGCTTATCCTGGTCTCAGGGTCACAGGGATGCTGGAGCCTATCCCAGCAGTCATTTGGCAGGAGACGGGGAGACACCCTGGACAGGCCACCAGGCCATCACAGGGCCGACACACACACACAGACACAGATACACACACACACACACACACACATACACACCTAGGGACAATTTAGTAAAGACGATTCACCTGACCTACATGTCTTTGGACTGTGGGAGGAAACCAGAGCACCCGGAGGAAACCCACACAGACACGGGGAGAACATGCAAACTCCACACAGAGGACGATGCGGGACGACCCCCAAGGTCGGACTACCCCGGGGCTCGAACCCAGGACCTTCCTGCTGTGAGGCGACCGCGCTAACCACTGCACCACCATGCCACTGCACAACCATTAATTTGTCAAATCCTGACAAAAGGTGCTTAATTTTCTTTCCTTAGTTAAATTACATTCTAATTTGTCAAAGAAGTCATCACAGAAATTTGACAGCCCTGTCTGACGCCCACCTTGAAATGTCTTTCTTTGAGACAAGCCAGGGTATGTGTGAGCTAAATAAGCCCATTAAGGAGGCATTGTTTGCCAGCGTTTAGCAGAGGCAACTAAGTGAGTGCTATCAAAGAGACAGCTGGTCTCCCTCACTGTATTCACATTATGGCCCTAAAACAAAAAGGCTATGCTGATTGCAAGGCGGCAGTCAAAGGCGAAGGACATACAGCCTTTTAGACATGTCAAGTCAAATTCTGTTGGCAAGGGTGGTAGGCAGCACTCACAGTTCTTCTATTGGAAATAATGAACATCCAATTTACCCTGTGGTTTAATGCCACCATGTCAATGGAGCTTTTTTGTATTCATCAAAGTGTACAGTAAAGAAAGGATGAGGTGAATCATGAAAGGCATTCATTTATTTTGCGAGTCTCAATTTTTCTTTTTTTTTAATCCTCTTTGTTTTAACCCCCCCAATTGAAGTGGCCATGGATGGGTAGCCAAGCCATCCCGGCCGTTGCTCCACCCCCTCTGCTGATCCGGGGAGGGCTGCAGACTACCACATGCCTCCTCTGATACACGTGGGGTCACCAGCTGCTTTTTATCACCTGACAGTGAGGAGTTTCGTCAGGGGAATGTAGCGCGTGGGAGGATCATGCTATTCCCCCCAGTTCCCCCTCCCCCCCGAACAGGCATCCCGACTGACCAGAGGAGGTGCTAGTGCAGCGACCAGGACACATGCCCACATCCAGTTTCCCACCCGCAGACACGGTCAATTGTGTCTGTAGGAGCACCCGACCAAGCCAGAGGTAACACGGGGATTCGAACCGGTGATCCCCACATTATTAGGCAATGAAATAGACCGCCCCTTGTGAATAGACTCTTTGTCAGTTTTACCTTCCATTTCATTTTCGGCATCTTGATGTCATAGTTGAGAAATCAGTGCAGTTGAAAAGTCCCTGAGACCTCCATGTCAGCGTCTCCTTAGCCATAATTTGTCAGATGCTACGCCCTTCTCATCACTGATGC
Source organism: Lampris incognitus (assembly GCF_029633865.1). NCBI lineage: Eukaryota > Metazoa > Chordata > Actinopteri > Lampriformes > Lampridae > Lampris > Lampris incognitus. The sequence continues at coordinate 18,200,753 of NC_079218.1, forward strand.
ACCGGCTGGCTGGGTCAAAAGTCTAGGTATATGCACGCCATGCACACAATGCATGTTGTTATCTCATATGCTGAGAATCGGAAAGATCTGAGCTACACTCTCAGTGCAGAGAAGGACAATTTATTATGAAAAGCAACGGGTTTCGGTATGCAGCCTTCATCAAGGCATTAAAAGATGAGTGTAGCAAGCATCTTTTCCATTCCCTCATTTGCCTTTTCTGTGAACCTTGCATGCGGGTGTGAAGTTATGTCAATACACCTATCCATCATTATCTCATGTTCTTATCTTTTTATATGGCTCGTGTCACTGTTAGTTGTGATGCGTTTTATGCCTTCATGCTGATGTTTATGTGAATTCGTTTCTTTTTATCTCCATTTCTATTTACATTTCTTCTGTTGCTGCAGTGACTCAATTTCCCCACGGGGATCATTAAAATTTCATCTCATCATCTCATCTAATCTTGCCAAAAGTACCCCCGATATCACCCCTCGGTAACATCACGGACAGATAGCACTCTTGGTGGCTACGGTGTCCAAAATCGTTGGCGGTGAGACCCTCACAGGAGGTTTTTTAATCCGAAAGTAATGAGAGGTTTTAACCAACTAATTAACACAGGAATCATATCTTTGTCAACAGATCTGCCTTCGGTGTGCTTTTCAGCCCTCGTTTACCCTGGTGTTTCCCCCCCCTTTGGTGGTCCCGGCAGTTAGTAGTTATACTCAAACAACCCTCCACTTGTGACGGCAGCGGAGAAACAGCTGGAGAACAAATATTCACAGTCACCACCGCCTCTTTCTAAGAGATATACGTAAATAAAAGGTAAGCAGGATAAAAACATTGTGGTAGAGGATTTGCTACACACCTCAGGCTTGGTATTGGAGTAAATAGTCCATTTCAGATCCGAGGTCTCCGTCTTCGTGTTCATCAAAACCTCTGTGGAATAAGACACGCAACCAATATTACTTACTGCACATGGTAGACATAATAAAAAAACGTGCTTGACTCCACCGTGCAACAAAATGTAAATACTGGTTTCTAATCACAGAGCTTAAATATGTGAAATGCAAGCACTCATCGCAGACCGCCACAGGAAGTCGAATCGCTTCATCTGGACACACAACGTTGGTTGGGAGAAAGGTTTCATCACTCATCTCATCATTTTATGCTCTTGCTTTTAATTAATCCTGCTTCATATTTCTTTTTATCCTTATTTTTTTATCTTGTGCTGTGTTTTTATTTCTTGCCTTGTTTCATGTTTTGTTTTTGTTTTTTGCCCAGGTCTGTGTTTTATTATTTTCAACTTATTTTATCTGTATTGTTGTTGAGTTTTATTGTTTCCCCTGTTTTTAATGTAAAGCACTTTGAGCTGCACTTTATGTATGAAAGGGTGCTATACAAATAAAGTTTATTATTATTATCATTGTCATTAAGTGACCCTTTCAGTCTCAACTGAAGCACAGTTGCATAACGACTGAAACAAACGACTGGCTTCATTTGCATATGAAACCGATCACTGGTTTCAGCTGTTATGCCACTGTGCTGTTTATAAGGGGGGGGGGGTACCTGCAGTCAGTTCAGACCGAAGAGGTCACTTGAGATGAGCGACGAAACGTTTTCCCAAAATAAACACCATGTCCAGATGAACTGATTCAACTTCCTGTGCTTTCCTTACCTGGACCGCTGAGCACGCATAAAGACAGCTGGAGAACATGTTTGTTGTGGCACATTTATTTGCCATGTAAAAGCTGCACTAGCTGCTTTGGGCTGAGGACAGAAGATTGAGTATCATCGGTTATATGGAGTGGGACATTCCCAGTACTCTGAATTGTCTTCCCTTGTGCTTATTTTGTTTTTTTTTCTATTCCCACAAGTCACTGCTGTTCCCAGTCACACACCATACTTGTGGTCGCTGTAAACCTGGTAAAATCCCTCCCCTTTTCAAGGGAGAGCGGGGACGAGCGGTGGGAACAGGAGTATCGGCCAAGCCGACACAGATACAAGCACGCGCGTGCGCGCACACACACGACCAACTTTTAAGCCCTTTCAGACATGAGCCGTGGTTACAACAGAACTGTTTTTGTCTTTTTGTTAATATTTTGAAGGCCTGGCTGCCATCTCATTCACAGCCAGAGCAGCTGAGGTGTGATTCACGAACAATACAATAACAACAAAAAAACAAAAAAAGAAGGTCACACAAGTTAGAACGGGGGACTCGCTTTCATGCGAGGACATCTCTTTCCCACTCTCTCAGTAGATTGGCTCCGCCGTATCGTGACCTTTAGTTTTGTGATGGGATGAGGTTTCCGTCAGGGTAGCTTTCAGATCCCTGCCTAGTCCCAAGGGGATGTTCCCTGTGGTTCATCTCAGGGGCCACGGAGTCTGCATTTACCAATAAACAGGATTTGACGCAGCTTTTCTTTGTGCCCAATTCCGCCGGCTCGCAGCCACCTACTCCCATGCACACAATCTGAGCAGACGTACGCGAAACACACGTGCGCTGGGCCGACACCGGGAAAGGCAGAGGTGAACTGGAAGAGCGTGACATGCACATGCTGAAGTACGCCAATTGTTTTAAAAGGCCCAGTGCGCTCAGAAATAGCACATCAACCCGCCTCCAGGCTCCTGCTCCAAACTTGTCTTGATTTTGGAGCGTCAACAGAAGACCCGGGGACCAAAACACAGCTGTTTTTTTTTTTTGGGAAGGGGGGGGGTTCTGCTGCCACAAATGAACTGTTTGAAAGCCCGCAGTGCGCCATAGAGGAATCAAATAAAGCAAGTCAAATGAAGCGTGCCAATTATTGCTTTCATTGTTTCTGGGCCGTAATTCAGGGAAAAATAAAAGGAGATAATCATAATCAACCTCATCAAGCCGCCACCATTTAATGGACTAAATCAGTGGTGCCTAGTCATGTGCCGCCAAAGGGCCATGTGTATATGCAAGTTTTTATTCCAACGCAACACACTCGCCACCTGATTTCACAAATTAGTCCTCCTCTCTCTAATTGAAGGTGTGTTAATTAGGGATATGAGCTGGAGTAATGCTGGCCTGGGAGAGGAACCCACATGCACATGGTCCTCCATGGGACATGACTGGGTACCACTGGACTAAATGGATGCCTGACTCCATTGGCTGAAACCACACACACACACACACACACACACACACACACACACACACACACACACACACACACACACACACACACACACACACACACACAAAACTATTTTTACTTGGAACTTGAGACAGCAAAATCAGCAGTTTAGAAACCATGTTGTGTCAGCAAATCTAAACTCTAACTAACAAAACAAGAATAACAAACAAATTGTAATTAAAAAACAAAGCAAAACACACCAGTCTGCTGCCGTAGTTGTTCCATCGTAGCTTGTTTATAAAAACGCATTCACCCCGCAAACAGAAATCTATTTCCCTCTCCAGTTCATCCTCTTTTTAATCCCCTCGCTCCCCTTCTCACATTTGGAAGAATTGACAGTTTGTAATTCCCCCGGGACGCACAGAGGAAATGTATCCCATATCAGTCTCCCTCCTTCTGTGATGCTCCTTCCTCCTTCTGACAAGCTACACACCTCACTCTCTTCTGTTTCTCTTTTGCAACCAATAAACCTATTGCTACACTCACTCTTACACACTCTCTCTCACTCACTTTATCACTCTCTCTCTTACTCTATCACTCCCTCACTTTCACCCTCACTCATGTAATCACTCTCTCTCTCACTCTCACTCACTCAATCTCTCTCACTCTCTCTATTACTCTCTGACTCCCCATGATCTCTCCCACGTTCACTCTCACTCACTTTATCACCCCTTCTCTCACTCTCTCTATTACTCTATCACTCCCTCACTTTCACCCTCACTCATGTTATCACTCTCTCACTCACTCAATCTCTCTATTACTCTCTCACTCCCCCATGCTCTCTCTCACTTTCACTCTCACTCACTTGATCACCCCTTCTCTCACTCACTCACTCACTCTCACTCACTCGCTCTCACTTTCACCCTCACTCGCATTATCACTCTCTCTCTCTCTCTCTATTACTCTATCACTCTCCCATGCTCTCTCTCACTTTCACTCTCACTCACTTTATCAATCCCTCTCTCACTCTCTCTCACTTGATCATTCTCACTCACTCTCTCTCACTCTATTACTCTCTCACACACTCACTCTCTCTCTCACACATTCACTCTCTCACTCAATCATTCTCACTCAAACTCTCTCACTCACTCTCACACTCTCTTTCACTTACTCTATAACTCTCACACTCGCTCACTCACTAATCACTCTCACACTCACTCTCTCATGCTCTCACAATCTCTCTCTCTCTCACACACACACACACACACATGTACATATACAATCCTGAAATGTTCCTGAGGCAGGGGTATTGTTTTGGGCATGGATCAGCAGGGAGAATTAAAAGTGGCTCATCTAGGGCAATGAAGAGCACCTGTTTGCAATTAACATTGCCACCTATATATACAGTATATATACACACACACCAGAGAACTATGCGATAGTCAGAGCAGGAAAAGGGAGGTAGCCTTGGTATGCTACCACTCTGGATGGTTTGTATTTTCTGACTCGTTTCTTGTAGCCTGTTGATCAGTGGCTTATTAAGACTACGCACCGCCCCACAAAGGGAATTGAAACTGACTGAGTGCTTGGCTTTAAAGGGCAAATATTGAGTAATAAAGCCCAGTGAGTTTCCCTTCCTCGTGTGCATCTGAGCCTTGCCACAGTTACACTATGCTAATCTTGGTCCATCCCATTCGGCAGCCAATTCACGTTGAGCGCCATAAAGACTAAAGGCTATGTCCTGTGTCATTACCATTCACACCAGACCTGGGAGAGAACACGCACACAAGCGACCGGCCTTCATTTGCATTTCTTTGCCAGTTGTCACCTAAAAATGTCAGCGGAGGCACTTGATGCAGCTGCCATGCTTACATTCATTGTTCAATTCTTTGCACGAGACTGACGCAGCCCAACAGACAAGGATCAACACGGAGGTGCTGCTGATCTTTCACACAAAGTGCCACTCAAGACAAAGAAGAGGGAAGGGAAAGAGAGCGAGCAGAGAGAGAGAGACATGGAGATGTGGAAGTAGCAGGTCGGTGGTTTCCCAGCGCGTGCTGTAACTCCAGTTCATGTCAACATAATTTTAAGACACCTTCGCGATATATAACTCTAAAGACATCTTAATGACACAACGCCTCTCTATCTCGCCATTTCATAAGCACACCTGGCTCCATTGCGTATGCGTATTTGAAGCAGTGGGGGGGAAAAAATACCACCCCGTGCATCCTAATCACCATTTACCACTGCTCTGTGTGATTATGGTTTATGAGAGAGGATGCATCAACATGGCTGGTTCCATGACAGTGTGAGTGTGCTTATTATGTGCATGTATGGCCTTGCCTTTCACTGCAGTCTGACTGATCCCTGTCAGAGGAAACCAGCATTTCCCCTAAATTCTTTCAGCAGCAGGGGCCACCCACCGATGGAAAATTCACCCAACTGCTTAAAAAAATTCAAAGACAATGAAAATTCATCATCTGGTCAGCTTTTAACACCCCCCCCAAAAAAAAACAACCCCAAATAAAGGGTTATTGCTGTACAAGGACCAGTGGTAAGACACACTTTTTCACAACAACAATCCCAGGAACTGATGATGGAATTGGGCCCGGGAGCTGAAGAACACCACCAAATATAGACAGATATGGACAGATCACTAAATACAAATCCAGGTATCGACAGAAATAAGATATGCGGTCAGGGTTTCGTGTTCATTTTGTTCTCCGAGTTCTCTGGTGTTCTCTGTTTCAGTTAGATAAGCTGATCTAGACCAAGACCACGAGGAATCAGTACTCATCGGAGAAGAGCCAAAAAAGGGCTGCAGAACTGTGCACCGTTCTCTTTTAAGATGAGACAAACTCGATCCTGCGTTTCTGACAAGGAAAGAAAGACCTACACAGTGTGTGCTTGAGTACCATTCTGTACTGACTAACCCATGGATATGTCCAAATGTCATACAGCCTTTATAAAATGACCTTGGATAAGGAAGCAAGTCCCGACCAATCTCAACCTGACACAAAAAAGCTTCTTTTTTTTATCACATTGCCAATTCTTGACTTTCCTCTTTATTTCTTTGCCACCCTCTGTGGCTCTGATAGGAAATTACAGGCCGGTGAACATTCGCCCTGCATCAGCTGCAATTAGACCCCATTTTAATTAAAGAAACTGAGGACCAATTACCCGTTACACACCTAGAGATAGAACGAGACAGAAATGGAAGGGAGAAAGATAGGAACGGAGGATCGTGAGTCAGTCAAGAGCTGCAAGAATGTTTAGAAGTGGCTGATCTGACGGGTTTAAGTCGAAGGTAAGCGATATAAAAAAATGCGTTGGTGGAGTGGCAGAGGTAAAAAGGAAAGAAAGGGATTATGAGGGAATTTCACCATAAAATTACACAACGGCTATGTCAAATCTGCGATCCTGAAAGGTTTAAATGTGGGCCTGACTGAAGCACTTGGGTTTACATGAAGTCATGTCAGACATGGCAACATACTGGAAGTTTGACATTATTTTAAGTAAGTATCCAAGCTGCACAAGCAGTACAAAAGCATCACCAGAAAGCAATAATGCTAAAATGTAATACCACCTATTAAAAAAATCCTTCGATGGAGGGCTGCTGCTAGCAAAAAGTTTTAATTTTGCAATCACAACGTCCCCGAAAAACCTTTCTTCACATGTCCATTTGAAAGCTACTGCCTTGGCCTCCATGCCGAGCACGTCAAGTGGAAAAAAAAATAAGGAAAAAAAAAACGCTCATCTACATTTTCATGCTATGCCCCACGGTTTTGGGAGTGTGGCGTTTTGTGCACTATTGAACGACCATAAAAGTGCAAAAGCTGATGTGCTGGAAGTATGGACTACTGTTTTCGTGTCTGAAGCGCAGTGAGATTAGGCTTCAACTTCCTATAATTTCTGTCCCCTTCCTGTCTCCTGGTCTGGAGGGAGCTGAGAAGTGCCGGCCAGCTGCCGCCCTGCGCATCATTCAACACAGCAACTGAAGTGAGGGGGCCCCCGTGACGGCACACTGAGACCTTTGATGCATAACAAGGGCCTCCTGTGGCACCCGTGGATGCATTTGAGTTATTACAGGTATGTGTGACTGGATGTAATGGATGGGGTAGAGGGAGAGGTGAAAAGAGAGTGTGAGGTGAAGCTAGGCTGTTAATGACCAACACCTTTTTTCCTTTTTCGCCTTCAGGGGTGCATGTCAATAGAGGTTTCTCCCATGACAGGAAACGACCCCGTTAGGGCGGAAGCCTCATACTGGACGGAGCCCAAAACTCCTGCCAGACACAATCAACACAGTTGTAAACCAAAATGGCTGACCGCAGGGCCTGGGAAGTTAAGTATCTAACTCTACCCTCCAAAAGATATCTGGAATTCATTTGGTATCACAATATTTTGGAAGATCCGGGCTCAAGCGGTTGTGTCACAGCAAGAAAGACAAATTGATTTTACCACCATTTGTTAAAATGATTAAACGACATCTGGTTTCAGCCTGCTGTGGATACAGACGATATTTCTCCCACTGACTTCTACGTTCCAGCTGAGCATGTTCGTCTAAAGAGGTTATATCAGGAAGATGGCAGGAAAACGGTCAGAGAACTTTTCACGAGACCCCGAAAAACAAGAGGTACCCACGCTACGTGATACGAAATAAAGTTACAGGGGTGCAATACATTGTGAATCATAAAAAGGACTAGGGGAAGTCATTTTGGATACTGCTAGTCATCTTTTCTAATGAGTTCTCTACGCTAGATGCAGACCTGTGTCATATCATATATTAAAGTGGTGCCACATGAGATTGTCCCTGGCTACGAGACAAGGGTTAATGTTCACTGCATATACAGACGTAATTTTCCAAGGACAGAAGCGTGACACAAGGGAAATCCAGTAGTATTACTCTTTAATTTAACGTGGTTCAGTATAAAGGTAAAATTGTTACAATATTCAATGAGTTGAAAATGAATATGTAATTTAATCAGATCGGAATATAAATCTTACACCCTGCCAGGTAATCAGATGTTAGAGAATAACAGATCTAGTGCCGTCCTCCTTTCATACCAGCGTCTCCAAGTAATGAATTTTGACCTCATCAATAACACTTATGCATCCCGTATTGGATTTTTTTTTATCTTATAGGCCTAAAATATTCACAAAAACAAGAACCAGATTACAAACGATGTTCAGACCATAATCGCTAGAAATGTGACAGCCATGACTGCATGATGACAGATAGCGCTATTAAAAGGAGGACTGTGTGCATGAGGGACTGTCTGAGTAGGACAACAAGGAGAAATGAACACAACACGTTTTAATGCGTTTCCAAATCTATTCTGCACTATACAGATGGAGGCAGAGCCACCACTCCTGAGCTCACGCTGCACACTTTGGAGGAAGTTTAATTTGGAATGCAAGTGGAAGCAGGCATATTTATGAACTTCAAGCTCGGAAGAATTAATTAGCGGTGCTGTTTCTCATTAGCTTTATGAAATCATCTTGCTTTACGGGATATTTCGGCTATTTTGAAACATCAATATGCCACTCGTGAATGTTTTAAACTGAATTCACCTCATGTTAATGCATATTTAAATTCAATGTTTTCTCTATTCCCCCCTTCTAAGTAGCCGACTCAGAAAAGTTGGATGGTCAATTGAAAATGTTGTTGAGAGCAGCACAGCTGTTATACGTATTGAATTACAAAAGTTTTGTACATTATATTACAACTATCATCCATCCATTCATTATCCACACCGCTTATCCTGCTCAGGGTAATGGGGATGCTGGAGCCTATTCCAGCAATCATGGGGCGGCAGGCGGGGAGACACCCTGGACAGGCCGCCAGGCTGTCACAGGGGGCCCCCCCCACACCACACACACACACACACACACACACACACACACACACACACACACACACACACAGGGACAATTTAGTACGGCCGATTCACCTGACCTATACATGTCTTTGGATTGTGGGAGGAAACCAGAGCACCCGGACGAAACCCATGCAGACACGGCGAGAACATGCAAACTCCACATAGAGGATGACCCCAAGGTTGGACTACCCCGGGGCTCAAACCCAGGACCTTCTTGCTGTGAGGCAATCACGCTAACCACTGCGCCACCATGCCGCCTTACAACTACCATGCTGTGTTTAAATAAAATATATTATTTCAAACATCCCAGTTGGCATGTAGCCAAAAGTAGTAGTTCATCATTAAACTCCCTTTATGCATTTCTCTAATTATTTTTCATACCTGAATCATTTTTGTGTGTTTTTTATGAGACAAAACTTCCTCTGCGAATCTTATTTTTCAAACCTTGAAATTCTCTGCAGTGATGCCCATTCTTTTGAGACAGCGACTAGCTGAAATAAATATCTATTATGTGATTGTGAATTGTGTGAATGAATTATCAACACAGCAAATCTCTCTATGCTTACAAAAAATGTTGACGTTCTAGAAATTCTCCATTCATCGGTAGAGCACCAAGGATCATCTGAATGCACAATTTTTTTTGGAATTTTTTTTAAAGACAAAGTAAAAGAACTCATTGTTAGCCTGTCCCCATCCACCATCCACTCACATTGAAAACGGCGAGAGAGAAAAGTGGGGGGGGGGGGGGTAAAGGGTGGGGGTGGAGGAAGAAGGTGGCAGTGCTGCTGTAGAACAACACGCCCCAGCTTCTCACAAGCCGACACAGAGAGATTAGTTGGCCAAGGCCGGCGTGTCGCTTTTCTACTCGGCTCATATTCTACCGGTCTCGTGTGCTGGACCGCATGTGTGCCAACTGTGCCATAAAAGGTGGTGTGTCTTTGATGCTCCCGCATGATGTGGGCAAATTGGGGCGATGGGGGGTTGGTTGAGGTGCATATTACCCCGGAAAAATGAGAAAGCATGGGTTTTCACCCTCAAAACATCTATAATGTCTATATGTCTATATGTATAATTGTTTTGTTTTTTTGTATTTCTTTTTCCAGTCAGTTTTACATTCCTAGGGAGATGCCAACATGTTTTCAGCTCAAAAAGAAAAGTTAAGGAAAAAGAAACACAGAAGGTTTAGAATCTCTTTAAAGTAAAAGTTTCACTCTGCAGCAGAACTGAAAGTGCTCCACTTCCGTATTTTATTTAATAACCTATATATAACTATTGTCATTTCCCAAGAAGGACTACAGTTGATAATAATGCCTTATATAAGGACTACTGTATACAAATTTAAAGTGAAACTATTGGACGTTCCCTGTAATGCTGCTTGTAATGCGGGTGTAAATGTCAAAATTTAATGTGTTCATATTAGTGAGTCAGATTTTTCTTTTATGTAGTATGTATATATCTAAGGCTGTGCTACAGCTAGAGCAACAAAAAAAGTGTGTGTGTGTGTGTGTGTGTGTGTGTATGTATATATATATATATATATATATATATATATGTGTGTGTGTGTGTGTGTGTGTGTATCAAAGAATGAAGAATGGTGAATTTATATATTTAAATATATATATATATATACACACACACACACACACACACACACTAATTAGGGTCGCGGGATGCTGGAGCCTATCCCAGCAGTCACTGGGCGGCAGGCGGGGAGACACCCTAGACAGGCCACCAATCCATCACAGGGCCGACACATTCACACCTAGGGACAATTTAGTATGGCTGATTTACTTGACCTACATGTCTTTGGACTGAAAAAAAAAATAAAGAAAGAAAGAAAGAAATAAAGAAAAAATATATAAAATGCACTGTATTACAGATGCAGTAATTGGTTTTATATTGCAAACCGAAAAAAGGCCTTCCGCTTAATGAAAGGTTTCAAAGGGACTGCTTGTGTTTATTAAGGAAACATCCCACATGTAGGAACATTTAAGATCGTACTTTGCGCTCTCCCAGCATTAAAACTGCTCTCTAGGCAGCTGATACTCATTCATAAACTCAGCTCACCCGGCCCGGCCACAGGCGTACAGCTGCATTTGCCGTTTACAAGGCCTTGATGCCACAAATTCCTTGGTGGGTGTTTCAACAGAGAGACGAAGCATGTTAAATTGTGGTTTTAACACACCGTTTTATCTTAAATGACACTAAGTTACCTATGGGGGATGCCTTTTAACAGTATGGCTTTAGTGGAAAAAAGGGCGCAACTATGTATTTTCACTTAACGAGATAATGGTGGATGTGTTTGTGATGAAAAATTACTGAGATAATTGAAAAACGAAATGCCATGTGCCTACTCGCTAAATATAAAACGTGTTTACATTGGGTATAAGATGCGAATAATCAACTCATTCATCAATCAATCACCTGGGAGATGCCCATGTCTACAGTGTAGATAACAGCGAAACTAAATTCTAACTGCAACACAGTTTTGCCAAAACTATGACGTGCCATACTTACATATACTTGATCATTATAACCAAAATTTACACATCTTACATTTCTTATAGTTACCAGGGACAAGAAGTGCATGTTACATGCATGAACAATAACATTTACATCTAGCTTTTCATTTTTCAGCTATTCTAATGACACCTGAGGGGTATATTCATCCTATTTCCTTCACAGGTCAGATCAAAGGGTCAATTGCACAACAGCACCCCAGGAACTGATTGGGATTTAGTATCTTGCTCAAGGACACTACAACAGAGGAGGTCACTAGAGGTCAGAGGGGACTGAATCTGAGACCAGGGATGATCCGTCTACCCACTGAGCCCCCCTGCTTCCTCCAGCCAATCAAACAACTGTCAGCTATTCGATTGGACTGGGAGACTGGACTGGCAAATAGACGTCCATAGGTTTCTCTCTACATAGACTTTGAGCCCGTTAGATAAGTAATTACTAATAATCAATATATGAGTGTTTCCGGGTTATGTGCGCTTGTCTACAAGTGTTGTATGGATTCCAAATTAAAAACTGGAAAGTAGACACCTTCTACAGCCAGGATGATGTGTGGGGATGCTGGATTTGCTGCCGTGAAGTCACTCTTCAACATGCAGAAGAGATGTAAAGTACAAAAACAGTGTGCGGTGCAGTCTGTCACGGCGGTGAAACGAGCACTTTACAAGTTAAGAGAACCTTTGTAAAATAAAACAATGGCTGACATAAATTCACATTCATCCTCTGTAGAAATGCACATAAAAAAAAGTGAATTGCTGTGCTGATGACAGAACTTTTATCAAAGCTTTTACTGAGGCAGTTGCAAGACTATAAAATCCGTTTTTTTTCTGGGGTGGGGGTGGGGTGGTGGTCTTGCACAAGCTTTCAGTGACTAATCTGCGGTGGGTGGTGGACAGCTTGAAACTAACAGAGCAGACACCAGCTAAATAAACCATCTAAGGACTGACACATCCATGTGGAGATACAAGAGAATACTCTGCGAGGGCTTCTCTTTTACTCCCGGCACATCACTCTCATTTCCAAATAACAACAGACGCATCAAGAGCAACAACTCTGCCTTAGACTATTCATTGCTTTTGCAAGGAAAGCACAAGGATGTAAAAAAGCCAAAAGCTTACCACTATGAGATTAGGTGATGATCTAGGGTACAGATAGAGTTATATCTGACTGCAAAGTCATTTATCAGAAGAAGAAAAATAGAAGAAAGAAGAAGCAGAGGAGAGGAAATATAATGAGGGAAATCATGTTTAAGAAAATTTAATGCACATCATAGTTGCGGGGGAGCCCAATGTTAAAAGAACAATTTACCCAAGCTGGCTTCCTCCTCGCCGGAGAAGGCTTCCCTTGCTTAGAGCCAGAACACATTGGCTGCGTGTATACTGTGGGAGAGCAGCTACCATACAGAAATATCTCTGTTATGCTGTATTTGGCAAGGCCCACTGGGTCTAACACATTATATAAAACCGGTCCCCGGGAGACCCACTGAAACCTCATGTATTGAGATGGAAACACACAGTATGCATAAAGTTCTCCAGCTTGATCCCTTTCTAATTTGTATTTTCAATAAAAAAGTAGACCTTTAAAGGGAGGGTGTACGTCAGCAGTGCATGCAAGGACTATGCAACATCTATTCCCAACTTTGAATCTTATCATAAGTTTTCATTCAAACATGCAATAATGAACACTCTAAATTAGGCCAATTATCAGCGGGCCTACAATGCAGTGAAAAAGAGTCTGTTTTTACAAACCACATCATCATCCCCATGACTAAAATCAAACCATGTGTATCGACTCTGGGGGCTCATACACCAACGGACATTAAATACGACGTAGGGCGAAACTAGCACAAAGAGATGTGACACGGTGTTTACTTTCAATGTGGCACTTGCTGTGAGGATACTGAGCACATCAAATAACAGCCTAGTTTATACCAGGGACTTAGGCCAGATGGATGTAAGACAAATTGTTAAAATCTTGGAACTTAGATGAAATCTTCTCTTAATGCGCTTGTTTTGCACATTTCTGTAACTAGCAATATGTTTGTTTTTTTAACATCTGTCATTTTCATCTAATCCCATCATTATCCACACGTCCCTACATACACATGGCATTGCTTGTTCGGTGCATGGTCAGTTGTACACCTGTAATGTATGAGCAGTCGTCCATTGGTTATATTCTTAGGTGTACGTGTAGCTGGTTACAGCAGGCTTGCACACACATAATATGCATTGCATACAAAGTTCTTTTTCTCTCTGTCCTTGCACTTTGTTTATTTCCTTGACTCATATTGGCTGGTCTTACCGGCTCCCCTTCACTCACTTCAAAGAGTACCCCCCCCCCAAAGTGCCATTCTCCCTGGTGCTTATGGCTGATAGGCTGTGGCCTCATTCCCTCTTCTCTGCAGCTTGTCCCCATTGTGTCCCACTCTCAGAGCGTAGAATGTGTGTGGAGGTAGAGGACAGAGAATACAAGCTGCCCACGCTGACTCTTAATAGCAAACACCTGATGTGGATGTATGGGCTTGTGGGGGGGGGACTCATCAAGCTAGACTATCATCCACCTGCATGTCTCCACTTCCATAAGCACCCTTCTGAAAAGAGAGGGAGAGCGAGAGAGGGAGAGCGAGAGAGGGAGAGAGAGAGAGAGAGAGAGAGAGAGAGAGAGAGAGAGAGAGAGAGAGAGAGAGAGAGAGAGAGAGAGAGAGAGAGAGAGAGAGAGAGAGAGAGAGAGAGAGAGAGAGAGAGAGAAAGCACTTGTGCCACTCGGATGCCTGTTTAACTCTTGACGAAGCTAATCATAGGATTGAGGTGCTGAGGATGATGGGTTTGGGGCTTTCAGAGGGTGGGGTTGCTTTAAATGCAAATCCCTTTCTTATAAAAATCGGTTCCGTTTAAAAGGATTTCTGGGAAACGATCCACATTTCTACAGCAGGGGAGACAGTCGGCGAGAGAAAACAACATAGCAGCAGTCAAATATCAAGGATATAGAGGACGTGGAAAGAGTAGAAAAATAAAAGGCTTCATGTCAGAGATAGAGGAGACTGAGGCCTAAGCAAGGTCAGTTGAATTCGGAATTAAAACATCCCTTCCGCACCTACTGGTCTGAGATACTTAATGAGCACTCACCGTCACTACACAACGGAAGAGGATAAGTGATTGGTCGAGAGATGAGCGAGTGAATAAACAGAAAAGAAATATAAAGAACATGAGCATGCAACAGAGGGAGGATAAACGTCTTTAGAGAGTCTTTACATTTAAAGACTAATCTGAAGGGCAAACAGTGAAAGCTCACTGCCTAATTGAGATGGATTGTTTTTTGTTTTGCTTTTTTCCAAGACAAGATCCTCAACCTGAGCTTGCTAGCGTTGTATTATTCATTGATTTCAGGCTAGACATGGGTGTGTGGGACTCACCTTGTGGCCTAAGTACTCCACATAAAGTCAGCCAAGAGTAAACTACTGCTATTTTGTGCATACAAGCTGGACAGGTTTGAGGTCCTGCTCAGACCTGTGATAACTGCTGTGGGGACTGAGAATTTTCAGTATGCCTTTGCTCGCATAAAGGTTTAATCAACTTCTCGCCTCTTTTCTAAGTGGATTGGAAACCATGGAAAGTTTGTTGAAGGTTTAACTCCGCTGTCCTCTGTACAACTGCATATCAACCAAACGTAATGTAGGCTCCGTAGTATCCTTATGACAGCTTGACTTATACTTTGACCCTTAGCAAACTTATACTCACTATCTAAAAATCAGAGGAAGTTGCCTCAACCTCCTTTATGAGAAATCTCAATCAGGTTTTAGTGTATTCCATGGCAATGATATGTAATAAATGTCCAGCTCCTGACTCAGGGTTGATTTTTCATTCTAGCACTTGCAGAGAATGAGTTAGACACCCCTGCAGTGTACCAAATAGGGCAATTTTCAGCAACGTCATTCTCCGTATGATACCATTCAATTACAATAGTCAGAGACATAACTAGCAGCTCCACTGTCATGCTTATGATAGCTGGTTATATTTGGCTGTGAAGACAGATGATTAAATCTGCCTGTCACGTCATTTTCTCAAACACGATGACAATCAATTTGAGACCGTCTTATTTGACCCACGTGGGTTCAAAAACCAATGTAAGGACATTACCACAATTTCTAGTTTTAATGATCTTAGTTTGATGCCACAGATCTTATTTTGAGTTAACACATAAACTTTGGTTTTCTCTGGCAGAGAAATCCACACACCAAGTCATTCATATCAAGGAGAAAGTTCTCATTTTGATTAATCCTCTGCCTTCATATAAAAAGCTGCAGCGGGGCTTTTAACCATTACTACAACTCACAGTCACATCCACCCCATAGTATGTCTCCACACTGCACAACATGTTCAAGAGAAGACTTGAGATTCTCATGATCAAGTGTTCAAGGCATCTGGGCATGGTCCCTCAGACCATTTTTCATCTCAGTTGAACCAGAATACATTTTGGGAACCTCGGTCTGAGATAGGGTTGGGTACGAGTACCGCTTGTACCGGACCAGTCCTGTACTATCGGTAATCAGTGCCACATGTCCTATAAACATCAATAATAAGGAACTGAATTACAGACCATTAATGTCTGCAACATACAAAAAATGTGCACCTTTATCGGCACAACCCACAACGCACAAAATACAACCACAACCTGACTGAATTATTGCATGTGTAATAGACGGGGCTTATGATTATTATATGACAGAAAAAAAATGGTTAAGTCAGTCTCAACCAATAACTGCAATGCTTCACAGCTGTTCAGTACGCTGCTGTTATGCATTTTATATGTATATATTGTATTATGTTTGGTTGTTATCGACAACACAAACATTGCATTCATCAAACATGATGATGTTGTTGTTGATATTTGGCAATTACCAACAGTAGCAGACATTTTTTTTTATAAATTCCATGACAAATAATGATGTTAAGTGGTATCATCGAGCACCGGGATCAATAAGAGTTATATCAGTGTCGATGTATCAATAAATTCCTAACGATAGCCAGTCAGAGACATCCTGGTCATTTCAGAGTCTAGAGTGAAAAACAAGATTGTGAGCGGGACCCTCCTCATCTGGGTATAGATTTGTTATTTATTCATTTATTAGGGAAACTTCACTCTCACCTTCCTCTGCAGAGGCCAGAAGAACACACTTCAGGAGGATAAACCACACTGGGAAGACAGTCTTGCATGTCAGCTCCATAATGCCACACAGAATAAGGCGAAAAGGCGAAGAAAATCCACTCTATGGACGAGACGCAAAAGCAAGTCGTGTGGACTGCTGGGCCGTGCACCCACTGACCGTAGCCTTGCCCACATGTAAGATGCAGCCTGCTTGGAAATCTTAACACAAACGTGATCGGTAGATTATGGTAGAAAGTCGACGTGAATGCCTGTAAAAGTTCACCCGGTTGAAAAAAAACACAGTCACGAATTCATAGTCCAACTGACTTAACATATGGTGGCTATTGGTAATGGTTAAGGCAGCGGGGGGGGGGGGGAGAAAAAAACTTCTAAGAATGTCCAACTTTGTCTTGAGTAGGTTAGAAGAGGGAAAATGGCCTTTTTTCCCCAAAATCGAAGGGTTACATCCTATACACAGACGAAACTCCTCGTATGCAGGTCATCGATGACTCCTTTGTCCGTGTTTCCAGTCGATTTCCCCCAAAATTCTCATCGGGTCGATGAACCCAAGCAAGCCACATCCGCAAGCAGAGCACTTCAATAGATCTGTAAATTGTAGAGATGGAAATCTAGTTACCCAAGACGTCTCCTACCACCCAAATCACCATGGGTTGTTTTCTCTCTCTCTCAAACAAACAGCTCTTGTACCCCCCCCCCCCGATGCATTTAAGCTATTTTGACTGAAACAAACGATAAGAAAGATAAGTAAGATATTTACCCGACACACCGGTCAAATCTGGCCCACTTTTGGTAAAAACGCAGAATGAAACGAGAGAACAAAAAAATGACACCGCGGATCGCACTCGGGAGACCACTGGGCTATCTATACGTACGCACAGAGGGCATCAAAAGTAATGGAAGAGATCTACTTGGCAGGATATGCATCGGCCGACCGTCTGCTGACGACCTCCTCCTCGCCGCACAACACAGCAGAGTCCGACGGCACAGGCAGCCTCCGCCGTCGGCAGACGCTCCGCCCCGACCGCCCTCCGCATCCGACGCCGACCGAGCCAGCCAAGCAGCGCGCGTTCCTGCGCCTAAATATCGCGAGATTTGGATTTTCGCAGAATTTTCGCGACGGGCGACGCAAGGAGCTAGCGCGGGCTTCCCCTCTTTACTATCTATACGTGTCCTATACATTTTAAAAAAAAGTCCCCTTAAAATCAGGAGATGGCAGCAACAGATCAGTCAAGCAACGAAGGCATTCCGAGTTGAGGGAATTTGAAATCGGGCCGGTTCCTATCCATTTTATTATACAGGGAACTGTCGTTGTTGGTTGATGCCCAAATTCTGTTTTTACAAGAAATTTCGCTTTTATTGCAATCCAATGGAAAAGATCAACTATGATCATTGTATAGTTATAGCTTGTGCTGTTCTCCATATTATTTTGGAAGACAAAAAGTATTTGCAGAGCCATTTATATGCAGTGATGTTTACCTGCAGGCCTTTGCTGAACGAGATTTATCAATTTAATGATTCCACCGCCTCAAATCTACAGTGCATCCCCCCTTTAGCGGCTTCATCAATATCATTCGAAAAAGTTTATTATGCAATTAGCCTATAAACCTGTTTAATTGAGGGGTGTTTCCTCAAAATAGCTTGTAGAAAAATTGGGAGCCATCATTCCTGAAACGCTCAACTGTTGTTTCAAATGAAGAAGCACTGCCCTGAAAAACAAAACAAAACACGACAGCCATGGCCAAGAGCAACTGCATATCTAAAAGTCTGCGTTGCTCTTTGCATCTTATTCAGCCTACTCACTTGCAATGCATACTGATATTATGTTACAACAAATGCTGCAAACACAAAAATAAAACAAGGTAGGCTGCTGCTACACCTCACATCAGCCTGACAGCCAACACTGGTCTGAAGTGTCTTAAGGAGAAAACCATGCAGAGCAACCCTATTCATGATAGCCCGTTAGTAACTCACTTCTCATGTACTAAGTTCCTTTCTCAAGTATGTCAGCGTGTGATGGAAGCGGAAAGAGCCGGAGGCAGCATTGTGAATGAGCTCTCTGATGATACTTAACAGCACTCCAATCACCAAAGCAGTCTCCGTATATATGCAGTATGTAGTGTATGGCATGCTTTCTCCTTAGCTTTTATAAAGCATTTGCTTTCAGTTCTGGTAAATCAGATCTGGTAAAAAGATACAAAAAAAGCACCAGACCGTGGATCTTATATCCAGAATTTATTTCTCAAGTGTGAAGCAGATGGCGTGGGGATCGGACTGAGTTACGGATAACAGAACATAGCTTAACAAAATGGAGCCATTTGCTCCATTATGTCATTGTTCTCCATTTTACAGCTTGATGATCAAACCCCCAAAATGTCACACTATCACTCAACAAGGATGCACTAGATGAGCTGTGAGCCTGTGTTGGCTGATTTTTAGGCTGAACCGAACATCGAGTAAAGAGATTCTGAATGAGAAGAGTTGATCTTTCTTCAAATGCCAAATCTGCTGTGGTACTCCTTTTGGGTGCTTTCAGTAGTTCAACTCCATTTTTAGGGACAGGAGTGCATCTTCTTCATTTTCTACCATGCACCTTGCAGCATGACGGCAACTACTCCATTCACCTTCCAGCAAACTCCCAAGAGATGGCATATCAAAATTGCACAAAGTGAACATCAAGAAAAGCATGTCATGATCCAAAACTAGATGAAAAAACAAAGACTTGGCATGCAGCACTGCCGCCAAGGGCAACTGATTGCAAACCAATTATAAAAATGAATGGAAACTGTCTGCCAACCTTCTTTCAAACTATGCATAAACCAATGTCTTGATGCTGCTCACTACATAAGCACCGTCAAAATACTGACTGATTATGGTGGCAGATAACAGCACCTCCACTGTGTATCACTAGATGTGACTATACATAATAACCCCCATTGTAAATCATGCATACTTCCGAATCTTTTCAGTGTGTCCACAACAAAGGGATCCCTCTCAGTTTGCTTGACCAAAGATGCCAGTCAGGTTCTCCCTCAGTTTCACTTCTGCCGTTGCAGTTTATCTCCAAATAAAAGTTTCTCAAACGGTGGTTTTGGAGTGCACTTTCCTAAGTTGGTGAAACCGTATTAAACCAAAATCGATGTCGCTTGTCTCCTTGAAATCACCATATGGTGGGATAATATTAACCAGAAAGGTAGAAGTTGTGTTTGTGGCAAACTGTCTTGTTTCTCATAATATCATGGGCATAGAGTTGACACCTTGCAAAACGAATACGTTTGTAAGACGTGAGTTTTGTTCTAATGCCGCTCCCTCAGGCCTCCGGTTCTCACGTAATTTCATTACACCCATCTCTGCGCTGCCGAGCTGGGCTTGACTGCTGCTGTGTGGTGCTTTGGACAGTCAGTTTACTGCAATGTGATTAACTGAAGAAGCCTGCACCATACAGATAAATGGGCCAGCAAGACTATCAGATATGATCAGATGCTCCTGGGTTTAATATGATGTCAGCCTGGTGGCATATTAATTTGATATTGTATCGGGCAATATTTCCAAGAAGCCAGCTGTACACTGGAAACTTTCTGCACCACATCATTATCACTACTTAGCTGTGTACTACTCGGAAGATGGTGTGCGTGCGCAACCAGAGCGATTAAAAGAGGAATAAACAGCAACAGAGACGGCAACGCGTTATACTACAACAGTGTGGTACATTGGCAGAGGCAGCTAGAGCGCAAATTATCCAACAAATTAAGTTTGTCGGGGACACCAGCTGAGACCTAATGGGCGGAAGTCGAAGAAGAAGGGACAAGAACGAATGAGCCAGAGACACCAGCATGGTGAAATGAATAATATGCGTAAGGGAAGGATGTGTGTTTTTAAGTTTGATCCAGCAGCTGACATATGTAGTGAGGGATGCTAACATGCTCCCGGGGCCACATGTGTCTGGTGGATTGAATTAAACATCATTCACACTGAGGTGCCTTTCTTAGAAAAAACTTCTCCTGGATTTGTCTGAGCACGAAAGCACGATTTCTGTTCCTCCGGCAAGTCTGCAGCCTCTCTGGATCAGGGAATTTTAAGTAGACCACGACTTTGAGCCGTTTCAGGCGAATACTGTCCCCTCCTGACTCTTCCCCTGTACTGGAAAAGTAGAGGCATCTCGGTAGTTCTCACCAGTTTGTTTTGACACCTTTCTTGACATCAGCACCCCTTGTGACTTAGAGAATACCATGTGCTGCATTATCAGCACCGGGGGGGGGGGGGGGGGTGGAATGTTTGGGGAGGCCAGAAGTCTCCCAGCTCGGAACACCTCGGCTGGTGCACCTTGAGGTCCACTGACTTTGGTGGCTTCGGGTTGTTTGATTGCTTGCTGTGGTTCTTAAAATGGTTGGCTGGTTTCCCAGGTTGTGGTTTATTGCCTGCTGTGCGATTGCTTTGACTGTGTCCTCTCATACAGATAATTCATAGACACACACACACACACACACACACACACACACATACACGAACACTTCGGCACCCAAATTGTACCTTCAGCTCCTCGACCCATAAACTCTTCCGTTACCAGCAGACATAAATATGTGTTACCATATGATCGGGCCATTGTAAAACAGGAGGCAGTGAATAAATGCTGGTGACAACAGGTCAGTCTCTTAAAATGACTCTCAAAGTGTGCGGGCCAGCACCTCGCTCCTCTCAGATACAAATCTGGGACGCTGTAGAGTCCTAACTGGACCCTCCCCTCATTAAATTTTGGAAAATATGTTTGATTCTAATCACTGGGTTGATTTTGAAACTCAGCTATTCATTGTAAAAATCATTCATCCCCGAAATAATCATCCCTTAAGCCTATGAAAGAGGGACACTGGGCCGGCCTCAATCCGTGCATACGTTTGTTGCAAAACATCTTGCTGCGTGTGGCCCCGGGGTCCTCTGCCCTTGCTCCCATCGCTCTCGACTCTGGTTTGGGCTAAAGGAAGCGCAAGCTTCAAAATTAATAAGCAAATGAAGGTTCGGTACACATAAATAAACGTTGCACAGTGGGATGTTTTGAGCGTTTCCTCCGGTTCCAGCCCACTGGAGTGCACCGTTGAGCCTCTCCGAGTTGTCATCAGCCCGGGCGAAACAATGGCGAGGGAAGGTGCCCAACTGATAGCCCCAATTACATGCCTGTGGTCACACACACTCTCTATCCTATTACAGCCAGAATGAGAGCCATGGCAAATTAGCTTGCTTATGAGATTGGCTAGTGGATTCCTGACGGTGTAGCCTGATGTCCGCTGCGGCATCCGTTAATAGGTTACTACTGAGCCGGGCCTCTGCACAAGCGCTCGGTTTGTTTTCAGGACAGAGGAATTGTTATGTTAGATCCAGAGCATCCGTCGATAAATCAGCAAAGAACATAGAAATACACAATATGCAATATGCAGTATGCAGATCAGAAGCAAGCCCTGCCATTGTGTGGGTTTCTAAAGACAAAATGCTTCTCCAGATGGGGGTGGGGTGGGGGATTTTACTATCGAAGAGGGACATAAGTTGGTACAGTATGTGCAAAAGCAGCGACTGAAAGAAGAAAAAAAAAATCTGGTTTCATGTGCTGAAAAAAAATAGCTTGTGAGCGCCCCCCTCTGGTCATACGTGTTTCCACCAGGGGTGGTGTGTGAACCGTAGCCCTTTCTTGTACGGTCCCAAGTTAAGTGAATAAACGACACGGGAAATAAAAAAAAAAACAAGGCTGCACAGTCAGTTTTCAGAAAGCATTTTTAAATTAATTTTTATTATTTTAGAGCTAATTTACAACAAGCGATTCACTGAACTGGAACATTTTATTTTGCTTGATATTGTCAGTTAAATATATTTTTCTGCATCAGTTAACTTTGTTGTAACGTTATAATCAGTCTTTTCTGTAAAAATTTTTATCTTATAAGGAATATCACACTATGATATGGATGGCTGAGAGATATTAAGAAATACATTTAACCTTCAAATTAATGAACTGAAAACATATTATCCCCTTCATGAAGAATGTCATTTTGTCTGTGTTTCTGTGGTTCTGTAGATGTGCATGGATGCGCGCCAAGTGCTAATATAGTCGTGTGTGTGTGTGTGTGTGTGTGTGTGTGTGTGTGTGTGTGTGTGTGTGTGTGTGTGTGTGTTCTCCAAGCAAAGTGTCTGGATATCGCTGCTGTCTTGGAGCAGATAAACCGGGCTGTGGCTCTGATGGATTCTCTGTTTCCACCTAGTCAGCAATGTGCATGGCTAAAAGACCCAAAGCCACATAGCACCCCAACATTTCTATTATTTACAACTCTGGCCAGGACCCCCAAAACTTTCTAAAAGTAAGAAAAAAATGCAACAAAAACAAAAACAAATATACAGACCTAAAGTGATGAAAAACAGGATCAGTGAGAGTTCTTAACCATAAATCATAAACAAACAACCAAAACATTGATACCTTTCATTCACAAGCTTTAGCTGGTCCAACTGCAGCCAGGAGATGCAAGTGGGCAAAATAAAGAAAGGATAAATATGGACGGTCACTTCTACCTCTACTTCTATTTTCACTCTTATAGTCATAAACCAAAACAAATTCTAAGTAAACACAAACACAGGCTTATAAGCCCTTGGAATCCGTTGCCTCGCACTCGTTTTTTTCCCTTTTCCCCCGCTGATACCTGGAGCATATAATGCTGTCAGTGCAAATGTTATAAATATCGATATATTCCTTGAAGACACACACAAATCTGCCTTTGTTGCATAACATCTTAACACTATTGCACTACATTGTCATGTGCATTTCCCACTTCCTTGCACCAACACACACACACACACACACACACACACACACACACACACACACACACACACACACACACACACAACACATACAATCCAAGTATATAGTATAATAATACATTATACTTAGTATATGTTATATTGGATAAATAATATGATATTATTATTATTCATTATACATACAGTAGCACACACGTTCTTTTCACCGAGCACACACCAGCAGGCGTGCATACCTACGCATGCATGCACACAGTCACACAGACACACACACACACAGCTGCATTGTACATGGACTTCAGTTCTTTTTGAACATATACAAGAACGTGTCACATATGTCAGTTCATAGCTTGGGAGTGAGGCCCGCTGCACCTTGACCTTCGTGGGTTAGATATCTCCGTCTGGGGTTTTGGCTGTGTTTTAGGACAATAAAATGGGAATTCTGAGTAAATTCAACAACAACCAAAACAGCAATACTACCCAAAGGAAACGATGAAGTTTTGTTTTGAGATGTTAAGTTTTTATAGACTAAGTCCTGTTAGAAATTGTCATAAAAAAGATATATATATCTATATATCTATATATTTATATATATAGGCCATTTATCTGTTAAACATAACTTCACTATAATTTGTGTAGGAGGAGGGAGAGAAAAGCAGAGAAAAAGAGGAGGAGATAGATAAAAGAAGACTTGTGACGCCCACGCGCATAACTTCCCATGCACACGTACTTCCACACGCACAGGCACAGGAACACAGATACACACGCACACACGCCATGGCTGCTGCTGTGTGGCCTTGGAGACAGTGTGCATGTCTGCGGCTGTAGGGACTCTCCGGACAGGTGATCAGTGGCTTGGCTGTGATGTGATGAAGCTAAGCAGCTGTGCTGTTTGTGCCTAGAGATAACATTCATCTTGAACTCTGACTAGCGGGTCAGAACAGCCAGTACCCCCTGCAGAGGAGTGTGCTAGGCTACAGCTGAGGTTACAACTCTGTTTGCAAGTGTGAGAATGTGTTTGGATTAGTGGCTGGAATTGTGTGTGCTGTGTATATGTGAACATGTTTGTGTGTGTGTGTGTGTGTGTGTGTGCGCGTGTGTGTGCATCTGGGTGCACGTGTGTACATAAAGGCAACGGTATACTTGCTGCAGAAACTAAATTCAGCTAGTTCATGTTAGCAAAAGGACACAATTGTGGAAATAATGGCGTGCTGCGTTGGCTTCAGCCTCTGCAGAGCTGGCTGGAATAGACATATCCCTCGTACTGGACAAATTCTTTCACACACCGGCCCCAAGTGCACCGTCATCTGCAAATGATCGAAAATATCACGTGTTGCCTTGTGCGAAAGCTTCTCCTGATTATTTCCAGCTGATGTCTCTGTTGCAGCATCTCATGTTCAGCCTTTTCAAAAGGAGCCGTTGTGAGACTTGGCTTGCTGGCATTATTAGAGCGTATCTGCACCTTTGCAACTGATAAACTAGGGGTTTAAAGACCATCAGATGGCATCAATTCTCATGCCCCCTCGACACACCACCTGCAGAGCATGTGAGTAAACAAACAGAATGAGACCACAGCAAGTACGCACATATTTGTATGCAGTGACGTGTTCGTTTGTGGCTTGATTTGGGGCGTGTCAGCCCTTCGTTGTAAGTATACCGCTGCCTTGTGTGAGCAAAGGCTGTATTGTGTGTAAAAGATCCAATTGTGTACGTGATCTACACTGCCATAAGACCACTTCCTCTTCCCCCCATCCCTTCATAAGACATGCTAAAAAACTCCTCCACAAAAATGGGGTGGAAAAGGAGAACTCGGCCTGGTTATTTGCCTTTCTTCTTTTTATTTTTTTTAATTTCATTTTCCCATCGTTTTTGTCTCCCGTCTCCAGTGTCTTTGAGGATGCATGCACAAATTCTGTGTATGAGTGTTTTTTTTTGTTTTTTTTAAAATAATTATTTGAGCTGCTTTTAAATAATTCCTTGCAATACTTGTAATGGGTGATTGAGAAAATGCCAGTCTTGGTCACTGAGGTGCTGTTCTTTGTTCTGACTCAGAACTGAGCCTTTCCGACGAGAAAAGACCCTGATCTGGACGACCCCTCCATCAGTCTTCCTCCTCTCCTATGCTGAATGAAGGCAGAGCTGACAGGAGGAGGAGGAGAGAGAGCTGGGTGATATAAAAAGGAGGGATCAGAGAGTTTTTGTCTTTTTGGCACCTCCGTGTCAGACATAGGGGCATGGAGGTGTTCAGCAGGAGAAGGTGCGAGAAGTATGGGGAGGGTGAGATGGTCTAATACTCTGTGCTTACCCTGGTTGAGTGTTCCTGCTGGGATCACCCTCTTTATTCTCTCTCAGTACTCAGCCCTGCTTCATTAAAGTGGAATACTGATTAGATATTTTCCGTCAGTCTCTTTCTGTCCTATTTCACGACACTCTGTGTGTTTATATCTATCTCTGTGTTTCTCTTTTGGTGTCACTCTCTGCCCCACTTTGTCACTCCCTGTGTATGTCTCTGTGTTGGTCTTTGTGTACATTTGTCTCGGTGTCGTTCTCTGTGATAGTCTAAGCACTGACTTCGCTGGAGGACAAACGGGCAGGAAGGCTGGCCGCTGGGGTGGAAGGGTGGTGTACAGGTAGGTGGGTGCGGGAGTGGACAGACTAGGTGGGTGCAGCATCACAGCCTCTCTCGAGTGGGAATCCAGATGTAAGGCCCTGATTGCTCCTCGATCACTGTCTTTACTTTGTGGTAAACCTCTTCAAAGCTGTCCCCTTCCACGACAGCTGGAGCAAGGGAATGGGTGGGCGGGCGAGGGGAGCGACAAAAACGGGTGAGGAAATGAGGGACAGAGAAAGGGGTGATGCAAAAAGTAGGGACGAGAAAGGGGGGAAAAAGAGACAATAGGGAGGAGGAGGTGGGACAAGAGAGATATTGGGGAGAAAGATTATCGGACCTGTTGGCTTAGTGAGTCAAGAAAAAGGATTTAGATGTCACATTACGCCATCAAGATCCACTGACAAATTTCTGCTGCAGATCTCTACTATGTTTTGCCTTTCTACTAAGTCCCCCCATGCCCTAAGCCCCCCCCCATGCCCTTGTGAGAATCTTTATTAAAAACCTTTGACATCAGTTGAGCAGGCTCATGCATATACATATTCATTCACAGATTTATGAAATGCGATACTCTCATTAGCATTCAGCTTCTCATTTACCTAACTCAGCTGAAGAAATAACACATAGCGCCAAGTCTCAACGACTAAAGTGTGGCCAACTGTGAAGATGAACACCTGAGTTGAGATGTGAGCCTCAAAAAAGAGGAGGCTTTTCCGGCAAATTTACAAACCAAAGGAGAAAACGTGTCATCTTGTAAATCATGCTAACTGCAAAGAAGGGAATGTTTGTTATATGCACATATCAATCACCAGCATCCGAAGTACATGGTCACTGCCAGTGGTCGAACAATCTCGGGGTCTTACCTGAGAAACACTCTAGGAAGTCTTGTTCTAGTTTAAGGGCTCGGTCCATGCCTTTCCTGGCCTGCTCCTCAGTCAGGCGAGTGTTGATCTCTCTGCACAACACCATAAGAGCAAACCATTATTGGTAAGTTATGGTTTGCTTGGTATGTGCACTGATTATGGCCCACAGTTTTTTATTATAGATCATGAATGTATACGTTACATACAGGACATTCTCCAGTGACTTGGGCCGGACAAAGATGGCGATAGGGTGGAGCTGAGCAGCTTGTAATCTACGCACAGCATTGGCCGACACATCCAGGATGCAGTGTTTCCCCTGCTACTTGCACACATGAAAAAAAGAGAGAGATGACGGGGAGCAATAAGAAAACTCACAAGATCATAGATGGTGTTGAGTAATGTCTTAGGCTTGTTATTATATATTATTGTATTGTCATTATACTAATGACATCATACAGCATACATTATTATTGTATTCCAATATCACTGCATATTTTTCGAGTCCCTCACTTCCCTAAAGGAACAAGCTCTCCGTTTCACCCCCCACCTGCTCAGCCACCTCACGGACACTCTGGACACTGGTGCCATAAAGGTGGCTGTTGTACTGGCCCGCCTCGATGAAGCGGTGGCTCTGGATGTCCTTCTCCATCTGTTCCCGTGATGACACAAAGTGATAATCCCGCCCATCCACTTCATACTCCCTCTTGGGCCGAGTGGTGTCTGCGAACGCAAGGACCTTGCAGTCACTGTGGCGGTGGATCATGATTTGCACTGCTTTTATTCATCTGCATTTTCTCCCCCGATGAATCTTTATGAGGCCCGAGTCCGTGTGAATTACAGTATAGATACTTACGCGGGACACAAGAGCCAAACTTATCGGGGAACTCTGACAGCAGGTCATCATTTATCCTGTCCTTTACGGGTCCCAGTATTATGATGGGCCTCGCATAATGAACTTTGAGTGGAGAAAGGAGGCGAGAGAGAGAGAGAGAGAGAGAGAGAGAGAGAGAGAGCGGTTGAAAGAGGGGATGCATAAGGAAAATTCAATACAACAGTTACGAAATCCAATGAAACATGGAGGAGAAATGTGTAACTAGGACGTTCTGGTACGATCTTACCTTCCACTTGTGTGACTGTTTCATAACTGTGAGAGGCATTGTCCCGCACTGCAGACAGGACACACAAACAAGTCGGTCAGACTTTTATGATCAATACCTTTGAAATAAACGTTCAATGGAAGGGTGTCTTACTGTTTGTTAGAACTGAAGGCAACTTTGGCCAGTTGGTCACCAGGGTTCAAAACAAGAGAAATCGGCCGGTGGTGATCACGGTCAGCTTGTTTTGTTTAGTTTTTTTATTTGTCACCACGGCACAGCTGACTTTGGCTGCCTGTGTTGTTATGTGTCTTGACTATTGCTGCAACGCCACTGCAGCCATTTCGAGCTCTAGTGGCGGGGATTTAGTTGCTGTGGTTACCGTCTGAAAGCAATGCACGCTTCAGGCTAACTTACCTTGAGAGCCCAAGGTGTCCCGACTGTGGTCCTGCAACAGAGATAAATAAAGGTTGGGGGTTTCGACTGGGGGACGGTTTGAGAGAAGCTGCCTCATTTGAACAGTTCTGGTTAAAATGCTTACCCTCTCTTTGGCGTTAACACGAGACCACTCTTTCCTTTCTACCCTGTAGAGGTTATGAATAAAAGAAAAATAAACATTAAAAGTCAGAGAGGAGGGGGGGGAAATGCAGAAATCCCAGCAGGAGATACTTTGATCATGGGTATGAGAGCACTGTGGCTAGAATATAAGGAAATTGGGTTAGCTTCCATCAGCGGCATCAATGTGTCCAAATAGAGTAATTTACATGTTCGAGGCCATTTTTTTTGGGGGGGGGGTGATTTTTCTCCCTCTTTTTCTCCCCAATTGTATCCGGCCAATTACCCCACTCTTCCAAGCTGTCCTGGTCGCTGTGCCACCCCCTCTGCTGATCTGGGGAGGGCTGCAGACTACCACATTGCCTTTTCCAATACATGTGGAGTCGCCAGCTGCTTCTTTTCACCTGACAGTGAGGAGTTTCACCAGGGGGACATAGCGCGTGGGAAGATCACGCTATTCCCCCCAGCTCCCCCTCCCCTCTGAACAGGTGCCCTGACTGACCACAGGAGGCGCTAGCGCAGCAACCAGGACACATACACATGTCCGGCTTCCCACACGCAGACATGGCCAATTATGTCTGTAGGAACGCCCGACCAAGCCTTAGGTAACATGGGGATTCGATCCGGCGATCCCCGTGTTGGTAGGTAACAGAATAGACTGCTACGCTACCCAGACGCCCCGCTATAAAATTATTTTAAGAAGTATATCAAACCAACAAAAACAAGGACATGTATGTATATGTCATAGGTGTGAAGCACAACGTTGATAGAACCACCATGTTCATTCTGTTATTAAAGACTTGTAGATTTTGACAGATTTTCAGTGCACACACACACACACACACACACACACACACACACACACACACACACACACACACACACACACACACACACACACACACACACACACATAACTAAACTACATACTTAAACAGACAATATTATGGGATCAATGTCATTCAATTTGTAACTGGAAGAAGGCCTTGTCTTAACCGCACATTTTCAACTGAGTAGTTAAAGTTACATATTATTTACATAATATTTATAATACTTTCACTTTATATGATACTTATGATATTTTTGCATTGTTTAAAAGAGCCAATGGTTGCTCGTCTGAATTGTGTTTTTAGCAAACTGATAATCCAGAAAAGAGCGCAGTCATATCTGAAATACTCAGAGCTTTTATTAGGAAATTGACTTTGTTTGAGCATGTTAGGTGATTGAGCTCGTCTTCCTTACTCTGTCGTTGGTGTTTCTGTGAACTCCTACTTGGAATTATACCACATGGGCAATACCAAGTGACAGAATACGAGGGAGAGGCTGAGAGAGAATAGCGGTCAGAGTGCAGAAAAATATATATTTTGCCAATTTTGTTACCAGTGAGGTTTATAATGTTAGGATAAAAAAAAAACCCGCAAAATCTTGTACGTCTTCCAACAGCATATATTTCTAGATGGACTCACAAACATTTTTGGAGGGGTTGCACACCCACTCCCCCCCAATCTACTCAAATGGTACAGCTAAACATGAGACTATTTCCTATTCTGTTTTCATGAATCAATGCCCGTGGTACAAAACGCGGTCAGCTTCATAGTGGGCAGGGGGCTCGGGGTGTGGTGAGCACACTTTTGGTATTTTTGTGGCAGATGTGAACGGGGAGGAATATATCTTCGGCAGATGTGGTCGGGCTGGCGCTGGATGAACCAATCAAATCTCCTTTCCTTCCCTTTAAAAGGCACCCACACCGTTACTTGAGCTCACTGATTGGTGATGGAAGCAAGAGAGTGCAGTCCGGCGCTTTCCACACACAGGAAAAAGTTTCTTCAAGGAAGAAACTGACCTCTTTGTGCAGGAAGTGTAAAATCACTTTGTAAATTTGAACCAAGTTTTGTTTAGATAAATTGTGAGTCAGAAAAGAACAGGATACAGGGGTGTCCATGTAGCGTAGCGGTCTATTCCGTTGCCTACCAACACAGGGATCGCCGGTTCGAATCCCTGTGTTACCTCCGGCTCAGTCGGGCGTCCCTACAGACACAATTGGCCGTGTCTGTGGGTGGGGAGCCGGATGTGGGTATGTGTCCTGGTCACTGCACTAGCGCCTCCTCTGGTCGGTCGGGGTGCCTGTTCTTGGGGGGAGGGGGAACTGGGGGGAATAGGGTGATTCTCCCGTGCGCTACGTCCCCCTGGTGAAACTCCTCACTGTCAGGTGAAAAGAAACGGCTGGGGACTCCCCATGTATCAGAGGAGGCATGTGGTAGTCTGCAGCCCTCCCCCGATTGGCAGAGGGGGTGCAGCAGTGACTGGGATGGCTCGGAAGAGTGGGGTAATTGGCTGGATACAATTGGGGAGAAAAAGGAGGACCCCCCCCCCCCCAAAAAAGAAAAAACAGGATACGGTCTGCAAATATGAGTTGTCATGGCAGAACTATATGATTTGATAGTTTATAGGCCAGTGATGCTACCAAGTAATAGTCAACAAGAGGTTGGCAGTATCACATTACTAAATAACAGCATCGATCCAGCTTGATAATAATCCAACACAATATAGCCAACCTTACTCCATTCACTGGAGACAGAGCCAAGAGTGTCAAAGCTCAGAGCCATCCATTTTCTCTTTCCCACTCTAAAAATAAGTGTGCACCATACTTTTCATTTCAAAACGCAAGCCATTGATTGTAGAAATATAGCTGCCATGTATAAATTGAATGGTGAATTAGATGAACAGCGGGAAATTTATTTTTAGGTTACAGCATGAGAGGTATGACAATGCCACTTTCATGTTTTGAGCTAAATTTACAAATGTTTGTAACTCACAAGAGTCAGCCTTGTGCATCTGAGTAGATTTATTCATTAATTTACCAACTTCATCCTGTTCAGGGTTGCGGGGACTGGATATATATGCATACACTATGGCATCTTGCCACGCTCCTGCATCTCTGATGAGCATTGAACACGTAGTAAATACGCCTCTCTTCCACCTTCTTTCAATTAACACAGGAGAGTAGGAGTAATCCCGGTAGTTAACCGTTCATTAAGCCTTTTAGGAGGTAGAGATCTATATGTGGAGATATATTGGTCTGTTGGGGTGCACCTCCATCATCTAAATTGACAAAAAGAGCAATAAAATCGAGTGCACCCTGCACAACGCGCTGCTGACCTGTCCGAGCAGGTGGGCTGGAGGACGGCGCAAATTCTCGACACCCAAAGTGCAGCACACCACTGGACTGACAATGACACACCTCCTACCTCACACCTCTCCTCCCAATTCAGTGCCCGGCAAAGTCACCAAATCACCAGTGAGTGTAGCACATGGCGAAAAAAATGAGATTGCGCCTCAGGAAAATACCACTTGGCAGGCGAAAATCCATATTTTGTGCCACACGCCTCTATGAAAACAGGGCTCTAAATGTCGGTTTGTGAGTCAGTGAGTAAGAAGCCAGGGTCATAAGGTGCTTCGCATCTAAAAGAAAAAACAAACTGAAGACAATACGAACTAGTCGTTCACACACTAACACACAGTGTAAAGTGTCTGACCTGTGCTTGCTGGGGATGAAGCCAACCTCCTCAGCTTCATTCTGAGGGCTAACCCTGCGGGCCTGCCACCACTCCTCATCCCCACAATCCAACACGTGCAGCACATCCCCGAACCTGAAGCCCAGTGCCTGACTAAGGAAGCCACAGTCTGCAGTCTTGTCATAGTCAAAAAGAGCCCTGAATGACAGAACAAAGCAGTAACCACATAAATACATCCTGTTGACTCTCAAAATAGAAACAGAAAATGGATAATGTAATAAAAAAAACTACTTATCACTACTGAGTAGTGTCGTGCTGTAAGACTGGTATGTATTATCAGTGATGTAAATTCTGAAACCTAATATAGAAGCCTCTCTTTGGGTTGCTCCTTAGAGTTGTGGTCCCAGACCCCATACTGCTGTTCATCAGCTGCTCCCTCAAATCATGGATCTTAGCCTCAAAACGGCTATATTCTGAGAATAAGAAATACAGATCGCGTTAAGATTGCACTGCTGAAAAATGCCATATATTATGAATGCAACGGAGAAAAAAAAGCACAATGAAAAAAAAAGACTTGATTCAATACAGTTCCTGAAACAAAATGGCTTTCATTGGAAATGAAATTATGTCAGCCTATCAGCAGACTTATTATTGTTTTAAGGAGAGATTCAAGAAGAGCTTTTAAGGCGGGTACTACTTTGGGGGATCATACACCGATCAGCCAAAACATTAAAACCACTGACAGGTGAGTGAATAACATTATCTCGTTACAGTGGCACCTGTCCAGGGGTGGGATATATTAGGCAGCAAGTGGACAGTCAGGTCTTGAAGTTGATGTGTTGGAAGCAGGAAAAATGGGCAAGCGTAATGATCTGAGTGACTTTGACAAGGGCCAAATTGTGATGGCTAGACAACTGGGTCAGAGCATCTACAAAACAGCCGGTCTTGCAGGGTATTCCCGTATGCAGTGGTCAGAACCTACCAAAAGTGGTCCAAGGAAGGACAACTGGTGAACCGGCAAAAGAGCCATGGTCACCCAAGGCTCAGTAATGCTCGTGGGGAGTGAAGGCTAGCTTATCTGGTCCGATCCCACAAAAGAGCTACTGTAGCTCAAACTGCTGAAAAAAATAATGCTGGCTATGATAGACAGGTGTCAGAATACACAATGCATCACGGCTTGCTGTGTATGGGGCTGTGTAGCTGCAGACTGGTCAGAGTGCCCATGATGACCCCTGTCCACCATCGAAAGCGCCTACAATGGGCACGTAAGCATCAGAACTGGACCATGAAGCAATGGAAGAAGATGGCCCGGTCTGATGAATCATGTTTTCTTTTACTTCATGTGGACGGCCAGTTGTGTGTGCGCCGTTTGCCCGGGGAAGCGATGGCAACAGGATGCACTATGGGGAGAAGGCAAGCTGGTGGTGGCAGTGTGATGCTCTGGACAATGTTCTGCTGGGAAACATTGGGTCCTGGCCTTCATGTGGATGTTAATTTGACATGTGTCACCTACCTAAACATCATTGCAGACCAGGTGCACCCCTTCAAGGTAACAGTATTCCCTGATGGCAGTGGCCTCTTTCAGCAGGATAATGCGCCCTGCCATACTGCAAAAAATGTTCAGGAATGGTTTGAGGAACATGACAAAGAGTTCAAGGTGCTGCCTTGGCCTCCAAATTCCCCAGATCTCAATCTGACCGAGCATCTGTGGGATGTGCAGGAAAAACAGGTCCAATCCATGCAGGCTCCACCTCATAACTTATAGGATTTAAAGGATCTGCTGCTAACGTCTTGGTGCCAGATACCAGAGGACACCTTCAGAGGTCTTGTGGAGTCCATGCCACGACAGGTCAGAGCTGTTTTGGCGGCACGAGGGGGACCTACACAATAAATAGCCAGGTGGTTTTAATGTTTTGGCTAATGGGTGTATGTCCATGGTAACACTACTGAAGTTAGTAAAAAGCTTTGTCAATGTGATGCTGTTTTATCAAATGTGGGCTGCCCCGAATTGGCCATGGATGTCTTCACAACAGCATATTCTTTGCAATAAAGCACATGAAGTGTGGTATATGTGGTGTATTTGTGTTGCATTTCTGACTTTACCATCTGGCCTGTACTGAGCAATGATGGTCACTGTCTGGCCAGCATTCTTCAATGCTGCAGCTGCCTGTTCGTGTGTGGCCATGCGCAGGTCAACGCCATTCACCTGAAAAACAGAATGTCACTTTGTAGTGTGTGTCTGTGTGTGTGTGTGTGTGTGTGCATGTGTGTTCAAATTTCATGAAAAAAAAAATCCCCTTACGCTAAGGATCTGATCGCCTTTATGCAGCTCTCCACTGAGGTCAGCAGGACCCCCTGCTAGAATGAAGGAGATAAAGATGCCCTCACCATCTTCTCCTCCCACAATGTTGAAACCCAGCCCGGTGGAGCCTCGATGGATTAGCACTCTTCGAGGTTCCCTGATGGGGAACAGATCAGAGGGAGGGGATAGGAAAAAAAAAACAAAACAAAAAAAAACAAGCAATGGTTACATGAACGATACTATACTAATCCACCCATTGTCTTTCCCTGCTTACAATAATTCAAGGCCAATGGGGATTTGGTGGGGTGGTGGGAGTGGGGAAGCCTATCCCACTATGCATTGGGAGGAAGGCTGGGCAATATCCTGGATAGGTTGCCAGCCCATCATGAGGCCCACATGTGCACAATCATATGCACACCGTTTACACTGATGGGCAATGTAGAGTCACCAGTTGACCTCACATGCATGTCTTTGGACTGTGGGATAAAACTGGAGCACCTGGCCTAAACCCATGTGAACATGCAAATGGCACACAAAGGGCAACAGTGCTAACCGATAAGCCACTGTGTGCATCCACTAATACTAATACTGATAATGACTAACTAAGACTAATACTCCTAATCATCACTGTCCTGCCTTGCCTTCTCCTAGTGTTACTATTACTGCAGAGAGAAGGAACCAAGTCAGTCTATTAATTATATATGATAGATAGATAGATAGATAGATAGATAGATAGATAGATAGATAGATAGATAGATAGATAGATAGATAGATAGATAGATAGATAGATAGATAAGGAATCAGGAACATTTAATTTGTCCTTTCACTTCATGAAGTTGCGTACATGAAATGAAATGAAATGAAATGCCGCTTCCCCCAGCTCACAGCAGTACAACACAAAGGCAAAGACACATCCAAAAACTACAAGAACACACATATCCAAACTAGCACTTATATCAAAACTAAAAAAAAAAATCACTGTCCAAGGGAACAAATTCCAGCCAGGATGAATGTCGGAACCACCGGTCTACATTGGCTAGCAGTTAGCTTAGCCCGCCCCGCTTCCACGTCCTGTCAGACCAGGCTCTCCCAGCCGATCCAGCACCAGCTCTCCCAGCCAGACACCCTCGACACACCTCCCCGCACTCCTCATGACGACATCAAAACACCACAGTCAACGCCAGGTGAGGCCGTCACCAGACCACCCTCGTTGTTATTGGAACTGCCGGTCTGCATGGGCTAGCAGTTAGCTTAGCCTGCCTCGATCTCCCAGCCGATCCAGCACCAGCTCCCCCAGCCATCAAACGAAGACAAAACTTAGACGCAGACGTGGACAAAGACACCGCATGGAGGGTACTGGGTGAGGCCGCCGCAAATGTGAATTCGCGCCGCCATCTTCCGACACCGGCACTGGGTGAGGCTGCTGCAAACGCAAATTCGTGCAGCCATCTTCCCGCACCGGAAGCGGAAGATAGATAGATCGATAGATCAATAGATAAATCGATAGATAGATAGATAGATAGATAGATAGATAGATAGATAGATAGATAGATAGATAGATAGATAGATAGATAGATAGATAGATAGATAGATAGATAGATAGATACTTTGTCATTGCCATGCAACAATGTTAGCGGTAATTGTTAAAAAGCTTTTATTTAGACATGGCTGAAAACCTATGCGTTTTGGTAGAGGCCGTTGTCACACCCTGACGAAGACTAAGAACACATGAGGTGTTTCTTTACCTGGGCAGGTCTTCATCTGCCATCATGCCGTGCAAAACAGGAGAGAACCGGCTAGGCGAGGTGGGAGTAAGAGCTTGTGGGTAATCTGACCCAAGGTAGTTGGGATGACTGAGGTCTGTGTCCATATGCGAATATGCTGGAGAATACAGACAAAACCAGAAGCGGTAAAACACATGAGGAGCATTCAAAGATCGTGCTAAAGGGGGCTTAAGCCTCTAGCTGTTTGGGTTGCCACTCTCAAGGCACCGTTCAATAAATTGACCATTCAGTTAAAACAATATAGAATATGTATGAAACAATAGTTGCATAGTGCTCGCTCACCTAAACATGTAAGAATTTGTGGGGGACATTTTTATCTTTTGCCCCGAAATGTCGGACCAGCTCCTGCATCAGACAGTGGATAAATAACCATCGAAACTACAGGAAAGGGGGGAGAGAAAGTCCTTACTGCTGGTGAGGTCCGGAGGGTTGTAGGAGTTGGTCAGATACAGGTTGTTGGGCTTGGCCACCCTGAGGTAGACCACCTCGGCTGTGTTCTTCAGAGCCCCAACTGCGTCCTCATGCATCACATCTTCCAGACACACATTGTTCACCTGATGGGTCACAACAAGCAGAAAAGTACAGTCAGCGGTAGCCATTATAGACCACAGCTATACACAAATCTGCATCCAAGCATGCTGCTGCAAGAATCTTGGGGAAAATAGTACCATGACTTTCTGAATTTCTGATATTGCCACACTGGCATACTCCCCTGTTTCCTGATATTGGTAGTCCCATGCTGTGTGTATGTATGTGTGTGTGTGTGTGTGTGTGTGTACATGGGTATGTGCACAAGTGTGTGACTGGAGGCAGATTTTGCATTTATAGATCTATTAAAACAGTATATATATATATATAGGCGTATGACTGACACAGGGAAAATATACTGATGATGAATTTCATTTGGAACAAAATTAGTAGGCGTTTGCTATCACATATCATTCAGAAGTAAAACCTGTTAAGACACCATTTATTAGTAAAACAAGCACCATTTTGAGGTTGCAGGTATTTTACTTGCCAGTCACCTGCTTTGCCACAGTCTCACCACTGTCCAACAGATGGCAGTGATACTACTTGACCCAGAGTGTGTCAGTGCTCTGGCTGATCATTTATCCCAACCAACACATCTATTACCATATTAATGAAAGTAATCTCAGTCCGTGGAAATTACAGCTGTAATTTATCTTGGCTCTTAATAAATCTGTGCTGCCGTAGTACACACGATGAGTGTGTGTTTCTGTGTGAGTGTCTGTATCTCTGTGGGATGTGTTTATGTTTGTGTGTATCCGTGTGTAAATGTGTGCGTGTGTCTGTAGCCACAATAATGCGTTCAAAGGCGTATGGATGACTGACCGCTAGTATTTTATCCCCGATCTGCAGACGCCCATCTTTGTGAGCAGCCCCGCCCTCAATGATCTTGGTGACATAGATACTATTATCTCCTGGTATATGCTGGTTCCCCACCCCTCCAGCGATGCTGAAACCTAAACCTGAGGGGGAGAGAAGAAAAAAAAAGGAGAGAGACGTAGGGAGGGTATTAAAGAGGCAGAGGTTACAAAAGAGCAGCTATGCTAATTCCAGATGACAGAGCTAAACTGGGTATTAAACATGCATGCATGTGCTCACACACAAACGCACACAGCCGCACACTCCCAGCTACCTTTGGGCCCTTTGATGAGTTTTATCTCAGTGACTTTCTCTGCAGCTGGCTTCCTGCGAAGAACGTAGAGGCGGACGATAGCACCTGCCTCCTTCAGAGCCTCCACTGCTTGGCTGTGTGTCACCTCCCTTACATCCACATCATTCACAAACAGGATGCAGTCGTTCACACTAGGGAAGGTGAGAAACCAAGACATTACAGTGAGACGATGCTTGTGTGAAGGCAGTTTCGGTGTTATGGTAAAGAAGTACGGAGGCCCAGCAGCAGTCAGTGTCCAACGTTAGCTGCATTGGGGGTATACTGTCCCCAACTGCAATCAGCCTTTTTTTTTTGCCATGAAATTCCTGTAAAATAAGAGTAAAACAGAAAAGAAGACCTTTTGCTATTGCACAGCAGTTACTAGCTGATAATGTGTCTATGTGGAAGCAGTTGTTGTGAATGAGGAAGGGCTCCAGTGAGGTAAATACTGAGATCTTGATTTTAGGGTATGCAGAATTAAAATCTTTAGACAGACATCATTTTTCTTGAAATGCTGACTCTGTTTATTGTAGTGCAATATTGCTATCTAAAGTCAAGCTTAAAATTAAAATCTGAGCATTTGAATTATGTGTGTGAAAAATTTTTTTGCACTGAATTAACTCGAGATTGTGAGAAATAAAGCAAGGGAAACATGGAATATACTAAGCAAATGATGGCGAGACAATGCACAAAAATTTATAAGTGTGCTGGGTGAAGAATATTTTTTAAACGTCTTTAATAAACCTAATTGAATAATTGAACCACTGGATAATAAAGAATGCATGCAAAGCAAACAAATATAGGGCACGCCAATTGCAGTTACGTGCCTTCAAATACCCCTATTTTTAAGAATTCCTTTCAAAAAATGAAACACAGTGGACAAATGTCAACTCGAATTAAGGTTTCGATTGTCGAGCTTGAGGTGGCGTATTTGAGACATTTGTTTGGAGCAGTCAGAATAGACCAAAAGAAGCCATACATATATTCAAGCAAATCAGGTCATCCATCCAGCCAAGCCGCTTATCCCTAGTGGGGTCGCGGGGATGCCGGAGCCTATCCCAGCAGTCATTGGGCGGCAGGCAGGGAGACACCCTGGAGGCTGCCAGGCCATCACAGGGCCGCCACACACACACACACACACACACACACACACACACACACACACACACACACACACACACACACACACACACACACACACACACATTCATACCTAGGGACAATCTAGTATGGCCGATTCACCTGACCTACATGTCTTTGGACTGTGGGAGGAAACCGGAGCACCCACAGGAAACCCATGCAGACACGGGGAGAACATGCAAACTCCACACAGAGGATGACCCGGGATGACTCCCAAGGTTGGATTACCTTGGGGTTCGAACCCAGGACCTTCTTGCTGTGAGGCAACCATGCTAACCACTGCGCCACTGTGCCACCCTAATCAGGTCATCTTTCCTTGAAATACTGAAGTCATCCCAGAGGGATGGTGATGGGCCAACTGTAACGTGACGTGTCTGATGCATCTCCTAATGGCTTACTTATTGTAGTTAACAGTTAACTGGATCACAAAATACAGTTCTGTGCCTGAAAGAACAATTTAAAGAATAAAAGAATTATAAGTGCTATTACTATTTCAGAAGCAGGGGACACACTGTCTGTTTGTGATAGACAGCGAGGTTTTCCTTCAGAATCAGATCTCACAAGAACTATTATGGAGTTTAATATTGTAAAGTGAAAAGACTTGCCAGTGAAAAATGTGCATACCTGCTCTGCTACTAACACCTGTATATTACTGCTACTCAGTATAAATGGGGCAATATTTCAGAGTTTATGGGATACCCACTTTTGTTTGAGGGGAAAATGCAAATCAAATAAAATACATGAATGATATAAGGTCTTTTACCATGTGAAATTGCAGGACCAAGAAGTCAGACAGGCAAAAACAAAGACGGAAAATAAAACCATGAAAAAACGACATGAAATTCGATGGCTGAGAACATTCTGATTGAGGCACCCTGGCCTTGACTGAGGGGCATGCTTGGCCATTCTCAATTATTAAGATTTGATGCTGCTTGGGCTAGACATCCTCTCAGTTGCTCCTCTGGACTAGCTGGGCTTGCTGGTGGGAAAACATCTGGCCATTTGGGCGAGCAAATGCAAAAGGAGGCCGTGCAGAGAGAAATGTAAAGATGGTTGCACTCTCCTGTCCTGACACCCCTGCTAGCCAAGACATGGGTACTCTAAATCCCCAATCTATCCCTTGGTTTTTTTTATGCAGGCTGAGCGTATGTATGCAGCTTTACCTTAGCCGCCCATCTTGAGCAGCAGCTCCTCCTGGTATGATCTTGGTGATGAAGATGCTGGGGTCATCACCCACATGGGGATTGTCTGTTCCCCCTGCTATG
The DNA here is from genome assembly GCF_029633865.1 of Lampris incognitus. Taxonomy (NCBI): domain Eukaryota; kingdom Metazoa; phylum Chordata; class Actinopteri; order Lampriformes; family Lampridae; genus Lampris; species Lampris incognitus. The sequence goes on from NC_079218.1 coordinate 18,241,003, forward strand.
CTAAAGCCTAGCCCTGAGTTACCCTGCAATGGCAAATACAGACAAATACATGTGATCACAGGTGCTCTCCATGGTGGCGTCGGTCATTTTATCTAATAATGGTTCCTGGTTAATGGTTTGCAGGATTTGCAGCATTGTCACATGTATGTTAATACTAGTTAAACTGGTTTACAATGCTATATTCAAGTAAAGAACACTGTATAGTCACAAAACACCAGAAGTGACCAAAAATTGACCATCTGTCATGTGTCATATATAAATTAGGGGCGTGATGCAAGGCAACATAAACTGTGTTTTTCTTTGTTGAATCACATCAGCAGCTGATGAACGCACGACGCACGAAACAAGCTTGTACTGCTATGTATTAAAAGTTGTTTTTTCCTACATTTATGTTGATATTCCGCTCCTTATTTGTTGAGCACTTTTGTCAACACCATTGATGGTTTCCGGAAAAAAAACAAAAAAAAAACGCTATATAGCCAGTCATCCATTATCTGAACCGCTTATCCTGCTCTCAGGGGTCATGGAGATGCTGGAGCCTATCCCAGCAGTCATTGGGCAGCAGGCGGGGAGACACCCTGGACGGCCATCACACAGGGCCGACATAGACACACACAAACACACACACACGCACACACACATTCGTACTTAAGGACAATTTAGTATGGCCGATTCACCTGACCTACATGTCTTTGGACTGTGGGAGGAAAGTGGAGCCCCCAGAGGAAACCCACGCAGGCATGGGGAGAACATGCAAACTCCACACAGAGGACAAACCGGGATGACGCCCCCAAGGTTGGACTACCCCGGGGCTCAAACCCAGGACCATCTTGCTGTGAGGCGACTGCGCTAACCACTGTGCCACCATGCCGCCCGGCAATATATATATATATATATATATATATATATATATATATATATATATATATATATATATATATATATATATAAATAATTTTTTTTCCGGAAACCATCAATGGTGTAGATAAAAGTGCTCAACAAATGAGGAGCAGAATATTAAGATAGATGTAGGGAGAAAAAAACGTTAATACATTTCAGTACAAGCTTGTTTCGTGCGTCGCGCGCTCATCAGCTGCCAATGTGATCAAACAACAAAGAAAAACACACAGTCAATAAACATTACGTTACCCCACAGCATTCCCCTAATTTTGGTGGACAGCAAACAATGACAGGATAGAAAACATTTGAAATTTTACACCCAAGGCGTAGGTAGTCACAATGCACACCAACCAATGGGGGGGATAGAAAACATTACAACCAATGGGGTAGGGGTTGGGGCTTGTTTTTTAAAAAGCAAGGATTTAAAGGGCCAGGGCCCTGTTGAAATAGCATACATTTAAAATATAACAAGATAATGTCAGATGGGGTAATTTAGTGGGGTGGTGTTGGGGCCCAGTTCGAAGGGCAGGCAGTTAAAATATAAAATACAACATCTAATAAATGTCACATGTGTATTATCTAATGGAGGGGGGTAATAAAGACATTTGACTTGTAATTACAAAGCAGATATTTTTTTCTCTGTCTACAGCTGGTGGCCAATTCATTTCTACTGTTCAAGGTGGACATATCAGGCTTGCAAATAATGAAATATTTCTCTGCCAAACATGGGTTATATCTTTTGCTGTTAATTGAATATGCATTGCTCTTCATGAGGACATACCATGAAATAAGAGTAATTAGTATTCTTGTCTACCTATGACCAAATGTGGCGGCTTAATGCCATTGCATTTCTTTCATGCTCATTCCTGAAGCTACTCATATGGGCATTAAACCTAATTTTAAAAGGGCCCTCTGTCAGTCCAACGTAAGTGTCCAGTTTGCAGTTGTCTTCTTTTGTCACCGACGCCTGGTAGATGACTCCCTCCATCTGGCATTTTCCTTCAACAGGACACGATGCCTTAGCAAGGCAGCTGCAGTTGGAGGTGTTTGGCTGCGTTGAGGGGGTCTGTGCCTTGGCCATGATGCTTGAGTTGTGGGATGAAATAACCTGCTGAACACTTGGCATGCAGCTGTAGCTCATTTTGATTGTGTTCCTGTTGAATATGTTTCTTAATTGATGGTCTGGGGTAAAGCACTCATCCAAAGATTAAAAAATAGTTTTCCAATATTAGAGGCCACGGTGTCGCTGTATGGAGAATTACTCCAGGTGATGCTCCGCCTTCTGCTGCATTTTTTTTGTTTGTTTGTTTTTTGCTGGCGGTTGCTATTTGATGGTGGGTTGTACTAAAGCCCGGAATTATATTCACATTTTTGTAAGGCTTCTTGGTATGGGGGCTGCTTCATTAATGATGGCTTCACTGGATGATAAACATATGAGTCTCTTATTTATGCTCACTGGGATAGTTTTCAAGATGGAGGGTGGATGATTGCTTTCTTTGTGGATGTATTGCAGTATATTATTGGGCTTCATGAATGGCCTGGCTTGTATATACCATTTCTTTTCTTTTTTTTGGGGGGGGGGATTTTTCCCCCTTTTTCTCCCAAATTGTACCTGGCCAGTCACCCTGCTCTCTGAGCCATCCCGGTCGCTGCGCCATCCCCTCTGCCGATTCGTGGCGGGGGGGCTGCAGACTACCACATGCTTCCTCCGATACATGTGGAGTCACCAGCCGCTTCTTTTCACCTGACGGTGAGGAGTTTCACCAGGGGGACGTCCTACGTGGGAGGATCATGCTATTTCCCTTGGTTCCCCCTCCCCCCCAAACAGGCGCCCCAACTGACCAGAGGAGGCGCCAGTGAAGTGACCAGGACACATGCCCACATCCGGCTTCCCACCTGCAGACGTGGCCAATTGTGTCTGTAGGGATGCCCGACCAAGCCGGAGGTAACACGGGGATTCGATCCGACAATTCCTGTGTTGGCAGGAAATGGAATAGAACGCTACACTACCCGGGCGCCCCGTATGTACCATTTCTAAGGTCTAATGCAGGGGTGGGTAATCTTATCCAGAAAGGGCCGGTGTGGGTGCAGGTTTTTGCTCCAACCAAGCAGTTGCACACCTGTGTCTCCTAATCAAGTTCCTCAGCAAAGACTCCACTGGTTGATTATTGGGATCAGGTGTATAACTGCTTGGTTGGAACAAAAACCTGCACCCACACCGGCCCTTTCTGGATAAGATTGCCCACCCCTGGTCTAATGAGATGTCGGGGAAGTCAATCTGGTTTTTGTTAGCCTCAATTGAAATTTTTAGTCCATTGCTTGCGAATATACTACACATTTTCTTTTTTATTCTCTTGAATTCTCTTGCCGGTTTGTTGCAGATTGCCAGCCTGTCGTCTCTATTGAGCCTGACGTTGATATCTAAGTCCTGTAGTTGGGACAACAAGTACAAGCCCACTAGCTCTCAAGTCTCTGCCCCGTCGAACCTGCCCATGGTCACGTCAAATTTACTGCTACCTTGCTTTTGCCATGGGTTTCCCTTGTGGTATAAAATTGACTCTTTAGCATGGGCTATTATGTCTCTGTCTCGATCGGATATTGTGGTATATGCTGAGACAAAATCAATAGCTTTGTCTAGTAGCGCTTTAGTTATTGAGGGGTAAAACTCACAAATATCAAAGCATATAAATGTATACCTGCTCTTGTCATGTGCCCCTAAACTATTCCAATACTTTGTTGGTGTTCTTCTACTGATTTAACGGGACCCCCTTCAGAATCTTCCTATTTATATTTTAAATAAAACATTTTTTGCTTAGCTTACCTATTTCGGGTTTGGTGGGGTTGATAAACCTACATGTTGGTTTGTTTTTAAATTTTGGTTTGTGGTCTTTCAGGGTAATAAAGACTGGCTTCCGGGCAGTGACATCAAAGCGGTCGTCCAATTTCAAATCCGATGCAATTTTCTTTTGTCCTTTATAGTGATGTCTCTTTCGATGGATTTTGCAGCCTTCTTGTACAATTTGGTGATGTGCTATACAGAAGACTGTCGTATTGATCGGGCGCTAGCTTATTAAAATTAGAAGTTTTGTAGGCTGCAATGAAGCGCTTATCACCTTCTTTTATCAATCTTGTATCTTTATGGAGTTTCTTCTGGAAAGCTTTGTTTGGGCGTTTAATGTGCTGAAGGATTCTGCGCATACCCTCCCCAAGCCTGTTTCATGCCATAAGTAATCATCAGCTGTCAGTATATATATATGATCGCTTATGGCATGAAACAGGCTTGTACTGTCCATTAAAGAATTTACTTCAATCACTGGATTTATATATATATATATATATCCTCTTGAGACCCAGCAATTCATTTTTGTCCACTGTAGTGGATGTAGCGTTTTTGCTCATATCTCTCATACTATACATGCTATTGTATTCAGTCCTGTTTTCCCTTAAAGAGGACAACTGTGCCTTTAAAATGACGTCACATGTGAGGGGGTTGTCCACTACAGCGGACATGTTGTAAACTTTGATTAAAATCAAGTTTTAACACGTTTTTCTTTGCAATGTGTGTTTTATCACCCCAACACTTAATTTATGTACAAAAAAATAGAAATTAAACAACATTATTTTTCCTGGGTCTCACTCTATATAACTTGGCTAAAAGAAACACTCAACGGTAGGAAAAGTGCTCAACAAATAAGGAGCAAAAATAATTCAGTGATTCAAGTATGATACAAGCTTGTACTGTCTCAAAAGAATTTACTGGAATCACTGAATTATATATATTCATGCAGAAATGCAAGTTTAAACTGACAGATGTGAAGACTCACTCTCTCCAATGTGATCTCCTCATACTCGATTTCCCCCTCTGTGCCATTCACCTGCGAGAATAAGACGTCATTATTCCTGTTAACTCTAATTCAGAGAGAGAACCATTTCTAACAATTTCTACTCAGCCTTTAGTCAAACAGACCATTAGACGTGTCCCTACCAGAAAGATGGTCATGTTCATGAGTTTATAAATAATGTAAAACACTGAATAATTAACAGATGCTAAAAAAAAAACATAAAAATGGCATAATACGAGCGAAAAGTGAATACCTATAAGTAAAAAGAGACAACTACTTTAAAGGTACATTCCAGATGAGTAAATCATAGATACATAAAACCAATATAAATGGAGAGGAAGCAGATATTTCAGTTTAATTTCATTATGGAGGTCATTCCTAAAGAAGAATATGCAGTTCTCTGTAAGAAAGCATTAGAAACAACCCAGTCGGGTACCTGGCTTATAATTAGCAACACAATTCCAACTGTCTACTTCACCTTCCGGCTGAACAACCTGCATGCACATAAGCTACACCATTGCAATTAAATAATCCCCAAAGGAGGAGAGATGTAAGGAACTTCGAATCTGCATGGTTTTGGTATCTGACCTAGAAAACACATTTTGAAAGCACTGTAGTGGTGCAAAAATAGGAGCATGTGATGATGGGCTTTTCACAGAGAGAATGGACTCCAAAAAAAAAAAAAAACCTCTGCATGTTTAATAAACCTTAATTGTGAAACTTTAAATAAAATGGGATCACTGATAATATAAGCAGCAATTAAAGGCAGTGCCTATATAATAATGAGTTGAGCATCATAATGCAACGCGTAGAAGATTAAACACGATCCTTACATATGGCGAGCCATCCAGTGTGTCAGTGTTCACCACCACTGGGGGAGAATTTCCCTAAGGGCGGAAAAGGAAAGGAGAGAGACATTATTAAGAAATAAGGAACTCTGAAGGCTATGCCGGTCCTGTATGAATCCTGGGTATATAGTATCCCTGGAAACCCCTCCCTCTGCTGCTTCAGCAGCCAGAGCCAAGAACGATGGCCATTTTAGCTCTGAGCTGTGACAACACCAGTCTCACCCTGCTAAAGGATGGAGTGCCCTGCCAGAGAGCCATTTGTTACTATCCACCGACGATGGACATGCAAACCACTGACGCTGGTCCCTGACCTCTTCCCCTGACCTTCGATCATGGATGTAACATGGCATAATTACCTTGCTATAGGTCGTGTTTTCGTTTCAGCATATGTATACACTGTGGATGCTGCACATGCCAGTTTTTTTTCTTTTTTCATTTCCCCCCCTTTTTCTCCCCAACTGTACCCGGCCAATTACCCCATTCTTCTGAGCCTCCCCAGTCGCTGCTCCACCCCCTCTGCCGATCCAACGAGGGCTGCAGACTACCACATGTTTCCTCTGATACATGTGTAGTCGCCAGCCGCTTCTTTTCACCTGACAGTGAGGTGTTTCGCCAGGGGGACGTAGCGTATGGGAGGATCACGCTATTCCCCCCCAGTTCCCCCTCCCCCTGAACAGGCACCCCGACTGACCAGAGGAGGCGCTAGTGCAGCAACCAGGACACATACCCACAGACACGGCCAATTGTGTCTGTAGGGACGCCCGACCAAGCCGGAGGTAACACAGGGATTTGAACTGGAGATCCCTGTGTTGGTAGGCAACAGAATAGACTGCTACGCTACCCGGATGCCCCCCCCCCACGCATGCCAGTTTTGCAGTTTTGCATGTAGTGATCACTATGGCAATCACTAAACAGCCATGCAGAAATGGCATGTACAGCACGCCAGTGATTGTGATAATGGAGGTGTCTGTACCCAGAGTCACGCTGGACTCGGGGCAAAGTCGGCGGACGTCAAGGAAAGACACCAAGGTCATGACAGGTACAATAAATGGTCCCATCATCTATGAGGGTACAATGTCACAATGAACGTCACGTTTGTTTGCAAGTCATCTTTGTGGCTCTTCTCTCATCCTTCTGCAGACAGTCTAGAGACAGGCTGCCGTACTGATGATGTGCACAAAGTATGGAGCCGAAGAAAGCTGAGAAACAAAGACGTGTCACCCTCTCAGCATCTCATTTATCAAGAACAAAGCGATACAATAAGTGACAAGACAACAAGTCAATGACAGGACAGGCTTGTTGGCATTGATATGGTATAGCTTTACCTGCTCTCTCTCCCTCTGTCTCTCTCTGTCTGTCTGTCTCTGTCTGTCTCTCTATCTAATCTTTATACCTCCTTTTTTTCAACGCTTATTCATATGAAGATTTATTTGGGGCATTACGTTTCTGCCCTACATCTTCTGTGCATCAAAGCCATCTTATGTCTTAAATTGCAAATACACCGTTCTGCACTCTTCTGAGTACAAACGCCGGGTCCGCAGCGTCTCCCATTCCCGCTCTAAATGCCCCTATTTATTTGTGTCATTGTTTTGTCCCGGCCTGATTAGCATGGGGAAGACACTGTGCATCTCAAGTGCTCACAGAATGGCAAACAGCAGCGGCAGCATAAAATCAGCCCGTTGACCTTCACAGACCTGACAGCTCTACTACTACACATGCCACGCACGCACGCACGCACACACACACACACACACACACACACACACACACATAGCTCCCTTTCAACACTCAACACTTTTGATGTTTAAAAATAAAACAGCATCTTAACAGTCTTCTCTAATGATAGTGGACAAGCATACTTTTCCTCAGACCGTCTTTCAAATCTCTTGATTATTTCAGTGTTATCAGATAAGCCGCGAATTAAACGACTGAAGCTGCTCTGTATCATTGCATGTACTAACAGTAAGGATGACGAGTTTTCCCCCTGAAATCTTGGGGACTCTGCTCATGTCAGACGTTGGGCCTGATTGTGTTGCTGCTGAGTCCACCTTGTGCACTAAAACCCAACTTGGCATTGTTATGATGCATTAAGTATATGACATCACGTCAACATTTTCAGGGAGAAAGATAGCACATTGTGAAAAAATTTGAACATTTTCAAAACTACTAAATACAATCTGACGCTGGCATGTGAGTAATGCGTGAAAAGAAATGCATTTCTTTTGAAAATGAGAGGAAATGCTTGACAAATTGGGCTCTGTTTTTGTGAAATTGGGCGCAGAACAATTTCGG